>NC_060122.1:333629613-334229613 GCF_021461395.2 Schistocerca americana | reverse complement strand
CAGGGTGTAACAAAAGACGTATGGCCAAACCTTCAGGAAATATTCCTTACGCGTAGACAGAACATATTTTAAATGAACACGGTCAGGAAGCACTTTAATTCCATGTCAGGGCTCCATTTTCACAACTCTTCAACACATTAATTATGGGAAACACAAAGTAAAAGGAAGTATCAGCACAGTATGAAACACTTTCCTAAATGAAATGTTCAAAATGCCCTAAATGCAGGGATAAATGCATGAACCCGTGTCGCATTTAGTTCCGGAGAGTGTGGAGGCAAAGGGATTGGTTAACTTCTACATATCCATCTGTCACGCAATCTGTTATTTAGAAGCCTACGAACATTAACACTGAAATGAGGAGGAGCTCCAACGCGCATGTAGTACATGTTTTGTCGCACTTGTAAAGGTACATGTTCTAACATAACAGGTACAGTATCATCTAGTCTGAGAAAGCATTCCAAGACTCTCCGTTGAGCGTGAGTGACAGAATATGAGGCTATAGCAAACAGTCACCGGTATTGCCGGCCCAAACGTTGTGAGAAAATATTTATTAATGACGTTATAGCACAATTTCGTGAGAATTCTTGACAGTTCATGTGTGTTGATTGTGAAAATTTACAATCCGGTCACCTTGAATCGAGGTCTCGTTCGTGTGCAGCACATTTTCACTAAAGTTAGTTGACGCACTGTAGAATGGGCCGTTGACAGCAGTGTAACCGCGCAGAAAAACCAGCTATAGATAGTGCCTGCACAGGCTGTACATCGTTCGACTACAACAGGTTCTCATGTAGCGCTCTCCAGATAGTCACGTGGTCAACATTACTTGTTGCAGCTAAATTGTCTTATGCTGACACTACGTTTGTCATCAACTTCACGAAGAAGTCCCTCCTCCAGTTGAGTTGTCCCCGTCCTTCTAGGCCTCCCCCAGTTGCGAGCAGTAGGCTTCAACACCCCATGGTCTCTAAGACGGTATAGTGAACATTACCTACAAAAAAAAATGTTTCATGTAATCCTGGTACGTTCTCCTTCTGTGTTTCCCATGATTAATGTAATTATGAAGAGACGTAGAAAATGAGCTCTAACATAAAGCGTTACGCACTCATCTCCATATAACATAACAATAGTCTTATGTGTATCAGGAATTCTTCCTGAAAGTATGGCCACCTCTCGGTTACACCATGTGTATTTCTTAAGAAGTACCGAAAAGCTTCGGGAAAACATGAGCCTTTAGACATATATTCAAGTGACGTTAGTTTCCTACGTACTTTTACAGAACGCCCATCATTTATGTTTTAAACCTGTACCTCTCTAAACCGATTTCTTCCTCACAGGCTGCACACAACGCACTCCTCATACACGAGTACAAGGCACATGAAGGCCCGTCCAGAGAATATTTTTGATAAAGTTGAGCTCCACAGCTGATTGATACTAATGTTAATGATTAATGAGAACTGCCACAGCTATATTGATAGACATTTGTTGTGCTACGGCCGGTTTCGTTCATTAGAACATCATCATTTAAACAAAATCAGAAATTAGGCCGACAATCATTTTAAAAAATCTTGACTGAGCTCTGTCAGTATCATGAGGTAATAAACGTGTATCAGTACATCTGTGGTGGCTCCCGTTAATAATTAATATTACTGTCCAGAGAGTCGCCGAATATTAAAATGTTCTACTATGACGTGATTGTTCTTTTGCTGATATAGCCATCGAGTCTGTGCATGTAACCTTAGTGACCTGTTCATTTAGGACATGTGGAGCGTTCGCAAAATCTATAGATTTTTGATGTGTATAGTACAGATGATTAAAACTAATTGCTTTCCATTTTAGGAACAACACAGCAGCGGAAGGAGAGGAAAGAATTTTGCTGTTATGGAAGCAAGACCACACAGGTTGACTGAAGTAAGGAAGATATGAGAAATAAATAGCCACAGGCGAAGGAAGATTTCTTCTACAAAAGAGCTCTCCTGACATCATACACTGCGATAAGAAAAGTCATGGAATGGCAATATGCACATATACACATGGCGGTAGAATCGCGTACACAAGGTATAAAAGGGATGTGCATAGGCGGAGCTGTCATTTGTATTCAGCTGCTTCATGTGAAAAGGTTTCCGACGTGATTATGCTGCAAGATGGGAATCAACAGATTTTGAACGACGAATGATTGTTGGTGTTAACGCAAGGGACATTTCATTTCGGAAAACGTTAGTGAATACAATATTCCGAAATCCACAGAGTCAAGAGTGTGCCGAGAATACCAAATTTCAGGCATTACCTCTCTTCACCGTCAACACAGTGGCCGAAGGCTTCCATTTAATGACCGAGAGCACCGATACGTGAATGATACGTGAATGTCATCCTCCGACCGATAGTGCAACCATACCGGCAGCATATTGGCGAGGCATTCGTCTTCATGGACGACAATTCGCGCCCTCATCGTGCACACTTGTGAATGACTTCTTTCAAGATAACGACATCGCTCGACTAGAGTTGACAGCAAGTTCTCCAGACATGGACACCATGTCGAACACGCCTGAGATAGATTGAAAAGGGCTATTTATGGACGACGTGACCTACCACCCACTATGAGGGATCTACGCCGAATCGTCGTTGGGGAGTGGGTCAATCTGGACCAACAGTGCCTTGATGAACTAGTGGATAGTATGCGACGACGAATACAGGCATGCATCAGTGCAAGAGGACGTGTTACTGGGTATTAGAGGTACCGGTGTATACAGCAATCTGGACCACCACTTCTGAAGGCCTGGCTGTATGATGGTACAACATGCAATGTGTTGTTTTCATGAGCAATAAAAAGGTCATAAATGATGTTTATGTTGATCTCTATTCCAATTTTCTGTACGGATTCCGGAGCTCTCAGAACCTAGGTGATGCAAAACGTTTTTTGATGTATGTATTTTTTTTTCATCTTCATCTTTTCTTTGTTTGATTATCAACTTGCATAAGTGGACGACGGTATTGAGAGTTACTCTGCCTGTAGTGGCTGCTAGTTCACGTTCACACTGTGAAGGATACATTTTACAAAACGAAGAATTATTGAAACTGGAATATAGAATGTTAGAAATAAGGTAAATTTACAGAAAATGAACTATGATCTTATCAGTTATTTGGGCAGTGGTATACTACAATTCACCAATGTGAAAACTTGCGTTTCCTTTAAGGGAATAAGCGCGTCTTCTTCATTGACAGGACATTTGACGGTCGGGACGCGTCATTTTCCATGCGTACCAGATAGAAAATCGTTATAACGACGATAGAAAGCACTCTGTAAGGTACAGCAGCAATACGTTCGCTTCGTAATTTTTGTCTTCCTCTGTGAAAAACCCTTAGCTCTACTCGCAATACTTCTCGGATTATTGAATTTTCTGTCACCTTTCCATCGCTTTGCCTTAAATTAAATCATTTTCACTTTTATAAACTCCGAAGAGGGAAAATATTTGTTTTACAAGGTAAATGTGAAGAGCGATTGTTAAAGTCATCGTTTGATATAAAATATACACTCCTGGAAATGGAAAAAAGAACACATTGACACCGGTGTGTCAGACCCACCATACTTGCTCCGGACACTGCGAGAGGGCTGTACAAGCAATGATCACACGCACGGCACAGCGGACACACCAGGAACCGCGGTGTTGGCCGTCGAATGGCGCTAGCTGCGCAGCATTTGTGCACCGCCGCCGTCAGTGTCAGCCAGTTTGCCGTGGCATACGGAGCTCCATCGCAGTCTTTAACACTGGTAGCATGCCGCGACAGCGTGGACGTGAACCGTATGTGCAGTTGACGGACTTTGAGCGAGGGCGTATAGTGGGCATGCGGGAGGCCGGGTGGACGTACCGCCGAATTGCTCAACACGTGGGGCGTGAGGTCTCCACAGTACATCGATGTTGTCGCCAGTGGTCGGCGGAAGGTGCACGTGCCCGTCGACCTGGGACCGGACCGCAGCGACGCACGGATGCACGCCAAGACCGTAGGATCCTACGCAGTGCCGTAGGGGACCGCACCGCCACTTCCCAGCAAATTAAGGACACTGTTGCTCCTGGGGTATCGGCGAGGACCATTCGCAACCGTCTCCATGAAGCTGGGCTACGGTCCCGCACACCGTTAGGCCGTCTTCCGCTCACGCCCCAACATCGTGCAGCCCGCCTCCAGTGGTGTCGCGACAGGCGTGAATGGAGGGGCGAATGGAGACGTGTCGTCTTCAGCGATGAGAGTCGCTTCTGCCTTGGTGCCAATGATGGTCGTATGCGTGTTTGGCGCCGTGCAGGTGAGCGCCACAATCAGGACTGCATACGACCGAGGCACACAGACCCAACACCCGGCATCATGGTGTGGGGAGCGATCTCCTACACTGGCCGTACACCACTGGTGATCGTCGAGGGGACACTGAATAGTGCACGGTACATCCAAACCGTCATCGAACCCATCGTTCTACCATTCCTAGACCGGCAAGGGAACTTGCTGTTCCAACAGGACAATGCACGTCCGCATGTATCCCGTGCCACCCAACGTGCTCTAGAAGGTGTAAGTTAACTACCCTGGCCAGCAAGATCTCCGGATCTGTCCCCCATTGAGCATGTTTGGGACTGGATGAAGCGTCGTCTCACGCGGTCTGCACGTCCAGCACGAACGCTGGTCCAACTGAGGCACCAGGTGGAAATGGCATGGCAAGCCGTTCCACAGGACTACATCCAGCATCTCTACGATCGTCTCCATGGGAGAATAGCAGCCTGCATTGCTGCGAAAGGTGGATATACACTGTACTAGTGCCGACATTGTGCATGCTCTGTTGCCTGTGTCTATGTGCCTGTGGTTCTGTCAGTGTGATCATGTGATGTATCTGACGCCAGGAATGTGTTAATAAAGTTTTCCTTTCCTGGGACAATGAATTCACGGTGTTCTTATTTCAATTTCCAGGAGCGTATATTGTGACGCAAAATCTATTCAATGTACGTCCACGGTCTCAATAGTGATATTTATGTAGAATCATAAAGACCTTGTGTGAACTTTCATAACATTTGCTCTCAATACCCGCCATTACAACTGGATGAACAAATGATCATGATGATCTGAATATAAGGAACTGACTTTCAGATACATGTTGTACATCCACCTATCATGGGAGTTAACGAGAGCCAATACTTTGAGTTTCCGTACATGTTCTTACTGATGAAACATGCCCGTAAAAAATTAATGAATTACTGTGCTGATAAACCTCTTATGTTATTTGATTTTCAAACAGTTGAGCAAAACTGAACGTACTCAGACATTTCTCTCTTTACTTATTCTGATCAGCACTAAACTGACACACAATAATTTTAGCGGAACGCAATCTGACTTTCAATAATCCCTACAAAAGAATGGCGCGGATTAACAATAAACTATACCTTTCATGAATTACTTACCTCATAAAAATCATCGTTACTCGAACTGCTGCAATACAGCGAGCGCCAATACTGCCAGCTAAATAAAGGATTCTAACTACTGAAGGCACTAACTACTGATATGCATAGTTAGAAAATGAAAGATTTTGATAGAGAACAAACAATGTATTTACCTTAATAATGTTCAAAAGTCATCATACATATATCAGTTCATGATATCCAGTAGTACACATTTACTCTTTCTGATGGACACACGTCCAAATCGTCCGCTCTCAAAACTCTGCCATCTCTCTCCCCATATGCACCACTGCTGGCGGCTCACCTCCAACTGCGCAACGCTAAGCGCTGTTCACATTCAGCTGCTCAGCACTACAGTAGCAAATATTCCAACAATGCAAACCAGCCACAGACTGCACACAGCACAGTCAGTGATTTTCATACCGAGCGCTACGTGGCGTTACCAACATAAAAACCCAAACAGCTTACTTACACTGATACCATACACTTCTGATACATCATGAATCTGTGTCCACCTACCATGGGAGGTACTGTGAACCACTGTGCGTACTAGACGAGAAAATAGCGTATTAGACAAAAGCTGGCCAATCGTGCATAAACTGTGAACAAATATTTGCAGATATGGTAGCAGACAGCTGAGAGGCTTCATAGCTTGGTACGTTATAAGCGATTCCTATGTACGTCCATGGTAATCGAAGTAATTGCATAATCACTTTTGTTGATTGAATGTGTCTTTGAATCTACTACTATATATGTGGGTATGAAAACGTTAATATTCAAATTTTTGCACAAACATTTCGCGAAACACGTTCTGATGCAAGTGGAGGTCACTCAATAAAAGGCGATGCATTCAGCCAAGCATTATTTCTTGATGTAAGTTGTGTGGCTGGTCCCGGCGGAGGTTCGAGTCCTCCCTCGGGCATGGGGGAGATTCCCAGAACTCCTGAAGACAGACGTTGACTGTGGATATTGTATCACAGACACAGTCACTTCGACTGTTCAGAGATGTCACCAAACCCGCCACAAGGTGCAAACAACCATGCATGAGCAGCGCCTATTAGACGAAGAGGATCCGACAGCCGATCAGCTCCAATCATTCCATCAGGAAGGAGGTACACGGCTCGTGTTATCTGTAGTTCAACCATGCCTAAACGGTCAATACCACGGCTTAATCGCGTCCGCATTGTTAGTTTGTGCAAAGAAAGGCTCTCAACAAGGGAAGTGTCCAGGCGCCTCCGAATGAACTAAAGAGATGTTGTTCGGACATGGCGGAGATACAGAGAGACAGGAACTGTCGAAGACATGACTCGCTCAGACTACCCAATGGCTGCTACTGCAGTGGATGACCGCTCCATATGGGTTATGGCTCGGTGGAGCCCTGACAGCAACGCCACCATGTTGAATAATGCTTTTCGTGCAGCCACAGGACGTAGTGTTACGACTCATACTGTGCGCAATAGGCTGCATGATGCGTAACTGCACTCCCGACGTCCCTGACGAGGTCCATCTTTGCAACCACGACACCATGCAGTGCGGTACAAAAAAATGGTTCAAATGGCTCTGAGCACTATGGGACTTAACATCTATGGTCATCAGTCCCCTAGAACTTAGAACTACTTAAACCTAACCAACCTAAGGACATCACACAACACCCAGTCATCACGAGGCAGAGAAAATCTCTGTACCCGCCGGGAATCGAACCCGGGAACCCGGGCGTGGGAAGCGAGAACGCTACCGCACGACCACGAGCTGCGGACAGTGCGGTACAGATGGGCCCAAAAACATCCATTGACCGCTCAGGATTGGCATCACGTTCTCTTCACCGATGAGTGCCGCATATGCCTTCAACCAGACAATCATCAGAGACGTGTTTGAAGGCAACCCGATCAGGCTGAACGCCTTAGACACTCTGTCCAGCGATTGTAGCAAGGTGGAGGTTCCCTGCTGTTTTGGGGTGGCATTATGTGGGGCCAACGAACGCCGCTGGAGGTCATGCAGGTAGCATGGTTAGGTATTTCTGCTGGGGACTGCCGACAACTTTCTGAGTCCATGCCACGCCAAGCTGCTGCACTACGCAGGGCAAAAGGAGGTCCGACACGATATTAGGAGGCATCTCATGACTTCTGTCACCTACTTCGTCCCGATATGTATAAGAAGTTTTATAAGCAGTCACAACATAATTTTTGTATTTACCCTAGGGCATTTCGTCACCGAAGACAATGGATTACCAACGTCTAGAAACATTATAAAGAAGATACGACGATGAAAACTAAATAAAATTATTGAAAATAAAAGAACGATAAGGTATGATGAATCAACTGAAATTATCATTTTCGTGTATTCATAAGTAACTGCATTGGTGCGGCGAAAACCAGTCTGTGGAAGCGCTCTTTGGGGATAATCCACTGAAACAAACGGAGGCGTGAATACTGTACGAATAATTAGCGCCAACAGAGAGCAGCACCTGAGGCAGTGAAAACTATGATAAGTAAGCGAAAATTTGAAGTTCTACAGAGCAACCTTTTACTCACGTAACATACATGGAAAAATGATTATAATTATGTGTTTTTTTGTTGGTTTTTCTCTTCGCCTCCCGATGGACATATAGAAAAGTAATTATGTGCTCAGGAAACACAAACTGCTGATGTTAAAATAAGTAATAAGTCTTGGTGTCAGTATAGCTGAAGATTAATATAAAATAAAAACAATATATACGATTTTTAAATGTGTATTACGTAATGACCTACCTTTCGAAAAATTAATTAACGTGTAATGAAACATTAATTTTTGTTTTAATACAACTGTATAAGTCAATGGAAGTTTTATGCAGTTTTTAAAGTCTCGAAGCAGTGATGTGCCCTCGGTTAAAAATCATTTCATATATTCTTTTTCAGGTCAATATGACGCAGTAGAGGTTTGGCTGTGATGAATATTTCATGAGTTCGACCAAGCTGCACCTTTGTGGTCGAACGTACGAAGCTGTAACGAATATGCTCGTAGTGCAGTGCTGGACCTGTATAAGACTCAGCTTAATTGACTTAGAGTCACAACTAACAGTCATTTTATGGAATGTCGGTTATGAGAAATCTGTTTTCATCTCGACCATTTATTGCAGCCGTAAATACACACATGACATGTGCTAATAAAGACTGAGTTGATTTATGCACTATCTGATCGAAAGTACCCGCACACTTATTAGTGGACATTAATATGGGGCGTGTCTACCCTTCGCCATTATCACGGCTTGAACTGGTACTAACACTTTCAGCGAGATGTCTGAATGTGTGGCCTAAACTAGAGAAGGTAGTGATGGCTGGGGTCTGGATCGAAGCCCTAAGCCGACGTTCTGACTCATCCCAGAAATGTTCCATTGGGTTCAGTTCGGGACTCTGTGCAGACAAGTCCATTTTTCATTTAGCGTTTTCTTAAAAAAATAAGGGGACCACATCCTAACCACGAAAATACCCCCATACCGCAAAACGACCTCTTCCCTACGTCATTGTTGGCACTACACATGATGGCGGGTTCCGTTCTCCAGACTATCGCCAGACTCAAACAGTTACGTCGGATTACGAAGTCACATGTTTCCACTCATCCACTGTCCAGCGGCGTCACTGTTTAGACCGCCTATATGTCTCTGTTGGTCCATTACAGCCACGGGACATCGGCTGGTACGTACTTTTCAATTCAATAAACTTTACCAACAGCCGTAAACTTTAAGATATTTTATTTTATTCTAAAGCAACCAGTTTAGGCAATTTATTTTGCCATTTTCAGGCCCCATCCGCTTTTTTCCAAACCAACGAACTTATCGTATAACGCCATAAAACTGGACATCGTGAATTCCAATCGTTCTGCAGCTGTGACGCTTTCGTATGAATCAGTTGCACAACGATTGGAATTCACGATGTCCAGTTTTATGGTGTTATACGATAAGTTCGTTGGTTTGGAAAAAAGCGTATGGGACCTGAAGATGGCAAAATGAACTGCCGAAACTGGTTGCTTTCAGAATAGAATAAAATGTCTTAAAGTGTACGGCTAATGAGGAGCTACTCCACCACTGTACCCCATTCCTTTGAATTCCGTACACACAGTCATTGTGCAACGTGGAAGTAACGAGTGATGATTTTTTTCTCGTGATTTCATGCAGTTTTTTACAGTCAACCTCCGGAATCCTCTACGATCGCTGTCCGTCAGTATATGAGGTCTGCCTGGTCGTTTTTTAGCTGTGGTGATTCCTTTGTGATTCCACTTCACAATCGCATCACCAACAGTAGACTTGGGCAGCTTTAGAAGGGAAGAAATGTCCCTGATAGATATGTTACTGAGGTGGCATCCAAAGACCAGTCCACCTGACCCATTCCGTTGTTACTGCTTCGCTACTGATGACACCACACTCCCCGTCTCCTATTATATCGACGATTGTGCCTCTTGTGACATCATATAGAGGTGTCAGGATACTTATGATCAGATAGTGTATACAGGGTGGCCCATTGATCGTGACCGGGCCAAATATCTCACGAAATAAGCGTCAAACGAAAAAACTACGAAGACGAAACTTGTCTAGCTTGAAGGGGGAAACCAGATGGCGCTGTGGGTGGACCGCTAGATAGCGCTGCCATAGGTCAAACGGAACCAACTGCGTTTTTTTTAAATACGAACCCCTGTTTTTATTACATATTCGTGTAGTACATAAAGAAATATGAATGTTTTAGTTGGACCACTTGTCTTTGTGATAGATGGCGCTGTAATAGTCCCAAATATATGGCTCACAATTTTAGACGAACAGTTGGTAACAGGTTGGTTTTTTAAATTAAAATACAGAACGTAAGTACGCTTGAACATTTTATTTCGGTTGTTCCAATGTGATACATGTACCTTTCTGAACTTATCATTTCTGAGAACGCATGCTGTTACAGCGTGATTACCTGTAAATACCATATTAATGCAACAAATGCTCAAAACGATGTCCGTCAACCTCAATACATTTGGCAATACGTGTAACGGCATTCCTCTCAACAGCGAGTACTTCGCCTTCCGTAATGTTCGCACATGCATTGACAATGCACTGACGCATGTTGTCAGGCGTTGTCAGTGGATCACGATAGAAAATACGCCGGCCGGGGTGGCCAAGCGGTTAAAGGCGCTACAGTCTGGAACCGCGGGACCGCTACGGTCGCAGGTTCGGATCCTGCCTCGGGCATGGATGTGTGTGATGTCCTTAGGTTAGTTAAGTTTAAGTAGTTCTAAGTTCTAGGGGGCTGATGGCCTTAGAAGTTAAGTCCCATACTACTCAGAGCCATTTGAACCATTTTTTTGATAGAAAATATCCTTCAACTCTCTCCACAGAAAGAAATCCGGGGACGTCAGATCCGGCGAACGTACGGGCCATGGTATGGTGCTTCGGCGACCAATCCACCTGTCATTAAATATGCTATTCAATACCGCTTCAACCGCACGCGAACTATGTGCCGGACATCCATCATGGTGGAAGTACATCGCCATTCTGTCATGCAGTGAAACATCTTGTAGTAACATCGGTAGATACATTGCACCATTAAGATTGCCATCGATAAAATTGGGGCTAATTATCCTTCCTCCCATAATGTCGCATCATACATTAACCCGCCATGGTCGCTTATGTTCCACTTGTCGCAGCCATCGTGGATTTTCCGTTGCCCAATAGTGCATATTATGCCCGTTTACGTTACCGCTGTTGGTGAATGACGCTTCGTCGCTAAATAGAACGAGTGCAAATAATCTGTCATCATCCCGTAATTTGTCTTGTTCCCAGTGGCAGAACTGTACACGACGTTCAAAGTCGTCGGCATGCAATTCCTGCTGCATAGAAATATGGTACGGGTGCAATCGATGTTGATGTAGCATTCTCAAAACCGAATTTTTTGAGATTCCCGATTCTCGCGCAGTTTGTCTGTTACTGATGTGCGGATTAGCCGCGACAGCAGCTAAAACACCTACTTGGGCATCATCAATTGTTGCAGGTCGTGGATGACGTTTCACATGTGGATGAACACTTCCTGTTTCCTTAAATAACGTACTACCCGGCGAACGGTCCGGACACTTGGATGATGTCGTCCAGGATACCGAGCAGCATACATAGAGCACTCCGTTGGGCATTTTGATCACAATAGCCATACATCAACACGATATCGATCTTTTCCGCAATTGGTAAACGGTCCTTTTTAACACGCGTAATGTATCACGAAGCAAATACCGTCCGCACTGGCGGAATGTTACGTGATACCACGTACTCATACGTTTGTTACTATTACAGCGCCATCTAACGCAAAGCGAAAAAAAGTGGTCCAACTAAAACAATCATATTTCTTTACGTACTAATAATAATAATGAGCGTCTGGCATTGGTGGCCGGGAGACCGCTTGCGGGGTGGTTCGGCCGCCGCTCCAGAAGTTCTTTAACGCCACCACGACGACTTGCGAGTGAACGAGGATGAAAGACTCACAACGCCCAGTCATCTCGAGGCAGAGAAAATCCCTAACCCCGCAGGGAATCGAAACCGGGATCCCGAGCGCGGGAAGCGAGAACGCTACCGCAAGACCACGAGCCGCGGACTCTTTAGGTACTACACGAATATGTAATAAAAAATGGGGCTTCCTATTTAAAAAAACGCAGTTGATATCCGTTTGACCTATGGCAGCGCCACCTAGCGGGCCAACCATAGCGCCATCTGGTTTCCTCCTTCAAGCTAGACGAGTTTCGTTCTTTGTAGTTTTTTCGTTTGATGCTTATTTCGTGAGATATTTGGACCGGTCACGATCAGTGGACCACCATGTGTACTAACATACATTAATTGGAATTGTTTTGACTTAGTTTACATGTCCAGCGAAGATTTCACACTATTTTCTTGGCGGTGATGGTCAGGCGCACTAGGATACAGCAACGACTGTTACGACTTTAGCAAGTGTCGGAAGAGACGCGATAACTAATAGAAGTACGGACAGGTTAGCGATACAACTGCTGTTGCGTTCATGAATAGCTGACTTGGTGCGGAAGGAGCTGAACAAGGGAAAATTAATAGCCGCAGATAAACGTAAGAATATTCAGAACTGACTGTAGAGCATGTTGTGCGTATTAGTTATTTACAGATATACAGATTAGTACGAAACAGGAAAAGAGCCGTCTAAAAAGTCTTTAAAAGATGTGCGGCAAAGTGTCTGCCGTGATGGTAGCGTGTATCAGGGGACCAGCGCCGGGAGGAGACTCACCTCACTCGCGCGGCCTCCCTGTTGATCCGTTTTGCTCCGCTGATCAAGGCTGTTCCGCTAATTTTTCCACGAAACATGACCGCTCAGCTTCACTATTTAGGCGCTTTTTGTCCCCTTCCCTCCTACCGTGGCCGCTGCGATGTTTTGTCCCGATGAGGTGTTGTTCTCAGCGACCTTGAAAAGCAGTGATGACGCAGGTAGAGGTCACTACAGAACGAAACACATGCTATATAAACTCCAGCCACACGATGGATCAGCATTAGCATTACCAGCAACACAGCTTCGGCTTCAGTAGCAATCGTCAGTATGAAAGCGGCAACGGTAAGTAGCTTCACATCCTGTTATCAACATCGCCGACCTGACTAGTGAAAGTCAACAGTTTCCTCTAAACTGTTATGTGTTTAGGCCGTATTAAGTAAATTGTGGTAGTTTGCAAGAAGAACCTTTTTTTGCATGCTGCAAAGGATTCTTTATTTATGTATCCATTATAAGAAAATATTCATGATTTCTTATCATTTTATTTATTCACCGATGTGCAGCATACAAAGAGGCGTTTTCTTCTAAACTACTGAAAATTATACCCTACACGGTGCGCCTCCTAAGAGTCTCAAACGGATTTTCTTCGATGTTTTGGTAGATATTTGCAATTCTGTTTTTGCTAGAGTC
The DNA here is from genome assembly GCF_021461395.2 of Schistocerca americana. Lineage (NCBI taxonomy): Eukaryota > Metazoa > Arthropoda > Insecta > Orthoptera > Acrididae > Schistocerca > Schistocerca americana. The sequence continues at coordinate 334,216,274 of NC_060122.1, read as the reverse complement.
AGCCCAAACAAATACTGCTCATCAGGTCTATTATGCGATGCCAGTGTCGACGGAAAGCGTCGGTTTGTTTCCCGTTACAAACAAAATGACTTTTAAAAGGGGACTTTTACTTGCCCATTTGATAGAGCGGTTCCAGATTAGTCTAGTGCGATACTCGTTTTATCTATGCGTGTTAACAGGGTCATTATAAATATGAAGAATAACCAAGCCTCCAGCAGCGACATCACTGTCCTGGCCTGCGCTGACTGCCGCCGCCCCGCAGAACGCTACTCAGGCGCTGCTGCAGTCCTGATCATTCTTCGTGTTTTAACTCACCCTGTTAACACACATCGATAAAACGAATATCGCACTAGACTAATTTGGAACCGATCTGTTGAATGGGCACGTAAAATTACGACTCAAAGAAACATTTCGCTTGTAACGGGAAATTAAACGGCTCTTTCCGTTGGTACTCGCCGCGCCATGAAAGACGTGACTAGCAATATTTGTTTGGACTAACTTCAGTTACACAATGCAAAAAGTAAATTGAAAATCCTGCTGGAGCGCCAGAGAAAATGCAGCTGACAACTATAAGGAAGGGCACCCTGTATAGCCGCTACAAAAAATGGGGGCCACAAGATTTTTTTTTATTATTTTAAGGAAGTTTATCTTTTGAGTCATTAATGGTAATGACAATTGCTCCCAATCCAATGGAGGCTTTTATATTTCATTCTACATTTGCGATCGTTGCTGTCCATGTCGCTAATTATTTCCTACACTACTGGCCATTAAAATTGTTGCACCACGAAGATGACGTGCTACAGACGCGAAATTTAACCTACAGGAAGAAGATGCTGTGATATGCAAATGATTAGCTTTTCAGAGCATTCACACAAGGTTCGCGCCGGTGGCGACACCTACAACGTGCTGCATGAGGAAAGTTTACAACCGATTTCTCATACACAAACAGCAGTTGACCGGCGTTGCCTTGTGAAACGTTGATGTGATGCCTTGTTTAACGAGGAGAAATGCGTACCATCACGTTTCCTACTTTGATGAAGGTCGGATTGTAGCCTATCGCGAATGTGGTTTATCGTATCGCGGCATTGCTGCTCGCGTTGGTCGAGATCCAATGACTGTTAGCAGAATATGGAATCGGTGGGTTCAGGAGGGTAATACGGAACGCCGTGCTGGATCCCAACGGCCGCGTATCACTAGCAGCCGAGATGACAGGCGTCTTATCCGCATGGCTGTTACGGATCGTGCAGATGGGGACGTTTGCAAGACAACAACCATCTGCACGACGTTCGCAGCAGCATGGACTATCAGCTAGGAGACCATGGCTGCGGTTACCCTTGACGCTGCATCAGAGACAGGAGCGCCTGCGATGGTGTACCTAACGACGAACCTGGGTGCACGAATGGCAAAACGTCATTTTTTTGGTTGAATCCATGTTCTGTTTACAGCATCATGATGGTCGCATCCGTGTTTGGCGACATCGCGGTGAACGCACATTGGAAGCGTGTATTCGTCATCGCCATACTGGCGTATCACCCGGCGTGATGGTATGGGGTGCCATTGGTTACACGTCTCGGTCACCTCTTGTTCCCATTGACGGCACTTTGAACAGTGGACGTTGCATTTCACATGTGCTACGACCCGTGGCTCTACCCTTCATTCGATCCCTGCGAAACCCTACATTTCAGCAGGATAATGCACGACCGCATGTTGCAGGTCCTGTACGGGCCTTTCTGGATACAGAAAATGTTCGATTGCTGCCCTGGCCAGCTCATTCTCCAGATCTCTCACCAATTGATAACGTCTGGTCAATTGTGGCCGAGCAACTGGCTCATCACAATACGCCAGTCACTACTCGTGATGATCTGTGGTATCATGTTGAAGCTGCATAGGCAGCTGTACCTGTACACGCCATTCAAGCTCTGTTTGACTCAATGCCCAGGCGTATCAACGCCGTTATTACGGCCATAGGTGGTTGTTCTGGGTACTAATTTCTCAGGACCTCTGCACCCAAATTGGGTGAAAATGTAATCACACGTCAGTTCTAGTATAATATGTTTGTCCAATGAATACCCGTTTATCATCTGCATTTCTTCTTGGTGTAGCAATTTTAATGGCCAGTAGTGTAAATTCTACGTTGGCATCATTAGATTGGTTGCGATTCCGTTAGAGATCTATTCACCACACAATAGTTCACTGTAAAAAATATATAAGTGTCATATGGCAATGTTGGATGGGATAGTTTGAGCTGCCTATCGGAGAGGGTGTTCTAATCCGTGCGCATCGGCCTCTTTTATTGACGGTATGTGGGAATTGGTGAAGCATGTGTATTTGCGGATCATAGGTGAGTGTAATGGATGTGTATATGGTGTAGCTTTGTCTTTGTGCTGTATGATCACCATCAGAGAAGGGTGAGGGTAAGTCCCGACGCCAGTACATAGCCCCTCTCTCATAGCACCAAATAGGACGCCAAATTTAATGTCCCCATCCGACGGACGGACCACCAAGAACAATGTCACACGCTCTCGCTCAAAGAGACACTGCGGAGAGGTTTGGAATTTAGTCCAGGAAATTATCGCCAAGACTGGTGATCAGAAACTTTATAACAGCGCCTCTCCTCCCAATGCCAGTCATATTCCGGCAATGAAAATGTCATCCGCGAACAGGATTCGAACAGACGTACTCCTGAGTTAAGCGTCATCGCACTGGCGTGCGTTAGCGATCTCAGCTAAGGACGTGGATGTAATTTTTTGTGATCACGGAGAGTAAAACGCTGGGAAATTAGGTGAAAATTCTGAAATATGGCGACAGAATCACCTGCAGATGTTTTCGTTGATATTGGTCTGCTTCTTCTCTTGTGGCCTTTCAGTTCATTCCGAAACTCGACATCACCAACATTTGTCAGCCAGTTATCCCCTTCCGACGGGCCGAGTGGTTCTAGGCGGTACAGTCTGAAACCGCGCGACCGCTACGGTCGCAGGTTCGAATCCTGCCTCGGGAATGGATGTGTGTGTGATGTCCTTAGGTTAGTTAGGTTTAAGTAGTTCTATATTCTAGGGGACTGATGACCACAGCAGTTAAGTCCCATAGTGCTCAGAGCCATTTGAACCATTTGAACCCCTTCCGACGCTGTAGCTTTCCACCCCCTACAGCCAGCTATCTGCAGGTCCTCCACGACTCCAACTACCCATCTGGTTCTCGGCCCTCCTTGACCTTCCGAATTTCTATCTAATATCCTTTTAGCTACTTCCGCATCTACTTCCATATCTCTCTCTCACATGCCCTTGCCATCTCTATGTTACCCTTTTAATAGGTGGATCTTTACTTACAGTGTACAGATCATGAGCGTACCATTTTTCTCTTTAACAGACTATACCAATGACCCTTCGAAGTACATTTCTCTTAAAGGCATCTAATATTCCAATATCTTTTGATGTTCAAGTTTCCAAGTGACAAGTAAGCACTGGGCACATAAGTGTTTCATAAATGCGTAATTTGGTGATACGATTTCCGAATCTTTAGGAAAATAACTTGCTTTATTGCAAAACAGTCCCTGTTTGCTGTCATTAATATCTGTTTAATTTCAGAAAAAAAACACAGACTGTCGATTCTAGATATTTGACCTACTTAGCTATCTTACAAGTACAACTTCTCAGTGTTATTGAGGATGGTCTGTTCTCCTTCAGCGCTTTCAACGGTTTTCTGCCGGCTGATATTCAATTTCATTCCTACTTGCCTTAACGTTTAGTTGTAGGATTACTCTTTGCTCCTTTGTTGTTATCTAGTCCTGAATCGAATAATTGGTATTCGGTGTCACGATCGCTGCTGTGATGTATGCTGTAAGTATTAGGACAGCCGACAGCATAATAATCCTTTGGTCCATCAGCCTGATGCGTTGACATTTAGCAGTGCTCATGTCATGTTGGCACGAGAAAGTAGTCTATTCTAGCAGCTCATCGATAATACCTGGCTGTTGTGTTGGTAAACAGCGGTAAAAGTTCGAATGAGAAAAAAATCTTTTTCAAATTCCGTTGCAAAGACTGAGAAGCAAACACAACCTTAGGACAACAAGTCTTGATCTAATACATCCGATTGTACAATACTGCAGCTCTACACTGACGAAAAAAAATCTCAGCACAAAAATTAAAGAATGCAAATAAAATTTCGGGCAGGTACGTGTCTAGGGAACATATATAATTGATTAACATTGCAAGATCACAGGTTAATGTAATCGTGAGACAGCCATTGCAAATGTGAAATGCTGGTACATTGCTAAACTGTGTAACCGCCAGAACTTTGAATGTTAGCTTGCAAACCTCCATGCATTGGATTGTACAGGTGCCGGATGTCAGCATGTAGGATGTAGTTCCGTGCCTGTTGCAGTTGCTCAGTCGGTTAATGATGTTTGTACATGACGCTCCATTAAAGATAGATCTGGTGTTAGAGCAGCCCAAGGCAACAGGTCGACATTCTGCAGAGCATGGTGGGTTACAACAGCTGTATGTGGGCGAGGGCTATCCTGTTAGAAAACATACCATGGAATGCTGTTCATGAGTGACAGCACAACAGGTCGAATCAACAGATTGACGTACAAATTTATAGTCAGAGAGCGTGGGATAACCACGAGAGTGTAACCGCAGCCCAGATCGTAACTCCAAGTGTTGGCGCAGTGTATGTAGCACGTAGATAAGTTGGTTGCAAGTCCCCGACTGGCCTTCTAACTAACAAACAGCCATCATTGGCACGGAGGCAGAACCAGCTTTCATCAGACAACACAACAGACACCTCCACCCTGACCTCCAATGAGCTCTCGCTTGACACACTGAAGTCGCAAATGACGATGGTTTGGGGTCAGTGGAGTGTACGCTACAAGACGTCTGGCTCGGAGCTGTCTTTGAAGAAACCGATTAATAAGAATACTGCTGTTCAGATTGCTCCTGCAGTTGCAGTACGATGCGCCAGAGCCATATACTGAACACCATGGTCTTCCCTCTCGGTAGTGCCACTTGGCCGTCCTGAACCCGGTCTTCTTGCAACCGTACATTCCTGTGGCCACCACTGCCAGCAATCACGTACAATGGCTACATTCCTTCCAAGCCTTTCTGCAGTATCGCAGTAGGAACATCGAGCTTCTTGTCGACCGTTTACACAACCTCATTGAAACTCAGTGAGGAACTGTTAACGGCTTCTTTGTCGTCTTAAAGACATTATTTACCAATATCAAGTCACCACGTCTAATTTCAAGGGTATCTAACTCTCACGACAGCGTGTATTTAAAGCAAACCTGGTCTGCATCCTCATAGTGCTGCTACTAGCGCCACTCTTACGCTACTGGCGCGAAATTTTGATAGACGTTACCTTTCACATATAGAAACACGCCTGACAACTTTCGTTTATAACGCGCAACTCTTGCTTGTGTTGTGACTTCTTTCCTTCAATGCATTTAGGCCACCAGTGCCTTCAGAGAAGAAACTGATGCTAGCTGATACAGTGTGTCCACTCCATATAACTAGATACCAGTATTAGCCAACTTTGCTTCCCCTCAACTACCAAGACTAACAACGTTTAAGAAGCTGTTTCTAAAATGCAGCAGAAATGTGCTCATATGAATGTATTGTGATGGTGATCCACAGATCGACGAAAATTAAAATCTCAACATCCCGCGTGATAACTAGGCAAGAAACTCATATAACACAGTACAAAATGGATGAAACTCGGAGAAAATAATTGACCAGTTAAGACTGGTCTCTGATTCTTTCACGCTATCTCTAGGCTTAATCTGCCCACGAAAGACCTAAACATCACTGAATCATATTCGACCAGACCATAAGACATGCAGCTTCTGCTCTGAATCATAGCTTCTATATTCCTAAAACTCTGTTTTCTATCCATCATATCCTCTGAGTTCTTTAAAAGCGGAATATAGTTACTACAGCAGTCACCGTTGCGAGCAATGTGGTGTTCCGCGCTGAATTCATCGTAAAATCTCATAAGATCACCATCAACAGTGTCGCAAGACCTCACTCTGGAAATCAAAGCCGCGCGGGATTAGCCGAGCGGTCTAGGGCGCTGCAGTCATGGACTGTGCGGCTGATACCGGCGGAATTTCGAGTCCTCCCTCGGGCATGTGTGTGTGTGTTTGTCCTTAGGATAATTTAGGTTAAGTAGTGTGTAAGCTTAGAGACTGATGACCTTAGCAGTTAAGTCCCATAAGATTTCACACACTTTTTTTTTAATCAAACGAAGACATCAGCACAAGACCTAATGATCAGGGGCTTCATCATATTACATCTCTTGTTGGACAGTTTTTGGTGATAAAAGTTCCTTTCAACAATCAGTACCTAAACGCAGTACCTCTGCTTCGAATGAAGATTAGTGAACTCGGGCACAACACGTGATTACAAAGAGGAACGTCACGGGATACCTCCCCACTTTGCGTGGGACCTCCTTTTGCACACCGTAGTGTAGCAACTCGAGATGACATGGACTCAACAAATCGTTGGAAGTCCTCTGCATGAGTAGTGAGCCATGCTGCCTCTACAGCCGTTCACAATTGCGAATGCGTTGCCAGTGCAGTAGTTTGTGCACGAACTGACCTCTCGATTATGTCCCATAAATGTTCGACGGGATTCATATCGGGCGATCTGGTTGTGCAGATCATTCACTCGAATTGTCGGAATGTTCTTCAAACCAATCGCGAACAATAGCGTGACCCAGTGACATGGCCCATTGTCGTACATAGAAATTCCATTTATGAATACCTGCAAATGGCCTCCAAGTTGCCTAATATAAACATTTACAATAATGATTGGTTCATTTGGACCGGAGGAACCAGTCCATTCTACGTAAACACAGCCAAAACCATTATGGAGGCACCACCAGTTTGCACAGTGCCTTGTTGACCTGAGTTGCCTGAGTCCATGGCTTCATGGGGTCTGCGCCCCACAACGAACTCTACCACTAGCTCTTACCAACTGAAACCGGGACTTACCTGTCCAGGCCATGGTGTTGCAGTCGTCTAGAATCTAACCGATATAGTTACGAACCCAGGAGACGTCCTGCAGACGATGTGGTGCTCTTAGCAAAGGCACTCGCCGCAGTCGTCTGCTGCCATAGGCCATTAACGGGAAATTTCGTCTCACTGTCCTAACGGATACGTTCGTCGTACGTCCCATATTGATTTTTGCGGTTATTTCAGACAGCGTTACTTGTCTGTTAGCACTGACGACTCTTCGCCGCTCTCGGTCGCTAATTGACGGCGTCGGCCAATGCGTTGTCCGTGTGAGAGGTAATGCCTGAAATTTTGTATTCTCAGCACACTCTTGAAACTGTGGATCGCGGAATATTGAATTCCCTAACGATTTACGAAACATAATGTCCCGTGCACCTAGCTCCAGCTATCGTTCCGCGTTCAAAGTCTTTTAATTCCCGTCGTGTAACCATAATCACGTCGGAAACTTTTTCGCATGAATAAGCTGAATATCAATGGCAGCCCTATCGCCATCAGTATATGTGCATATCGCTGTCCCATAACTTCGTCACATCAGTGTACAGTCTGCCCCACAGTACACGTAATAGCACTCTCCTATTTTCTTTTCTCTTTTCGTTCAGTCTTGACCGACTCTCTGACATGAGTAGCTCCTCTCCATAATTTTCTCTCTTGAGCTCTCCCCTACGACTCAGTCACGGTTATTTCTGACACCATGCACCACTGTGTTTACTCATCATAGCTGCTATTCCAGTATCACTCCTTCTACAGGGAACAACCCAAAATTATCTTTAACTAAAGTAATTGTGACTTCCGTAATCTAAGCCGTCGCAGAGCTTAGTTGATGATTATTTTTGCTGTCCACAGGACCCCCTTAGGAGTCGCTCTCGTAGTTATTAGCAAATAAAAATAAGGAAGATGTGAATTGTGAGAAAGCTGTGTTGTTTACAGGTCTTCCTCCTGGTGGCGCTGTTGGTGGCAGTGTGCCTTACCCAGATGGCATATGCTGGAGGTGGTGGCGACAAGGGACATGGCGGTGGCCATGGTGGTGGCCATGGAGGACATGGCGGCCATGGCGGCGGCCACGGTGGACACGGCGACCATGGGGGAAAAGGCCACGGGGGGAAAGGCCACTGAGGGCACCTAGCAACGGCGCGATCGTAGCTGTGAATCACAACCTAATACCAGCTGCATCATGTGCATACACTGAGGAGAGTACTGATATTGCTATAACAAATTATCTGTTATTTGTGAAATTCGTCTTTCTCTGCTTTAGCGAATTAATTTTGTGTGTACACTGAGCAGAACAGCTCATTGTAGCTGTGATGGAGAGTGAAATATAATTACAAAAATGTAGTTAATTTTTTTAAAAAGTGTAAAATAATTCACAAAAGCTCCGTTTTTATTTCCCTCCACAGTACTACTTTTCCTGGTGATACCGAAGATCATTCAATTCAGAAAATACAGCTGAGCATCTGTGTTTATGTCAGTGGCTGCCAACATTGCTGTTCACTGCTCCTAAATGGCTGTTGACTGAGCTAAATAGAAAAACATTGAAATACAAACATCCTCAATCAGTGAATTCCATGTCCGATTTGACGCAGATCTCAGAGATTTTGAGGTCCACATTGTGGACTGTTTCACTTGTTCCCTTTGGCCTGAATATCGAATGATCATGAAAGTTACAAATTGATGAATTCGCAGCATTCAATTTTCACCTGTATTGGGTCAACTCTTTCGTGTAAAAAAATAATAAAAATATATTTTTATTCACATTATCATCGTAAAACGTTCCAATGCAGATGCGGAGTGGAATTTTGTTAACAAATGTTGTACTGTACACTATCTGATCAAAGGTATCCGGACAGGCTATTTTAACGAAATCGTCGAAATTTCGTTAAAGAAGAATAATAAATTTTATCTTTTGCTTTTAAGTTAACTTTCTTTCGTGCGAACTTTGTTGTAGAACCACTCTCATATTTTCGTGTGGTAATAAAAATTTTTACTTTCTTAAGAATTACGTACATTTAAAGAAAAAATAATATTTACGTGAACTCATATGAACTGGTTAAGAATATTAGGTTGAGAATTGAGTCCTTTAAATCTTTCAGCCTTGGCATACACTTTCCAGATGCAGTGGGTTTTTTGTTAAATATTTTTACTGAATTTTATCCCGGCACTAGCCATAGAACACAAGATTACCTCTATTAGCAGAAAATGTTTTAATTATTGCCAAGCCGACATTTATCACTGATCAAACCTACTTCACTATGCATTTGAGTTATTTTAAAGAACCAAACTGTTTAAATTTCAATGTTAACTAACATTAACTATCCGCCTACAAATGCACAAACGTATAATTAATTCAAATTTTATCAGCCACAGGATCTCTGAAAAAGAAGAACAATTTCTTAATTCACTATTGATTTTTATGCATCTGTTCCCGATTTACGGGTTTGATAATTTTTTTTTAAATATGCCGCCGCTGCTATTGTTGGTCGCGGCACAGCCCAGCAACACCGCTAAAAAAAAATGCTGAAAAATTCTTAAAGAAATTTTATAGATGACGTGGGCAAGCTAATTTACATAAATAATTCACACATTTGATAAATTCTGATATATTTAGATCAAACAGTAGTACAACTCACATTAATTCGTAACGCATCGTCTAATGGCGGCTAAGTCCAGACAGAGACAAAAGAAGTCTACACATTCGTAAAAAACTCTTTCACAGTGTCCTACCGCAATGACTTCTGAACAGAGAAGACCAAAGAATACATAATGCATTGTACTTAAATAGTATTGCTGACTATTAACATTTCTTTGCAAATTGACGATATTATTCTCTTCTGACAACATTTTATATCTCTGCTATCGCAAATACTGACACATTTTACAATCACATAATAAATACAGAAAAATTCCTATCCTAAATACAGAGAAATATTACAACAAAAAATATAAGGAGAATAACAAATGTCTTTTACACCACATTCAGTAATATTTTTGTTCAATAATTACGATATATACAACTTGCCCAGAGCGGCGTATATGGTACAAATAAACTCTTGTTCTTTAATAACATGAGTTTGCCAGGGAACGTTACACTATGTAAAGCGGAATTGACCGCTGGATGTCAGGAGAAGCGCACCCGCGATTATAAAAGGAGGCGGGGAGTATTATGTTGCCAGTATCCACCAGCAACTACCAACCTTCCTCGCCGCAAGGGAGGAAGGCGACGTTATCGAGCCGATAACGGAGGAAGAAGAAGTTGCTGCACAGCTTCACTCGATGAACTCCAAGAAGGCTGGAGGCAGCGATGGCGTCACAAACCTCCTGCTGCAGAACCTTCCGCCGGGCTTACACCGGCAACTTGCCGATGTTTTCAACGACATCCTCCGATCAGGTGTCTACCCCTCTGTGTGGAAACATGCGTAGGTTATGGCCATCCTGAAATCCGGGTAGGACCCACGCCAGGCATCCAGCTACCGACCCATCAGCCTGCTCTCGTCCCTCTCGAAGGTTTTCGAGAGGCTGTACGCGAGATGACTGCCGCTGCACGTCACCGAGGAGGGCATCATCCCGGACGAGCAGGTCGGGTTTCGAGAAGAACATGCCACTTCCCACCAGCTCCTGCGGATGGTAGAATCGGCGATGAGAGCACTGGAAACAAGGGAATGCCTTGGGGCAGTGTTCCTCGACGTCTCCCGAGCGTTTGACTCGGTGTGGCACGGCGGTCCTAAGTTTAAACTCTTTGAACAAGGGGTACCGAAGTCCCACATGACGCTACTGCGGTCGTGCCTGTCTGAACGAACTTTCGACGTGAGGGCCGACGACGGTACGTCCACAGACCGGCAGATACGTGCAGGGGTGCCGCAGGGGACAGTACTCAGCCCCTTGTTGTTCTCCCTCTACACTGCCGACGCCCCGAAAGTGTCAGGAGTTGAACTGGCGCTGTACGCGGATGATACAGCCCTGTTCACTCGCAGCATGAACGCCCAAGTGCTGAGAAACTGCCTCCAGCGCAGGTGCGACGCCTTGGGCTCATGGACAAGTAAATGGTGCTGAAATTCAACACCACGAAGAGCCAGGCAGTTGTCTTCGCCCGAAGACTTCAGCCGCCAGGGCTTACGCCAATCAAAATCCTGGGAGAACCTATCCCAGTCTTCATTGGCACCGCAAAACGGCATCGCGCTATACCTAACACTGGTCCGCCCGCTGTTAAGAGTATGCAGCCGTGGTCTGGGGGAAAGCCGCAGATGCTCACATTGTGACTCTGCAGCGGATACAGAACCGAGCCCTGAAGACTGTCATGCATCTTCCGAGGCGCCAACTCCACGAGGACAATGGGATCCTGCCGCTCCGGGATAGGATCCCGCGCCATCGCCAGGAAGTTCTACCAGAAAGCGGGACACTCCTGCAAACGGCTCATACGAGGACTGGGCCAACAACCGCACCACAGGCCAACCACGTGTTGGCCTGACCTGTTGAGGGATTAAGTCTTAGTAATCCTCCAGCAGAGTGTGTTCACTTCTTTTTTACAGGTACCCACTAGCAAGGACGAATCAAGAAGAAAGGTAATATCCATTCTCTCCCCCTTAGGAACCGCAGGAATGACAATTTCTGTCTAAACTGCACCACCTCGAGCCAAGGACAGGCTCGTCTTTTTCAGCGTCAGCGTCAATGTGTAACATCAAAATGGTCCAGCAGAGCTCACTGGGTTCGAACGTGTTATCGTCATTGGATGTCACCTGAGCAACAAATCCGTTAGGCACATCTAAGCCCAGCTAAAGCTGGCAAAATCGACTGCTGGTGATGATGTGACTGTGTAGTGGAAACGTCAGGGAAGAACTACAGTGAAACGAAAACTGGGTAGACCTCCTGTACTGACGACGAGGGACCGCTGAACATTGTGGAGGGTGGCTGTAAAAGTCTTATGAAGTCAGTGAAAGGAATCACTCGTGAGTTTCAAAGTGCTACCAGCAGTCGAAGCAGCACAATGATTGTGTGTAGGGTACAGTGGTCGAGCAGCTCATCATAAGCCACATGTCTCTGTACTCGATGCTGAGCAATTCTTGAGGTAATGTAAAAAGTGACACCGATTGACAGTAGGTAATTGGAAACGAGTGATTTGGAACGATGATTCACGCAGTAGCCTGTAGGGATCCGGTGGAAGTGTTTGGGTCTGGCGAATTCCTGCAGAGTACGTGCTATCATGCGCAGTGTGAAAAGTGAAGTATGGAGGAGTTGGTGTACAGTAGAAGAACAGTTGGGAGACGGTGATCGATTGTAGCAGCATGGCAGTGTACCTGTCATAAAGCAGCACCTGTGAGGCAATGGTCTGAGGAAAATAACATTCCTGAAATATAGTGGCCTGTCCAGAGTCCCGACGTGAACGCAATTGTGCACCTTGGGATCAGTTAAAATGTGTCGTTCAGTAGCACTACGTTCTCTGGCTTGAGAAAAAATGGGCTGCCATTCCTCCAGACATTCAGACACCTCATGGAGAGTGTCCCCATCTCCCCATGAATGTAAGCCCAGTGTCTTAATCCTTTCCCTGGTTTGCCTGATAAGGAAGCGCTTTGTCTCAGACTTGGGGAGAGTATACTGAAAGAAATATTTTTCTGTTCTCAACTGTGAAATCTACTTTTAATCATAGAAATACTAGAAGTATAGTTGCACTGACAAATAATACAGCTATACTGGTATCAATAATAGCACATTAGATGAGAAATACGTCCTGAAATTATTAGGTCTGCAACTTTGCTTCCCCGTTTTGCAATAGACGGCAGTAGCGGCAAGTGGGGTTCAGATGGTTGGTCATTGGCGTAATACAATAAGCTTAGGCATCTGTAAACATAATGCCATAAAAATATTAGTCGATTTGTGATTGCCTCATAAAGTTATTCTCGATTAAGTACGTCAACTTACGTACCCATTTCTCCCCATTAGCGGAAAGTTTTAATTTTCTGCTTTAACCTGAATAATTCTGCAGCTGTGGCTCTTAAAATGGTGAGTAAGACCATTGGTGAGGGAACTATTAGTAGAAGAACGAGTGGAGAATGCTTTCTACGCCTTAAGAACGGTGATTTTGATTTCGAAGACACACATGGTGGAGGAAGACAGAACGTTTTCGTAGCTACTAAAACAGACGAAGACAGTCACAGGACATCATTATCAAAAGTAACTGATGCGTTCGAGCCCAGCACTGAAACACAAACGGCCACAATACAGCGATAGACACGTAAAGGTAATTTTGCACCAGGTCAGTGCTCGACCCCATGTCGGAAAACCTGTCAAAATACACATTGAAACGCTGAAATGAGAAGTCCTATCCCTCCCGCCGTATTCTCCATACATTGCTCTCTCTGACTACCACTTTTTTCGATCAGTGGCATACAGTCTGGCTGACCAGCACTTCCGATCATATGATCAAGTGCAAAATTGAATCGATTCATGGATGCCCACAAAAGATGCCCATTCCTTGAACCACGGGATTAGTATGCCATCCGAAAGATGAGAGAATGTAGTGGCCAGCGATGGACAATACTATGAATCATAAAGCTTTTTTTTCGCAATAAAGCCCCGAACTTCGAGAAAAAACGGCGGAAGCAAAGTTGTAGACCTAGTACAAACAGGAAGCAAAACATTGTACAAAAACATTGGAGAATACGAAGATAGTATTATGAGAAACGCGGTGCAATAGAAAGTTGTTGGATGTTCGAAATGATGAAGCAGTTGGAAAAACAGCAGTTGGAAAAACAGCAGTTGGAAAAACAGCAGAGGTAACAAGTCTCTGGAAGATCCTACATGAGCACCTGCTGAGATGAGAGAATGTAGTGGCCAGCGATGGACAATACTATGAATCATAAAGCTTTTTTTTCGCAATAAAGCCCCGAACTTCGAGAAAAAACGGCGGAAGCAAAGTTGTAGACCTAGTACAAACAGGAAGCAAAACATTGTACAAAAACATTGGAGAATACGAAGATAGTATTATGAGAAACGCGGTGCAATAGAAAGTTGTTGGATGTTCGAAATGATGAAGCAGTTGGAAAAACAGCAGTTGGAAAAACAGCAGTTGGAAAAACAGCAGAGGTAACAAGTCTCTGGAAGATCCTACATGAGCACCTGCTGAGATGAGAGAATGTAGTGGCCAGCGATGGACAATACTATGAATCATAAAGCTTTTTTTTCGCAATAAAGCCCCGAACTTCGAGAAAAAACGGCGGAAGCAAAGTTGTAGACCTAGTACAAACAGGAAGCAAAACATTGTACAAAAACATTGGAGAATACGAAGATAGTATTATGAGAAACGCGGTGCAATAGAAAGTTGTTGGATGTTCGAAATGATGAAGCAGTTGGAAAAACAGCAGTTGGAAAAACAGCAGTTGGAAAAACAGCAGAGGTAACAAGTCTCTGGAAGATCCTACATGAGCACCTGCTGAGATGAGAGAATGTAGTGGCCAGCGATGGACAATACTATGAATCATAAAGCTTTTTTTTCGCAATAAAGCCCCGAACTTCGAGAAAAAACGGCGGAAGCAAAGTTGTAGACCTAGTACAAACAGGAAGCAAAACATTGTACAAAAACATTGGAGAATACGAAGATAGTATTATGAGAAACGCGGTGCAATAGAAAGTTGTTGGATGTTCGAAATGATGAAGCAGTTGGAAAAACAGCAGTTGGAAAAACAGCAGTTGGAAAAACAGCAGAGGTAACAAGTCTCTGGAAGATCCTACATGAGCACCTGCTGAGATGAGAGAATGTAGTGGCCAGCGATGGACAATACTATGAATCATAAAGCTTTTTTTTCGCAATAAAGCCCCGAACTTCGAGAAAAAACGGCGGAAGCAAAGTTGTAGACCTAGTACAAACAGGAAGCAAAACATTGTACAAAAACATTGGAGAATACGAAGATAGTATTATGAGAAACGCGGTGCAATAGAAAGTTGTTGGATGTTCGAAATGATGAAGCAGTTGGAAAAACAGCAGTTGCAAAAACAGCAGTTGGAAAAACAGCAGAGGTAACAAGTCTCTGGAAGATCCTACATGAGCACCTGCTCTCCAAGTGCCTTACCACTGTGAAACCTCGCTACATGACACAGCACATGTAGTGGCAGAGGTACAGCTTAGAGCAGTACGAAACGTACAGTAGTTGACTGGTGATCACTCGGTAAGACGCAGCTGATATCAGTGGTAAGTACACTGGAGGCCATTTATGTCACGACACTGAAAGTAATCCCTAATGAAGAAATTTTACCAATCATAAAAATACAGTATAGTACGAACAATACATGATCAGATTTCCGGCGTTGCACCAGGTGTGAAATCTAGTATACAGTGATCCCATCTCTAGCAGTAACAACAGCTTAAGCCCAGATGGAGATTTGATAACAGACACGAGTGCGTCACGTCGTGCTGCCTCAGCTCTACACCAGAGTTCATCGACCATAGTGACTGACGAGTGGTGGTGCATCAGTCTCTCGGCACCCCATGACGACATGCTTACAACGGGTGAGAGATCTGGAGAACGTATTGGCCAGGTCCACAGCATTAACACTCTCCGCATCGATATAGGTCAGCACATTATGGGTCTTCCGTTATCTTGTTGAAATGACGTCATGGAGAACACAAATGCGCGGCACAGTCAACGGCCTTAACATGTCAGGAATTTAATGCCTTCTCTATAAATTACCAGCTATGGGAACCACAGGTAATCGTATAACTAATGGCACACTAATGTGCAAGGTTCTGGGCTCATATACTATAGCAAATGTAGTCTGGTAACATTCATTCTCCTCAGAGCCTCCACACATGGATACACCCATAGCGATGCTGTACACAAATAGGATTTGCCTGGAAAGATGGCATGGCGCCACTGCTGCGTCCAGTGTTGTCATTGGGTGCATCGCTATTGGAAGGCACTTCCATTCGCCGTTTCTTGTTAACGCACACATTATTGCTGTAACATGCTGGTTCCTGCTCAGCCCAAAAGGAAACAGCTGGGTGAGGTCAGGTCACCAACGTTTAGCTGAATACACAAAGACCAGATAATTTTCTCTAGGCTGGTGGAGAATCCCCATCCCTTGGAAGCTGGAAAACCAGCGCTGTCGCTCACAATAGCCATCAGCACCAGCAGGTGGGACCATCTGGAAATGGTGTTACAATATAAGCTGAGAACCCCGTTTCGCATGCATATGGGGTGTAACGGGTAGAAGTGCATATATTTTTATATTTGGTGTCTTAATATGTACCCACATCAGTGTGTCGGTTGTTTCTTCTCTGTATCGAACAGTCTTCCCACAAACACGTTACAAACTTTATGATCTGATGTTTTCTACACACACATACTGCACCAATAAGTGAAATTTACCTGTCAGTATAAACTAACCGTTCTCCATCCATGTATCCACACTTTGACACTTACCTGTTGCCCAGGGGAAAATAAGGATTAATGGCTTGCTCTTGATAACTGTACTTTGAGGTATTAACTAACCTAAAAATAAATGACTTGTAATGATTATAATTATTACTCTGCAAATGATGTGAAATCTGGTGTGATGTAGTACAGTGTCCTCAGTCGCCAATAGAAATATCTGTATTTAAAGTTTTCAAAGAGTAAAAGTACCACAACTGAAAATTTTAACTTTTCAAACTGCTCCAGAATTTTGCTGACAGCATGAATTTAAATATTTCTTCCAAAGATGTGTCAGATGCCAGTTCAATAGAAGTTTCGTATTGTTCAGCTGACACGGTCAAAGGTTGGGCAATATCAGTATACGGTTTTGCTACATTAAATTAAAGATATTTTTGGAAATTATTCTGCTGTAGAGACATACAAATCATTTATCTCCGTCGCCTGGGTCAAACATCAGTCTTCATTAGGATACAAGCATCATTTAATTTAATTATTAGAACGAAGCAAGTGTTTAGGCCAAGGCTATGACGAACCATCTGTCGTGAGTGGCTATACAGTGGTGTGTAAAATGGAATCAAGTCAGAAGTTAAATTTAGTCCTTAAACGTGCTTTACTGGCTACGAGACAGCTCAGGAAACAGCCCTGTATTTCGAAACAGTTCAGAACAACTACATATTTTCGGGTCACAACATACGACGATGGCAGGATTTAAAAACTTTTTGCAGTGAGTACTACCAAGGTAACGCTGAAGCGACCAAATCCTAAGGGTTGGGCCGGGAGACAAGAAACCATCAACATACTTAAATGGAGATTCGTTGACACTTAAGGCTGTGCCTAACACAATTCGCCGGCCGCGATGGTCTAGCGGTTCTAGGCGCTCAGTCCGGAACCGCGGGACTGCTACGGTCGCAGCTTCGAATCCTGCGTCGGGCATGGATGTGTGTGATGTCCTTAGGTTAGTTAGGTTTAAGTAGTTCTAAGTTCTAGGGGACTGATGACCACAGATGTTAAGTCCCATAGTGCTCAGAGCCATTTGAACCAACCTAACACAATTCGTAGATGTAAGAAATCTAATGAACAGAACATAAGGCCCTACAGTCTGTGTGTATCGCCTTTGCAGCTGCGTATAAATTCTTAGAAACGGTGCCGTCAGAAACGAAGATGGAAGATTATGGCTTACCGTTCCGTCGACAACAAGATCATTATTCACAGACCGCAAACTCTGAAAGAAAATCGGCCGTATCCTTTTCAAAGTGACCATCCCGAAATTTTTATTGAGCGATTTCGAGGAAATCACCGAAAACATAAATCTAGATTGGCACAATGCGAAAGTGGTACGTTCAATGGGACCAAACTGCTGAGGTCATCGGTCCCTAGGGTTACACATTATTCAATCTAACTTAAACCATCCTACACTAAGGACAATACAAACAACCATGCCCAAGGGAGGACTCGAACCTCCGACGGAGGCAGCCGTGCGAACCGTGGCAAGGCGCCTCATACCGCACGGCTCCAGAATGCGAGTCCAGCATCTTACCACTACGCCACCTCGATGTGTTGCTCCTATTATCAAATAATCATGTGAAATACTACTTAATGAAACTTTCAACTTCTGTGAAAGATGGGACATCGAGCGTAAACTGCCCAACAAGTTAATTAAAGCAGTGGAGAAGCATCTGACGAGGTTTACGAGGGCGACACTCTAACAAAGACCGTAAATGGGTTTACGGTAACACTTTGTCATCTTTCACAATGGTTGACAACATTTATTCACAGCCAAATAACTAGTTTCAGGGAATGACATGTAATAAGCACATATCTAGCAATACACTTTTCATCATATCTACCAAGTGTGACGGAGATCTTAAAAAAGTGAAACACTTAACTGTTTCAATGACTTCCTCATGACATTTCCCTTCTGTTTCAACACACCTGCTGTTTATGGGAATTTCATTTGAAGTACAAACATTAAAAAAATGTCTGGTGTACAAGACGATTTACCCTGACGGATTCACAGCTGTCCTACACACAAAAACTACTGCTGTTATAAAAACTGAGCGCTCTTTTTCCAAGATAAATTTGCTTTTCTTTTAATATTTACGTATTACAGTGAGGCAGGCATGGTTATCCGGATTGGCGGTACTATCAGTAGCAGAAAGATGGAGCGAATGTTGACATTTCTTTGATTCGTGAGAGAGTATAACAGCAATTTTAAAAAAATATTAACTGGCAAAACTGGAAGCAAGACGCTGTGGGTCTCTCAAGAAGGATTGGTTGGTTGGTTGATTTGGGGGAGGAGACCAAACAGCGAGGTCATTGGTGTCATCTCAAGAAGGAGCTTGAAAAACTCCAAAACCCATCTTTCCGTGCAGAAGCAACAAATCTTGTTTAGCCCCCAAAGTACCTTTCAAGTAGAAATCGGTCAAATGAAATTTGACTCGCCCAGAGGTAATGGAGTATTTTTCACACCATTCGCGATTGGAACAGGACAGATCTTAATGCATGTTTCCATAAAAACATCCTCCGCGAAACAGTTTACAGCGATTCTCAGCGTAAAAATAAAGAGTCAGATATGTGTAAGTCAATATTTAAAAAATAAAGCGAACGAAACACTGATTTTTCTAAAATGATTCACCATTTTGCACATACATGAAGGGGCGGCAACTTATTTAAGTAATTTTTGTTTTATCGGCGTCAGGCCGTAGTCCGAGGTCTATTTCCGTGTCTAACGTTTCGTCTACCAATGCTGGAAACATCATCAGAGGCTGTAAAGACTCAGGCAGCAGTTGAAAACTTGAAAAAGCTTAGTTAGCCGAACAGTTCATGCACGAAGAGTCACGCCAACGAGTATTATGGAGCTTTTAGTGGGAAGTAGTTGGTGTTGTTTGCTTTATTTAGCAGAAAGGTCCACAACTTTCAATCCTTCAAAAGGACGAGAAGAACTTGAACAGAAAAGGAGAAGTAATTAAATGACAAGTTGTGACCTTAAAGCTAAATAAAGAAAACAGCGCCAACTCTTCAGCACTACAAACTCCACAACACACGTCGGCACGATTCCGCGGTCCTCGACAGCGGTCTGATGACGTCACGAGCCGACCTTACACACGGATACGTACAAACTGTTCGGCTTGCTGAACTTGTTTAGGTTTGACACTGATGTCTGAACCTTTATGGCCGCTGGTGGTGTTTCAGAGAAGTTACGTTGTACTTTATTGTATGTTAATCCGGGGCCTAGAAACGACGGAGTTGCTCCCCACCCACCTCAGCCGCAGTGGTTCACACCCCATGACGACTACCGCAGTCCACTTCACCCCCCCTCCCCCCCGCGCCGCCCCACCACTCTTTCAGAGTTACTTTGCGTTTTGGCCCCCGGTGGACTCCCCAGGGAACGTCTCACACCAAACGAGTGTAACCCCTACGTTTGCGTGGTAATGGTGGTGTACGCGTACATGGAGAACTAGTGAAGTTACGTTATTCACAGAAACATTTCTTGGACCACAGGCTAATGCCCGGAAAACAAATATCTCCAAGTACGAAAATATTTGCCAAGAAAGCCCGTATTTTATCATAATTTAAGTAAGGCAAGAATTTAGATCATTAAGCACGTACATTTCATTAGCAATTTACATGGATATTAAAACTTATTTACTTGTTTTTATTAAAATGAAATTCCTCCAGTTGTACTTAAGATTTTTGATTTATTTGGCTAATAGTTTCGGCGTTGCGTGAACGCCATCTTCAGGCCCGTACACTTTGTTGAAATCAGTTGAGTGTGGATCAGTCTAGAAGTCCGCGTGCTCCACATGGATGGCGGGCAGTAAGATGGCGGTGACGCAACGCTGAAACTAATAGCGAAATAAATAAAAAATCTTAAGTACAGTTGGAGGAATTAAATTTTAATAAAAATTATACCAGCTGCGTCCCACCTTCATCCAGTTTAAATATGGATGTACGAAGATTATTTACTTGTTCGTTCTTGCATCCCTGCACAATTGTGACGCCGGAAAGTGCCACAAACTCGTGAAGATGTGATTCCAGTTCAGCAGTATACAATACCATTCCTATGTTAATATCCGTGACCTCTGGACAACTTATACCCATATCGTTGGATTGGGAGGGGAGTTCCTATCCCATGGAGAGAGGGAGCGCCGAAACTAAATATTGTCAATTTTTTTTTCCTTTGTGGTTGTGTCAAGTCGTTGAGGTCTGGAATCCCAACAGAAAATGAAGAGGAAATGGCTGATAGGGTAATAGCTGTCTATCTCACTGTAAAGCAGACACTATGGATGCTTAAAAAGAGTGTGGCAAAATTTTGTGAGTTGTTGTACGATTACTGCGCGATGCAAGTAATTTATAATTTACACACACAGTAATTTTTATTTCTCCGTTTCTTTGTCCTTAACCACTTTCTGTCACAACAAATATCAGTTAATCCTGAAGAAGGAAAGTCGCATACACTATCTGTGTGAGAATCGTTAAAGCTTCGTGCGCCGTGCGTTTGTAATTTGAATTTGCTCTACATAAAGAAGGACCTGTTAAATAGAAAGGAATGATATAAAATTTTTCAGAAATCTTTCTACAGGCCATTGACTATTTCAGCATCATTGTCAACACCTGAGTTTTCCTTAATAAAACAAATGTACAATTCCTTAGCCTCCACCTAAAATTAAATGTGTTCTAGCATATATAGTAATTTCTTTGCTTACTACAGGGTAGGACAAATAAAAGCGACCAGGAATTAATGTAGGAGGAAAAGACCCACAGTTGCTTCCAACAAGATGGAGCAACTGCCCACACAGCTAGCCGAACCTTGGAGCACGTTCACACAGTCTTCACGCCTGTGTTAGCAGAGGTTGTTGTTAGCAGAGGTCAGTCTGGTCGCAGCCCTAGCTGGCCACCCAGGTCATCTGAACTGTTAGTGCACGCTTACTTTGTGTGCCGAGCCCTCAAGTGCAATGTGTATCGCAAGAACCCTCATAGTCTTCAACAACTGCAGCAGAACATTTCGGATAAGACTGCACCAATTCCACCAACTCAGTTTAGATCCACCTGCAGCATCTTGCTGACCAACC
Organism: Schistocerca americana; assembly: GCF_021461395.2. Lineage (NCBI taxonomy): Eukaryota > Metazoa > Arthropoda > Insecta > Orthoptera > Acrididae > Schistocerca > Schistocerca americana. The sequence goes on along the minus strand of NC_060122.1, from coordinate 334,194,798 downwards.
CCAAAAGTACTAAGAGATGAATGGTGGTCAGTTTCAGCACGTGCTATAGTCAGGTTAGTATTGAAATTTCCATTTCTCTCCTGTGTTTCTTTGTACCCTGGAACTCTGTTCTCCGAGCCACTTTTGTTTGCCCCATCCTGTATAAGAAAAATGTTCCATTCTGTGCTAGTAATTTTCTTCATCTAAGTCATGTACAATAATTATGTAATATTTTCTGTGATTGCCATAAGAAAAACGTTCTGAATCTCTTACCAGGACAGCCATCTTTGACTCTAGTTCAAATGTAGCCTTGTTAAACTGTTAGCCGTGTTACTGTGTTTGTCTGATTATGTATGTGGCAGAAATTAAAATATGTAATTGCTCCATTGGTAAATAATGGATCATTTCAATGAATATATGTCGTATTTGGGTAGTAAATTGGTTCTAAACTCAACGTAAATTTCTCCGCAGAACTTTGCATCCTAACCTCACGGGCATGCACAACAATAAAAATATAGTACCTGTAGGGTATGCTGCTATAAAAAATGGTACGTAATTAACAGAGATGCACTTGAAGATGGCAGCATGCTGCAGAAACGCGTCGTTGTGAAGTACCTGTTACTATCAGCCGCGACTGAAGAAGTAAATTGCGTTAGTCATAAAAAAACCTTTGTGTAGTGTGTTTTATGAACTGAAGTCACGGAAGTAGTCCTCTACAGGCAGTTTAAAAAACGTGTCATGTATACCTACAAAAGGTAGTATTGGTCAAATATAGAAAAATTGTTCACATTATGATATTTCCGGCAAGTAGTACCTGTTGAGATATGAGCCAACCTGTCCTCTGTTTCGTGACAAAAAATAAAAACACCTGCATCCTTATGATTTTATTTTATTTTGTCGATACCAGTTTCGACGCTTCACTGCGTCATCTTCAGGCTGTTTTGGTGCGGTACAGGTTGATACGGTCCCCATGCATAAACCATCAGTTGCCAGCATTACTGGATTCGCAGATAATTTGTCAGCACTCCAACCATCAGCTGTCAACTGTCCTCTGATTCTCATCTGTCTGTTACGTAGAAGTAGACACTATAGACATTGCTGTATGTGGTTACCACGCATCTTGATACATCCGTCAGTCCTTCTGCATACTGAATCATGCATTCTTTCAAATACACGTGGCTCCATTCCAATTGCGACACTTGGATTCATCACTTACTCCTATAACGTCTGCACGTTGTCGATAGGTTGGGCATTCATTCACTAATGAATCAGGTTCAGTGAACATGGAGGCCATGTTAGCAGACCATCTCGACCAAACCATCGCCCAGAAACGTAACGGTGAGGTAGTGTCGTGTGACTCACAGAAAATGGGGTGGTGCCGCGTCATACACAAACCACAGTCGTTGTCATTTCCTAGGCGAACGTTCTCAAATAACGCTGTCAATTCACCGTGCAGAAATAGATGATACACATCACCTGTAAAGCAGTTTGGTAAAGTGTGTGGTCCTATTAGCCTGTCACCGACAATTCCAGCCAATGCCATACACTGACACTGAAGCGAAGCTGACGTCTTACCTCCAATGTTTAGTCGAGCAGTCGCATATGCCCGTGTGTATTGTAGTAATTTACTATGCAATCTCTTGATAACGTGCTTCATTTGCAAGTAAAATGTGGACTGTGAATTGTGGATCTTCAACAGGCCATATCTCAACAGATATTGGTGTCTGGACATATAATTATAGGAGCTTTTCTTCTACTCTCGGCCAATACCTAACTCCTGTAGGAGTGATACTTTCTTAAACAAAATTTATTTTCCTAGATAAGTTCTTGGTACCTCCTAAAACCCACACTCTGTTTTTTTCTGTGAACCACTCGAACAGTCGTTAATTTGTGCACACATTCGATGCACGTCTGTCTCTTCTCTAAGCTTCACAAGCAAGTGTAGAGCGCAATGTTCTACACGGTGTGGTTTTTCCGATCCATTATATACACGATGCACGCACATTAACGGGATAACCTCAGAATTACCTGAATCACCAACTTCTGCAGCGCCGACGTGCGGGAAGAGTTCAACGAGGTTCTGGAAGATACCGACAGGGATGTGGATCCACGCCGACCCTACTGCCCTGGCCAGCTGCGCTGAGTTTTTCGGTTGAGGATCCATGGTGCGAGTAGGCCGATCGATGTGGCCCGACAGGTTCTCAACTGGGTTTTAATCAGAGGAGTTCGATGCCCACGGGAGAGCACAGTAAATTCATCTTGCTGCTCTTCGAACCACACGAACTGTGCGGCGCGTTGCATCGTCCTGCTGGTAGGGACCATCGTGCCAAGGAAAAAATGGAACTATGTAGGGATCGAAATGGTCTCCAAAGATGAAAGCATACTTGTGTTGAACCATTGTTCCTTGCAGAATGAAGAATCACTCTGGGAATAGCAAGAAAACATATCCCGGACCATAAAGTTCCCTTGTACGGCCTGAGCCCTTCCGACGACTTTGTTGCAGGGCCGTGCACACCACCGGCCATCTATCCGATGGAACATAAAACGTGATTCATCAGGAAACGCCACCTCTCAACACTCTGTGGACATCCAGTTGCGGTACTGGCGTGTAAATTTCAGCCTTCTTCGCCAATGATCAGCAGTCAGCATGGGTGCATGAACCAGATGCCTGCTGCGGAAGCCGGCCGCTGTGGCCGAGAGTTTCTAGGCGCTTCAGACAGGAACCGCGCGACCGCTGCGGTCGCAGGTTCGAATCCTGCCTCGGGCATGGATGGGTGTGATGTCCTTAGGTTAGTTTGGTTTAAGTAGTTCTAAGTTCTAGGGGACTGATGACCTCAGATGTTAATTCCCATAGTGCTCAGAGCCATTTGAACCATTTGAACCCGCTGCGAAGACCCATACGCAGCAACCTTCGCTGAACTGTCGTTGAGGAGACACCGTTGATACCCTCTGGGTCCGTCTGGGTGGCACGTGCTCAAATGGACGTCTATCTCCCCGTACACATCTCCGCAGCCCACGTTCATCCCTGTCCCCGTGGTGCATAACAAATGCCTCAGCACCGGTATTGGATAGCGTCATTTTGCAGCGCACGGTATTCTTCAACCATGGCGGCACTTGAACAGTTTCCAAACTTGGCCGTTTGAGAAATGCTTTCACCAATAGCCTGGAAGCCAATGATCATACGCCTTTGGACATCAGATATGTCGCTCCGTTTCCGCTTTACGACAACGACTGCACTGTTTTCCGTTCGCCCTCCCCCCTCCCTCCGCCCCCCCCCCCTCCCCACACACACGGACACGCATTGTATACCCTTCACTGCAAGCGCTGCACATGCTGTCTGTCAATGGTTATGGCGCGCTGAAGCCGAACATGGCGGTGGTCACATTAATGTGACTAGACTGTGTATAAACCAATAAATTCACCGTTGTCATGTTACCGAATGGAAGGTATAATCTCTACATTACCGTTACTGAGAAATATTCATGATTGTTTATGAAAATACGTACTTGCAGCTTTCTTAATTCATTTATTTTAACCTCGCTGTTAGGATATGAGCGTTCTGACAGATACATGCATGTGTCCTAGCTGCCTCAGACCAAGCAGCTACGCTAACTGCTAGTAGCAGGGGGCTGCCACTGCCCTGAGACGGCGTCGGCCAGGACTTTGATGAGCTCGAAGGTCTCCGTGACGACTGGCCAGATGGCCGAGGGCTCCGGGTCGAACCCCGACGTTCCCCCTTCGGGAAGCTCCAGAGTGTACGAGAAGCGCGCGCCCGGCACGCCCTTTGCGTAGTCACGGCTCGAGCCGGAAGAGAAATCTGTAAACACGACAAACATCCTAGTTACAAAGGCTGCAAACTACATGGCGCATTCTCTATATTTCCTGTAACTGCTAGACAATTTCACTGGACATTTTTCAAACCAGTGGACCACAAGGTGCAGTCCGTAGCTCTCCGCCAGGCTTCTATAGTATGCTACCTGCGCACGTTCATAAAACAAGTCACAAACTCTTTCTCTGTTGCTGCCCCCTCACCTCTAGGACGAGCTACCGACCATGCACTCTGTCCAGAATTAAATGCCTTGTTGCTTTCAGGAGGAAGCTGAAGCATTTCCCTCTTAAGTTTCCTTATAAATTAACGTATACGGACAGTTTTCGCTCTACCGAACAGTAAAGCAAATCCTCCCAAGTTCTTCCCTTTACGCATATTTCTCTTCTCATTCCTCTCTCACTCGCTGCTTTCTTTTCCCCCAGCTTCATTAATTGTGTTTTATCGTGTTTCCCTTTCTCGGTCTCTTCCGCCCCTTCCCTCACGTTAAATGCCACCAGCCTCCATAGCTTAAACTTGCCTTCCCGTAACTGCCTCTATAGTTGCACTTTTCGTGAGCGAATGAAAAAAAGTGTTCGGTTTATCTTTCTACACGGTAGTAATTACTAAAATTTTATTGTGTTTTGTATTAGATGTAACTTACTAAATGCTTCTCTTAATGAATGCAGCAAAAAATATGTAGAATGTCTGGTTTAATGCAAGAGAAGGCCGGTTGGCCTCAGTCTTGCCAAGCTCAATAAATTAATGAGAAATAAGTAAAGAAACATAAATGCTTCCAAACTGCAGGCAGTAGCTACAGGACGAAACACACTCAATTTCCGTCCTCATGGCTCCTACATAATCTGATCTAACTATCCAATTAACTAACAGACTAAAATAACTCTGACTAATCTTTGACTGTAAACTAACATAGAAATCCTCAGCCACTAACCTTCCAAGAGGAAGTCCACAATAGACTAAAACTACTCGTCAGCCGACCCGAGAATTTCATCACTCTTGGCACCTACAAAGCCTTGATCGGACCGATATCCTGCAGAATAAAATACAATACATTACAAGGATTGTATTTCAGCCTGCATGCTTACAGCACACGTTTAGGCATTATGTCACTTGTGTCAGTGGTCGCAGCCGTTGCCTCCATTGCTATAACGTTGGTCACAAACCCGCATGGGTACCGTTACATGTATGTGCTGTGACGTGGCATCGAACATTTATGCTTGACAACGGTGTAACGCCTTAATCGCAGTAACAGAATAACAACTTCTAAAGACATTGAAAAATAACTTCATTTAAACAACTCGTGCAGGCTGCGAACATACATTAAAAAAAGTAAATTATTTACGCTGGTTGAAAAATCAGCATTTTTATTGTCTGCTTGTAATTCAGTCGCATCAGTGTCTTTTATTTAACACTCGTAACGGGAAATTTGGAAATTTGTGGTAAGGTCTTATGGGATCAAACTGCTGAGGTCATCGATCCCTAAGCTTACACACTAATCAACCTAACTTAAACTAACTTAAGCTAAGGACGACACACACACCCATGCCCGAGGGAGGACTCGAACCTCCGACGGGGGATCCGCGCGGACCGTGACAAGGCGCCCAAGACCTCGCAGCTACCCCGCGCAGCACAGCACTCGTAATGGTTTCACCAGCATGACAGTCAGGCATTGGTTTGTGAGGACTGGCCTGCCCAGAGACCCAAAGTGAACAAAATGGAACACCTTCGCTTCACATACTATCGTCTAACATCACCTTTTTTGGTTTCGGGCGTTGAAGAACAGGCATTTTGAGTCCTCATTGAAAGTGTATCTAGCAGAGTTCAGGCCATCATATAGGGGAAGAGGTGGAAACGCCCCATATTATTATCCACTAAACATATAGTGTAGTATTTTATATATAGTGTACTATTTTGTAAACGGAAGAGCGAACAGCGCTTATGGCGTAAAAAGTGGGCTTCCTGATAAGACGCTATACCTGCCGCACTGAAAATCAATTTTCCGTCTAGCAGTGCAGTGCAACGCGCTGACAGCCGCTGTGACCGAGCGGTTCTAGGCACTTGATTACGGAACCGCGCGACTGCTGCGGTCGCAGGTTCGAATCCTGCCTCGGGCATGGATGTGTGTGATGTCCTTAGGTTAGTTAGGCTTAAGTAGTTCTAAGTTCTAGGAGACTGATGACCTCAGATGTGAAGTCCCACAGTGCTCAGACCCATCTGAACCATTTTTGAACCAGCTGATGACAGTAAAAAGAAGAAGGATAATTTGCTACTTTAATGAGGTCTGTGAATGGTGTCTGAAGGGAAGGTACTGTTTAGAAAGAGTAAGAAGCTGGAATGCCCATTACATGTTTTCGTCAGTACAGTGAAGTAATCACTGCGTAGTTTTTTTATAAGATTTCGATAAGGATGTCAGTGAACTCTTAAAGAGGAGAAGAATAAGGAGGAGGAGGTGGTGGAGGAAGAGGAGGAGAAGGAGGAGACGGAAGAGATAGAACAAGAAGAGAAATCCGCATCAGTTACTGCGTGCGAAAACTGTCTTATTGCATCTATCTACATTGAAGCGCCAAAGAAACTGTTATAGGCATGCGTATTCAAATACATAGATTCGTAAACAGACAGAATATGGAGTTACGATCTGCAAGGCCTATAATATATAATCGTCTGGCGCAGTTGTTAGATCGGTTACTGCGGCTGCAATGGCGGGTTATCAAGATTTAAGTGAGTTTGAACGTGGTGTTATAGTCGGCGCACAAGTGATGGGACACAGCATCTCCGAGGTAGCCATGAAGTGGGGATTTTCACGAGTGTACCGTGAATATCAGGAATTCGGTGAAACATCAAGTCTCCGGCATCGCTGCGGCAGGAAAAAGATCCTGCAAGAACGGGACCAACGACGGCTGAAGAGAGTCGTTCAACGTGACAGATACGCAGCCCTCCCGCAAATTACTGCAGGTTTCAATGCCGGGCCATCAACAAGTGTCAGCGTGCGAACCATTCAACAACACATCATCGATATGGGCCCAGTCTTGTGCCCTTGATGACTGGACGACACAAAGCTTCACGCCTCGCCTGGGCCCTTCAACACCGACATTGGACTGACTGGAAACATGTTGCCTGGTCGGACGAGTCTCGTTTCAAATTGCATCGAGCGGAAGGACGTGTACAGGTATGGAGATAACCTCATGAATCCATGGAGCCTGCATGTCAGCAGAGGACTGTTCAAGTTGGTGGAGCCTCTGTAATGGTTTAGGGCGTGTGCAGTTGGAGGGACATGAGACCCCTTATACGTCTAGATACGACTCTGATAGGTGACACGTACTTAAGTATCCTGTCTGGTCACCTGCATCCATTCATGTCCATTGTGTATTCCGACGGACTTGGGCAATTCCAGCAGGGCAATGCGACACCCCAAACGTCTATAATTGCTACAGGATGGCTCCAGAAACACTCTTCTGAGTTTAAACACTTCTGCTGGCCATCAAACTCCCTGGACATGAACATTATTGAGCATAACTGGGATGCCTTGAAACGTCCTGTTCAGAAGAGATCTCCACCCCCTCGCACTCTTGCGGATTTATGGACAGCCCTGCAAGATTCATGGTTTCAATTCCCTGCAGCACTACTTCAGACATTATTCGAGTCCATGCCATGTCCTGTTGCGGAACTCCCGCGTGCTCGCGGGGGCCTACATGATATTAGGCAGGTGTATCATTTTCTTTAGCTCTTCAGTGTAGTTCAAGCATACTGAAGAAATGCGAAGTCTTCGCTGGTGCGAATTTAAAGTACTCCAGAATTCTGTAGGGTTGGAATAGCTAGAAAACTTTCGTTTCAGTAAGTACGTGTTCCTATTTCTGTGCACACCCGCTCGGATATCACAGTGCACTGCAGCGCTTAATTCTGGGACTCGAGTAGGTACCGGCCCCGAATCGACGAGGATCGGTGTGTTGGCCAGCCTGTGTGTGGTTCTCAGGTGATTTCCCACATCCGGCTAGGTAAATACCGGGTTGGTACCTGTATCAAGTGGTGTTGTCAGAAATGGTATTCAGCAACCCACTGTCACTAAAAACGTCAAAGCCGACTGTGTGGAGACGGGGGATAAGGCAAGCAATAAGAAAAAGAAGAAGAAGGAGACTATTATTTATGAGAGCCTTTGCAAGTCAAATAGAGAGTGATCATATAAATTCAAAAATCAGGCAACTACATAGGCAGCAATTCTATTTAGTAGTTGAGCATTTATGTACGCCTTTCCATACAATACAGACAAAACGTGCCCATCTTCAATTAAATAAAGGCAATGGATAACTTCGTAATCAGTAAAATACTGCTCCTTTTCGTTCGTCCACATTAATGAGTATTTTAAAATGCAATTAGCTACCTGACAACCCACTCACGACCAGGTCTGTTGCATATCGTATGTATTCCCTACTGAGTAGCAAGTATTCCACGTGACTCGATGCAACGTTTCGTTACTGCCTGAAACGTTTCACTGGGGCAGTTTCTTTCAGGTAACCCATCACCCACTCGCTCGAGCTGATGTCCGGAGCCAGGTGGTGGGGGACCTTCTCAGCGGAAGAATCTGAACAGCAAAGCTACAAAGTCGCCAGTGTCTCGTTGTTAAAAGATCACTTACGCAGCCGTTCTCGGTTCGTCTCCATCGGCGCCACAGCGCCAGCATGTGGACAGTTTTCTACGAAGTGAGGTCGTCTCGTCATTACTTTCCCTTGCTGCTTACTCCATCATTTACATCCTGTTTAGGCCCTTGATAAAGTGCTTCTTGGTATGACCTGCTATAGCAGGGAAATATGGTGTATCTAGTATTTTCTGTGTGTGTGTGTGTGTGTGTGTGTGTGTGTGTGTGTGTGTGTGTGTGTTCCATTATATTCTTTCATTTAATTTCAATGCACCTAAAATGCACACCTAGACGGAAACACCAACACAATGAAAATGGTTCTAGTTGGCCGTTATCAATTATGTCCTCGCTGTTTTTCTCTGAGAAATATAACTTTTTATTCCGTTAAGTAACGGGGCAGGAAGGATACCTTGCAAAAGAGGTCAAACAGGAAATCCACTGCCAACAAAATTACAAAACATAAACCTCTCTTGCAAGCAGGCTAGTAACTCCGAATTGCTTTTTCAAGGCAAAAATTATTTTATCATCCTCCTTGAGTGTGAACTAATTTCACATGCTATATTCCAATCCTTGTCATCCTCTACACTACTTCTAGTACCATGAGAGTTATTCCATGGTGTCTTAACAGATGACGATTCATCCTGTCCCTCCTTCTTACCATATATTCCTTTCCTGCAGACGACCTCCTTATCTCATCAGTCCACCAAATTTTCAACGTTCTGCAGTAGCAATACGTTTCAAATGCTTATTTTATCTTCTGTTCTGGTTTTCCTACAGTCCATCTTTCACTACCATGCAATGCTCTGCTACAAACGTATATTCTCAGAAATTTCTTTTTCAAACTAAAGCCTACGTTTCATACTAGCAGGCTTCTTTTGGCCTAGAATACCCTCTTTGCCAGAGCTGGTCTGCTTTTTATGTCCTCCTTGCACCGTACATCAAGGGTTATTTTGCTGCCGAGGTAGCAGAATTCCTTACCGTAGTCTACTTCGTGATCCCCAATTCTGATAAGTTTCACGTTGTTCTCATTCCAGCTACTTCCCTGCACTTTCATCTTTCTTGGATTTACTCTCAATCTATATTCTGTACTCAATAGACCGTTTACTTCATTCAACAGATCCTGTAATTCTTCTTCACTTTCACTAAGAATAGCCATGTAATCAGTGAATGTTATCACGGATATGCTTTCACAAACAGTTTTAATCCCACTCCTGAACCTTTCTTTTATTTCTCTCATTGCTTCTTCGATGTACAGACTGAACAGTAGGGGCAAAAGACTACAGCCTTGTCTTATACCCTTTTTAATACGAGCACTTCGTTCTTCGTATTCGAGTCTTATTGGTCCCTCTTTGCTCTTGAAGGTATTGTATAGTGTCCAGTGCTAGCTATAGCTTACGGTGTTTTTCTCAGACATTTGAACATCCTACACCATTTTAAATTGTCGAAAGCTTTTCCCAGGACGGTATACCGGATGAACGTGTCTTGATTTTTCTTCAGTCCGCAGCGTCATAGATGTCATTCTAGTGCCTTTACCTTCCCTGAAGTCAAACAGATCGTCCTCTACGAGATTTTCAATTTTCCTTTCTTATCTTCTGTATATTATCCTTGTCAACAACTCGGATGCATGAGCTGTTAAGGTGATTGTATGATAATTCTCGCACTTGACGCCTCTTACTATCTTTGGAACTGTGCGGATGAGGGTTTACCGAAGCTCTGATGGTATATCGCTAGTCTCATACATTTTACGCGCCGACGAGAATATTCTTTTTTTTTCTTTTGCCACTTTTCCCAATTCTGTTGGAATGTTATCTATTCCTTCTGCCTTAATTGATCTTAGGTGATCCAAATCTCTTTTAAATTCCGATTAATACAGAATACCCTATTTCTTCCCTGTCAACTCCTGTTTTTTCTTCTATCACAAGATCAGACAAGTTTTCTCCCACATAGGTAGCCTTCAACGTACTCTTTCCACCTATCTGCTCTCTCCCCTGAACTCCTATTGCACTCTTAATGTTACCGCCCTTGCTTTTAATTTCACCGACTGATGTTTTCACTTTTCTACATGCAGAGACCGTCCTTTCGACAATCACATTTTCATACAGCCATTTCGCCTTAGCTTTTTGTTTATTTCATTCCTAAATGACTTGTATTTCTGTATTCCTGAATTTTCCTGAATATATTTGTACTTCCTTCTTTCGTCGATCAACTGAAGTATGTGTTCTGTTACCCACGGTTTCTTTGCAGTTACCTTCTTTTATCTATGTTTTTCTTTCCAGCTCTTGTCTTTGCCCTTTTTAGAGGTGTCCTTTATTCTTCAACTCAACTGCAAGCTGAGCTATTCATTATAGCAGTATGTACAGCCTCAGCGAACTTTAAGCATCTCTCTTCATTCCTTAGTACTTCCGTATCCCACTTATTTGGGCATGTATTCTTCCTGACTAGTCTCTTAAACTTCAGCCTACTCTTCATCGCTACTAAATTGTAATCTGAGTCTATGTCTGCTCTCTGGTACACCTTATGATCCAGTATCTGATTTCGGAATCCCTGCCTGCCCATGATGTAATCTAACTGGTATTTTCCCGTATCTCACGGCGTTTTCCAAGTAAATCTCCTCCTCTTGTAATTCTTTGACAGAGCTTTCGCTATTACTAACTGAAATCTATTGCAAGACTCCGTCTTTCAGTCTTTCTCTTTTCACATTCCTATTACCAACACCATATTCCACCGCAAGCCTTTCTTCCACTGCTTCCCTTACAACAGCGTTGCAATCTCCCGTGGCTACTAAATTTTCTTCTTCCTTTACGTACTGAAGTAGCCTTCAGTATCCTCTTATACTTTCTCTGTCTCATCATCTTCAGCTTGCGACATTGACATGTATACCTAAACTACCGTTGCGGTGCTGGTTTGCTGTCGATCCTGATGAGAAAAACCCTAGAGAACCCTATCACTGAACTGTTTACAGTAGCTCACTCCCTGAGCTACCTTCCTGCCCATAACTAATCCTACTCCCGTTACACCATTATCTGCTGCTGTTGATATACATTACACTAACCTGACCAGAAATCCTTGTCTTTTATCCATTTCACGTCACTGACGTCCATCATTCTATATTGAGCCTTACTATATCTAGATTGAGCCTTTGCATTTCCCTGTTCAGACTTTCTATCTTGCTAACCGCGTTCAGACTTCTGAAATTCCACGTCCCGAATCTTAGGAGGTTACGCTTCCGTTGGTTACTCAATCTTTTTGTAATGGCCACCTTCCCCTTGGCAGTCCCTTCCCGGTGATGTGAATGAGGTATCAGTCTGGAATATTTTGCCAATGGAGAGATTATCATCACAATTCTTCAGTTACAGACCACATGTCCCGTGGATTTAAGTTATGTGTCTTTAATGCATTGGTTTCCATTATCTTCTGTAGCGTCATCCCATTCAGCGAAGGAGCGGACAGAGGTTAAGGACAGTCTTTTGCCCCTGGGTTGAGAAACAGCCCTTCAAAGCGGACGAATCGGCAATGATCAACGGCATGAGGATGCAGAAGGAGATGGAAACCCTTGCATTAAAGACATGTAACATGTATCCACAGAATATGTGACCTGTAACTGAAAAAGTGTCATGATGATCTCTCCGTTGACAAAAGATTCCGGAATAGTGCCCCAATCGGATCTCAGGGAGGGGACTGTCAAGGGGAAAGTGACCATGAGAAAAAGATTCAATAACCGTCTAAAGAATAACGTTCTACGAGTCGGGGCGTGGAATATCAGAAACTTAAACGTGGTAGGGGAGCTAGAAAATCTGGAATGGGAAATGCAAAGGCTCACTCTAGATGTAGTAGGGATCAGTGAAAAGAAATGGAAAGAAGACAAGGATTTCTGGTCGGATGAGTATAGGGTAATATCAACAGCAGCAGAAAATGGTATAAGGGGAGTAGGATTAGTTATAAATAGGAAGGTAGGGCAGAGAGAGAGTAACTTAGAACAGTTCAGTGACAAGGTTGTTCTCATCAGAGTCGACAGCAAATCAACACCAAGAAATATAGCTTAGGTATACATGCCGACGTCACTAGCCGAAGATGAAGAGACAGAGAAAATATATAAGGATATTAAACGGGTAATTCAGTGCACAAAGGAAGATAGAAATCTAATAGTCATGGGAGATTGGTATGCAGTTATAGGGGAAGGAGTAGATGCGCTTGGTACTCGCAGTGAAAGAGGACTAAGATTAATTGAGTTACGTAACAAATTTCAGATAGTAATAGCGGCTACTCCGTTCAAGAATCACAAAAGGAGGGGGATATCTGGAAAAGACCTGGAGATGCGGGAAGATTTCAGTTAGATTACATCGTGGTCAGGCAGAAATACCAAAATCAGATACTGGTTGTTGGTTGGTTGTTTTTGGGGAAGCAGACCAGACAGCGAGGTCATCGGTCTCATCGGATTAGGGAAGGATGGGGAAGGAAGTCGGCCGTGCCCTTTCAGAGGAACCATCCCGGCATTTACCTGGAGTGATTTAGGGAAATCACGGAAAACCTAAATCAGGATGGCCGGACGCGGGATTGAACCGTCGTCCTCCCGAATGCGAGTCCAGTGTCTAACCACTGCGCCACCTCGCTCGGTTCAGATACTGGATTGTAATGCGTACCCAGGAGCAGATACAGAGTCAGATCACAATTTAGTAGTGATGACGTGTAGGCTGAAGTTTAAGAGATTAGTCAGGAATATTAAGTACGCAAAGAAATGATATTCGGAAGTACTAAGGAATGAAGAGATGTGCTAGAAGTTCTCTCAGGCTACAAAGCTAAGTAAACAGTTCAGTTGGAGGGAATGGACATCTCTAAAAAGGGCTATTACTGAAGTTGGGAAGAGAAACATAGGCATAAGGAAGGAACTGCGAAGAAACCATGGGTAAAAGAAGAAACACTTCAACTGATTGATGAAAGAAAGAAGTACAACAATATTCAGGGAATTTCAGGAATATAGAAATACAAGTCACTTAGCAATGAAATAAATAGGAAGTGTAGGGAAGCATGAAAAACATGAAGAATCGAAAAAGTAACGATTGTCTGAAGGAATGACTCGACATGTAGAAAAGTCAAAGCAACATTCGGTGACATTAAGAATGCAGTGGAAGTTCCACAGTAAATGCAGAGAAGAGAGCAGATCAGTGGAATGAGTAAACTGAAGGTCTCTATGAGGGGGAAGACTCGTCTGATGACGTGATAGAAGAAGAAACAGGAGGCGATATAGAAGAAATAGGGGATCCAGTGTTAGTATCAGAATTTAAAAGAGCTTTGGAGGACTTAAGATCGAATAAGGCAGAAGGGATAGATAACACTCCGTCAGAATTTCTGAACTAGTTGGGAGATGTAGAAACAAAACGACTATTCACGTTGCTGTGTAGAACGTATGAGTCAGGCGATATACCTTCTGCTTTCGGAAAACATCACCTACACAATTCCGAAGATTGCAAGAGCCGACAAATGTGAGAATTATCGCACAATCAGCTTAACAGCTCATGCATCCAAGCTGCTGACAAGAATAATATGCAGAAGAATGGAAAAGAAAATTGAAGACGTGTTAGATGAAGTTCACTTTTGGTTTAGGAAAGCACCAGAGAGGCAGTTCTGACGTTGCGGTTGATAATGGAAGCAGGACTAAACAAAAATCAAGACACGTTCATAGGATTTGGAGACCTGGAACACTTCGACAATGTAAAACAGTGCAAGATGTTCTAATTTCTGAGCAAAGTAGTGGTCAGCTATAGGGAAAGACAGGTCATATGCAGTACTTACAAGAGCCAAGAGAGAAATGTAAGAGCGAAAGACCAAGAACGAAGTGCTCGGATTAAAAAGGGTGTAAGACAAGTCTTTTGCCACTACTGTTCAATTTATACACCGAAGAAACAATACCGCGTATAAAAGAAAGATTGAAGAGTGGGAATAGAGTTCAAAGTGAGAGTATATCAATGATAAGATACGCTTATTACATTGTTAAGCTCATCGAAATTAAAAAAAGAATCACAGGATCTGCTGAATAGAATGAACTGTCTGATGAGCATCAGAGTATGGATTGAGAGTAAGACGAAAGCAGTGAGAAGTAGTAGAAATGAGAATAGTGAAAAATTTAACATCAGGATCCGTGATCACGAAGTAGGCAGCAGAATAACCCGTGACGGACGGAGCAAGGGTAACATAAAAATCAGAGTAGCATTGGCGGGAATTTCTGGCCGGGAGAAGTCTACTAGTATAAGACGTAGGTCTTAATTTGAGGAATAAATTTCTGAGAATATATGGGTGAAGCACAGCTTTGTATGATGGTGGAACAACCGCAGTATTTGAGATGTGGTGCAACAGAAGAATGTTAAAAATTAAGTGGATTGATAAGGTAAGGAATGAGAAATGACAAATATATGGAAAACTCTGACATGAAGAAGGGATAGAATGGTAGGACATCTGTTACGACATCACAGAATAACTTCTAAGACACAAGAGGGATCTGTAGAGGGTAAAAACTGCAGAGAACCCAACAAAAATGAAATGAAATAATTGTATGGCATTGTTACCCGGGAGGCCCCATTCGGTTCAGTTCGGCCGTCAAGTGCAAGTCTTATTTCAGTCGACGCCACATTGGGCGACTTACGTGCCGGTGATGAGGGTAAATTAATGATGAGGACATCACAACACCCACAGCACGAGCGGAGAAAATCTCCAACCCAGCTGGGAATCGAACCCGGGTCCGCTGTATGGGAGGCAAACACTTTACCACTGAGAAAAGCACGCAGACTAAATCCAACAAATAATTGAGGATCTAGACTGCAAGGCTACTCTAAGATGAAGAGGTTTGCATAGGGTAGGAATTGGTAGCGGCCAGCATCAAACCAATCAGAAGACTGACGACTCAAGAAAAGATCTACACACATGAAAAAAAAAAATGGAGAACGCCTTCGTTCAAAAATAACAAGAAATACATGAACTATTAAACTGTCTCAATTACAAGCAATGTACGTATGGTGTATTCGCTTGTTATGGGAAACATAGTGCACGAGAGGCGTTCGTTTCAGAGGCAGCTGTTGACTCGAGTTTAAATGATGAAGCAGAAATAATTGCGTTGCCCACTTTACTAAAGAGAGGTCATACGTGCAGAATGAATACGTGCAACAGGCTAATTAACGAGCAATCTATCGTCACTCAAAAATTTACGGTAGCAAACTTTGAGTTCCAAACAGTGAAGAACTCAGTTGAAAAATTAAGTAAAATTACTACAGGTGTGAAATGACTTTAACCAGATGGAAAGGCTCCTAAACTTCTCACGGTCTCGTTCTCAGTTACATCCTAGTACTGGCGCTAGAATACTCACCATTCTGGCTGCCGCCTCGTATCTTGAACGAAGACCAGTTGCTCTCCATCGATCTCTGTCACAGGAAGCCGCTGTTCTCCGCCACTCCCCGAATCAGAATCTTCTCTTGACTAGTCCAGAACAGAATGTTTTCTGTGCCACTCTTCGAAATCGAATGTCCTCCGTACCCTTTCGTTTCTCTAACTCTGACTTCTCAACATCAATAATTCCGCCAAAAGTCCGCGTCAGCCAACCATGTATCCTGCTTACTTGTTTCATCTTTCAGAAGAGGGAAAATTTTCCACACGACTCCCCTCCCCTCGTCTTACGACTCTCAGAGAGATCCAAGTCTCATATTGGCTGCCTATAAGGGCTCTAGCCTTGGTGTTAGCATATGAGACGTGAGCAAAATGCTCTTTTCCCTCTACCATTCTGCTTATTTTTCGAAAATGTCTCAAATCTTGTCTCTCAACTTTGGTAAATGCCTTTGTGTCGGTATGTCTGTCAGGGCGTAACTTCCTACTTAATCAGCAGGCTGTCAACCTGTAACAGGCGCCAGTATGTCGCCTGGGAGTGTAAACGGGCATTACCTTCTGAGGTGTCGTTCCCAGTCTGAAGCCATAGAGTCTGCAAGAAGCGTGCCTCCACCATTAATCAGCAATGTGTCCATCTCGCTGCATGCCGAAGAGAACGTATAATGACGGACCCATGCCGTGCCTGTAAAGCGACCGTGCTGGGAAGCAGTTCTTCTAAACGTATTATGCGAAGATGCTGCACTGTCTTATTGACACAAAGAGGGCCGCCCTGCCCTAAGGGCCACACGACTCACGAGTGAAGCTCAGCCATCCGGACATAACCTCAAACGAAGGCTCTGGCTCTGAGCACTATGCGACTTAACTTCTGAGGTCATCAGCCGCATAGAACATAGAACTAATTAAACCTAACTAACCTAAGGACATCACACACAACCATGCCCGAGGCAGGATTCGAACCTGCGACCGGAGCGGTCGCTCGGCTCCAGACTGTAGCGCCTAGAACCGCACGGCCACTCCGGCCGGCTCAAACGAAGGAAAACTATTATTTCAATAAAATATAACTTCTTGTTCCCAGACCTGTTAAGAGGAGTACCGAATTGTCTATCTAAATTCTATTAAAAGAAGCTAATTACGAGAATTCACAGTGACATTATTGGGTGGAAATCAAACTTAACTGGCCTTTGATTAGAGCAGGCGGGTATCTCGTCCAAAGTGCAAGTAGCGAGACACACGCCAACATCTTCCCATGCTGCTTTTCATCTGCCTCTTTGTCGTTAACGTCGGATTGGATTTTCACATATGCTGGCTCGGGAAGGAAGGGAGGCATGCCGACCCAGGTTATCATTTAACAAAGGTGTACATACAAAGCATCTAAAGGAAACAATGGCACACTTCCGGCCTAGAGGTTGGATATATTCGCAAACATTTAGCAAGCGGCAAAGGCCAATGGACAGTTTGTAAAAGCAAAAAGACATGAGAGAGGTCTGACATTTCTCTTTCACAGGGTTTATACGGCCGACCAGAAACTGTAACGGGAAATCGGTTTACGGAAAACCGGTTCTGAGAGCCCCGTGTAAACGAAGTGACTGACATAGTCAGAGCGCTGCAGCAGAAGCCTCAGGCTGTGCTGTGGTGTACTCACAGAGGACGTTGGCGGAGCTGCCCACGGTGTACTGGGTCCCGCGTACTGCAGCCAGCGCAGCGGTCGCCGTGATGCCCAGGGCGTGCTGCAACACACCAGTGAGCAGTCGCACCTCTTTTCCATACAAACAATACGAATTATTGTATTCCATCTTGGCGTGGTGGTACAGCAACCTTCTATCACTACTATAAATAAGAAATAAAATAAAACACAATCATAGGTTGCAGAATGTTCTTTATTAACTTAAGAATGACGCGTTTCGCCCGGATAGAGCATCATCAGGGTATGTTAAAAATCAGAAATTTTCTGCCAAAAAGCATTCGTCAAGAAGGCATGATACCGCATAAAACGCGTTAAAAGGCAAGCTAATGGAGGCGTTGTTATGCCTCCATGAGGTTGTCTTTTAACCTGATGATGCTCTGTCCGAGCGAAACGCGCCGTTCTTAATAAGTTAACAAAGAACATTCTGCAACCTACGAGTGCTTTATTTTTAATACAAACAATGCAGTTTGTAGGATTAGTACTAGAAATAAGAATAATCTTCACATATATTTAAATCAACTTGTTTTGATCTAGAAAAATGTCTCCAGAATGAGATTTTCACTCTGCAGCGGAGTGTGCGCTGATATGAAACATTCTGGCAGATTAGAACTGTGTGCCGGACTGAGACTCGAACTCGGGACCTTTGCCTTTCGCGGGCAAGTGCTCTACCAACTGAGCTACCCAAGCACGACTCCATGCCCCGTCCTCACAGCTTTACTTCTGCCAGTACCTCGTCTCCTACCTTCCAAACTTTACAGAAGCTCTCCTGCGAACCTTGCAGAACTAGCACTCCTGAAAGAAAGGATATTGCGGAGACATGGCTTAGCCACAGCCTGGGGGATGTTTTCAGAATGAGATTTTCACTCTGCAGCGGAGTGTGCGCTGATATGAAACTTCCTGGCAGATTAAAACTGTGTGCCGGACCGAGACTCGAACCCAGGAACTTGCCTTTCTCGGGCAAGTGCTCCACCATCTGAGCTACCCAAGCACGACTCACGAACCGTCCTCACAGCTTTAATTCCGCCAGTACCTCGTCTCCTATCTTCCAAACTTCACAGAATCTCTCCTGCGAACCTTTGTCATTACCTTATAATGAAAATGTGTTTCAGATTTTTTGACTCTTTCTACATCCATGACGACCATTTCACTTTAGTTCTGTGTAAGGTACATTACCATATCTTTTTTATTTGTAAATATGTGCTATTTTTTCCTTGTTTCATGACATGGTATACATCCGAGAGGGCCTCCTTACTGTAGATCTATGGAAAAATACGTACATTTCATCTAACCGTATCTCGCTCCCGCTTTCATTGTTACTTTTAACGTTGGAGTAACTTTAGTCATTGAGTCAAAATCAATGACTTTATTAATGACGTGCTTAAAGGATATCAAGCACCAAGTATTTGTTTCAAAAATGAAAATAGCAAAGTAGGATGAAATAACAAAGAAAGTTATGAAATATTAGAAAAACTTTTTGACAGACTCTTACATTGTTCAGTTCTAATAGGTAAATCAGAATTTTCAGCGATATCAGAAAACCTTGAGTTCGATTTCCCATCAACAGAACTAGAAATTCACGAAACCATCAAAACGCTAAAAAACAACAAAGCATGTTGCGAATTTCTGAAACGGTAAGAAACAAAAGTTATGAGACATCTGCGCTTGCTTGTTAAGAACATTTGAAAAACAGAATAGATTCCAGAAGACTCAGAAATAGCATTAATCCAACCACACTACCTAAAAGGAAAGACAAAACATATCAGTAAAGAGGAGCGTCGTTCTGCCAGTAGCACGCAAAACATTGGCAAAAATTCTCCTGAACAGAGTTGATGAAACTTCCTGCAACGAACTGGAAGAATATCAGCGTGGTTTTCGAAAGACTCTGCACAGAACATGTTTGTAACTTAAAATCAATATTTCGTCTCAAAATGTTAACCAGGAAAGCTGTAATAGTATCATTTATCGATTTTGAAAAAACATTTGATTCTGTAGACAGAGTAGCAATAGATAAAATAAACGGAGACTGTAGTATGAAAGAAAAGTCTAAATTTACATTTATGTAAGAAATATATCTGGTGTCAGACAAGGGGGGCACGTTTCTTGCTTAACTCCATTTTAGAAAAAATTGTAATAATGTGGAATTTGGTGCTAAAAAGTCCCCACTGGGGTGGGAAAAAATCAAACGGAATTAAATAAACAGACTGGCTTTGCCGACGATTTTGCAATACTTTAAGAAAATCTAACAGAGCAAGTTTCTCAAACAAATCTTCTGCAAATAATAGCAAAACATAAAATTCATGCACCATAGAAACACAAATAGATAAAACTGAGTGAGCTAGTATTTAAATATCTTGAAGAAACCATACAGCAGAATGGTGCAGTACATGTAAGACTCGATAAAATGGAAGGAGTATATGATTTGACAAAAAATACCAACAACATGAAATGTATGTCTAAAAATACAAAACTAAAACACTATAGCACAGGTTTGGACCTGAATGTTTGTATACATGTGAATACTTAACGATGAACTATTAGCTGGGCCGAGTAGAGGTACACAGAAGAGGAATTACTAGAAAAATAATGGGTGCAGTACAGTCTTCAGGTGGTTATAAAATGATAAGTAATTAGGAGATCTACCAAAACATTCAGAAAATATCAGAAGTAATGGCAAAACACAAGTTCAGCTTTTTCTTTGGATACCACCAATGAATGAATGAGAACAGGCTAACGAAACAATATTGCAGTATTTCTGGAAAAAGAAATCAACAATAACATGGATTATAGAAATAAGAAATGAACTGGAAGGAAACAGCATCAAAGAATACAAATAAAATACTTAATTTAGAAGGCTTTCAAGGTAGAAGACGTAAGAAATCGGGAACAGGGACAGAAGACAGAAAAATACGGGATAGAAATAAGGGAGTACTGGAAAAATAGAAACAACAAAGAATGAGGAGGAATTGAAGCTATTACGAGATCCTAGTTGGTTACCACGAGGATACTAAGTCAACTTTTCATAACTTCCATCGGCTTTTTTGCACAATTATGTGCAGCTTAGAAGATCCTTTTTTGAAGATGATGCTCGTCAGTAAGATGCATTTACATGGGCCATATTTTACATCTGTTTGTTGCTCCAATATTGCTATCGTCATCATTACCACCGTAGACTCAAATAAAGACAAAGTACGAGTGTCTATGAATGGTTCGGGAGTATTTCTGAGAGAACAGAACACACTAATGATTCAAACTCAAGCACAACATGGTTCATTCATTGCAACTAATCGTTCAGATTTAGTTTTCTCATTGCCAAATGTCTATGTACAACCATGCTTCTGCTAGTATAGTTTACCTTATTACTCATAGCTCTGATTTTTCAACATCTCAACGTTGTGATGTGAGGACAGTAACATTAACGACTGTAAAAAGTATCAACAGAACTGTTCAAGGTGACTGAAAAAGTCACCATCATCGAAAAGTAATTACATGCAATAAGAATTTTATTCTATAACTACTCTCTACTTGGGAAGTGTAACAATGGATGATATGTATTGCCCAGCAGAAATTAGGAAAAGAATTGCAACGGCAAAAGAAGGATTCAAGAGGAAACAGAAATTACTTTTTGGACCACGAAACAAATATCTCAAGAAACGCCTTGCCAAATGTTACATCTGGAGCGTTGCACTATATGGTGCGGAGACCTGGAAATTGCGGAAGGAAGATGAGAGAAGATTGGAGGCACTGGAGATGTGAATATGGAGAAGAATGGAAAAAGTGAAATGGGAAGACCAAGTAAGGAATGAAGAAATATTAAGAAGAGTTGGAGAAAAAAGAAACATGCTGAAAGTCATCAGAAAGAGAAAACGGAACTGGATTGGACATTGTTTGAGGAGGGATTGTTTATTGAAGGAATGGTGGAGGGAAAAATGCTAGACAGTATCAAAGGAGACAAATATTCAGAAATGAAATGACTGGTTATGGACAGAGAAAAGTAGAAGAGGCTTAACCCATGACAAGACCTGCCGTATGGCAGAATACCATACTACTGCTACTACTATAACCCCACATACATTGTTTGTAATCTACGTTCAAAACAGTTGCACTGTTATGTAACACATGCACGATCTCCCTTTGTCATGTTTGAGGCCACTTTGCGGATCGCGTTGTCGATGATGTTGACAGTATCAGTTGTTATGTTAATCTTTAGTTCCAAGTGAGTGAAGGCTGTTTTTGTAGACCCCTTCTTTACAGAAACCTCACAAGAATAAGACATTGAACTGGGAGAACGTGAGAGAGGTGATTCAATCACCAAAAAATTCTCTTAAGAAATGAATTGTTTCATTTGGTGTGATAAGTGTCACTGCCCTACTGCAATCAAGATAACTTTCATCTGTCTCGAGAAGTGAAATAAACAGTGTAATGATGTCTTGGTACACAATGCTGTTCACCATAGTTTTTAAGAGAATAGGGCCCGCAACTCGACAACGCTATACGGCGCACAGCACTCAAATTACCTGATAGTGCAAGGTGTTTTCATGAAAGACATGTGGATTTTTTGTTGATTTAAATCTTGTACGCTGAGGAGACGTAAGTCATGGGACACCTAATATCGTGTCAGATCTCCTTTCGCCCGGCGTAGTGCAGCAACTCGACGTGGCAAAGACTCCACAAGTCGTTAGAAGTCCCCTGCAGTAATATTGAGCCATGCTGCCTGAATAACGTCCATAATTACGAAAGTATTGCCGGCACAGAAATTTGTGTACGAACAGATCTCTCGATTACGTTCGATGGGATTCATGTTCGGTGATCTGGGTGGCCAAACCATTCTCTCCAGTTGTCCAGAATGTTCTTTAAACCAATCGCGAACAACTGTGGATCGGTGACATATCAGCATTGTTTGGGAACATGGGTTCTAAGTATCCGAACATAACAATTTCCAGTCAATGATCGGTTCAGTTCTGTGCAAGCACATCCAACACCATCGTGGGGCCACCGCCAGCTTGCACAGAGCCTTGTTGACAACTTGGGTCCATGGCTTGGCGGAGTCAGCACCACACTCGAACCCTACCATAAGCTCTTACCAAATGAAATCGGGATTTATCTGGCCAAACCACGGTTTTCCAGGCATCTAGGGTCCAACAAATACGGTCACGAGTCCACGCGCCCTGCGTGGGCGATGTCGTGCTGTTAGCAAAAGCACTCGCGCCGGTCGTCTGCTGCCACAGCCCCATATGTTCATCATAAGTACCATATTGATTTCTGCGGTTATTTCAAGCAGTGTTGTTTGTCTGTTAGTACTGTTTGTGCTGCTCTCGGTCGTTAAGTGAAGGCCGTTGGCCACTGCGTTGTCCCCGGTGAGAGGTACTTCCTGAAATTTGATATTCTCTGTACATTCTGTATTCCACAATGATTTCCGAAATGCAGTGTCCCATGTGTCTAGGCCCCAGCTACCATTCCGCGTTCAGAGTCTTAATTCCCATGATGCGGCCATAATCACGTCGTAAACCTTTTCACACGAATCACCTGAGCACAGATGACAGTTCCGCCAACGTACTGCCCTTTTATAGCCGGCCGGGGTGGCCGAGCGGTTCTAGGCGCTACAGTCTGGAACTTAGCGACCGCTACGGTCGCAGGTTCGAATCCTGCCTCGGGCATGGATGTGTGTAATGTCCTTAGGTTAGTTAGCTTTAAGTAGTTCTAAGTTCTAGGGGACTGATGATCTGAGATGTTAAGTCCCATTGTGCTCAGAGCCATTTTTTTGCCCTTTTATACCTTGTGTACGCTGTATACTACCCTCTGTCTATGTGCATATCGCTATGCTTTGACTTTTGTTACCTCAGTGCATACTAACTATTCGTGCATGCACTAAGATCAGTGAAGAAAACACGGCCCATTTCGAGTATTCCATGGATGTCGACCAATGACCAAAACCATCCGACGCCTTCAATTCCTGCATCCTCCGAACATTATATGCACGAAATTTTTACGTCTGAGTCGCTTTCTGGACACTACGAAGCCAAATCTGGGAGTGAACAGGTAGCCTACTCAATCTTTTGGACGGTGAACGCAAAGTCACACCCCTAACATCAGCCAGTTTCGCGACCGTCAAAACTGGCGGATCCTGGTCCTCTTCTTGTGTGCAGCTGATCCGCTCTACTAGGAACGAGCCATCAATCTCGGTATTATTGAACTGTTCGACACTGCGGCATCAGGATTACCCATGCGTGTACACCAGCGATCGATTGCCAAAATATTGTTCAACAACGATATCTCTTGTTTATCAAGCAATGAACTGCGCTGTAGTACAGACGTCATGTGGTCTGTATCCGTTATTCTGTGTGATACAAGAAATATTTTTGCGAGGTGCGTCGTTTTTATGGTCAAGTACTAATTAAAGTAAATGCATGTGATGTTAATTCCCTGGAAGCTTTCACAGTTTTGCACAAACTGTTACCAATAAGTCTTTAGAAGAAAAATCATTTCATTGTAATTTACAAAGCTTGCTTTTTAAGTATCCTCTCAGAACTAATTGTTGTTCGTTTGAATAAATAATAATTTTTTCGCTCTAAATTTTGTTAGCTCGCAATATGTGCACAAATTTCTTACTTCTCACTGAGCAGCCATTATCTGGACTTTCATTTGAAAACTAAGAGCTGACTGAGTTTTAACTCTCGTACAGTCATCACACAGAAAGCGTCATTTTCCCATATACGTACACACTTTCGGCAAAACCACAGTTTTGAACATTACGATACATTGCACCCGAAGTTTACAATATTTACTTGCACATCTCACAGTAGTTGTCAGAATTCTGCTCCTCCCATGGTCTATTATTCGCCGTTGTGACCACCAGTTAGTAGCATTGAAGGCTGTGAGATTGCTACAGTTGTACCACCGTGATCCTCAGCTGAGACTGATTCGTACTTCTCTCTACTTCCGCTCGCAATTGAAGGGAATCGACGACCATTCCTCGAAAGAAATATGAGGTTACTTTACTCACTCTTTGTCGTACTCCGTTATTTCCATTTTTTTCGACGTCCTATTCAGTTGTGGTAAAAGCATGAAAATTAACTGTGGGTTTCTTATATGAAAACTGATTGCCCATGATTTGGACACCAATATCAATTTGAATGAAATCTGTCGGGACCCACTGTTATGATACAGAATCAACCGAACAGTGGAAGTACTTCATTTTACAAAAAGAAAGGTCATGAAATAGAAGAACTAAGCCTTTTATAAATATATCACAGTACATGAATTTATTAAAATTTAACTTCTAAGACTACCTCATTTGGAAACGTATTTGTTATTTGCAAGATAAATTCTACAATTGAAAATCCTTCGTCGCATGTTGTAGATTGAGAATCCCGAAGCCACTGCTGCATGTAAGATGGTCTCCCTGAATACCAACATTTATTCCATGGCAATGGAAAAACGTATAAAAAGATAGAAAGCTGACAATGTGTACAGGCCACTGAGACATTCACGTAGCCTATAGCTACATCATTACAGTCCGACAACGGTAATACTGATCAGTCTCCTTTGACGCACATGTCATACTTTTTTTTTGAAGCGATAAATTATAATATAAATGTGCTATGAAGTCTTTCCTGAAATTATTAGTCCCTTATAGTCATCTATGGAATTTAAACGCGGATGATAAATTTTGCAAACAAGATGAGCCTAAAAACTCTTAAATTTTTCATTTCAAGGGAGAATTCTCTATATTACACAGGTATTCGGGTAACAGATTAGAAGAGACTGAACCGAATGAGAGATAAAAGAACTGAAAGAAGGAATAGGTCCACAGAACATACCTCGAAGCACATACCTCGAAGGACATACCTCGAAGAATCAAAAATTGTTAATTTGGTAATGGTGGAAAGTGCGGGGAGTGTTTCGGGGGAAGGGGGGAGGAGACGTATTGTATTTGTTGGAGTAAACAGATTGAGATTTGTCTGTGTTGCAATATTTATACAAAGAGAAGACACGCGAAACAGACTACAGAAAAAAAATGAAGAATGGTTGTTAAATCTACTCAATGCTTGGCAACATTCAGAGTCAAAAACGTAATGCGGCCTCCAATAATAAATGACTCTCGTTTACTGTGACGATATAACCAGCAGATGACAAAACTTAAAAATTTAGAAATCAGCGTAGATAATTAACAACGTTAGATTTATCTGCTAGATTTCACAAGAATGACAACGACAGCCAATCTAAATGCCTCTGGAAAACAGAAACACGGAAAATGCAGAGAATTCAAAATGTTAAGGAATAACAACTTAGACGACAGTAATTTCTTACTTTTTTCAAATTTATATGATCTTTTTTTTATCTCACAGCTGATAGCTATTTAGCACTTACCAGTTCATCTACGTTGTCAGGATAATCCGTCGTCCAGCCCCACGGGTAAAGGAAGAGCTACACAGAAAAGAAGTTCAGTATATAATTTACAATAAATATTTCATGTACCACTACACAACAACAAAAATTTATGACAGCTGACAGCTCTTTAAATGGAAAATTCATAATACAATTTGTTGTGTTAATGAGCTAATGGCATTGGTGGGCGGGAGACCCCTCGCGGGCGGTTCGGC
Organism: Schistocerca americana; assembly: GCF_021461395.2. NCBI lineage: Eukaryota > Metazoa > Arthropoda > Insecta > Orthoptera > Acrididae > Schistocerca > Schistocerca americana. The sequence continues at coordinate 334,168,711 of NC_060122.1, read as the reverse complement.
CGCCGCTCTACAAGTTCTTTAACGCCACTACGGCGACTTGCGAGTGAATGACAATCAAATGATGATGAAAGACACACAACAACCAGTCATCTCGAGGCAGGTGAAAACCCCTGGCCCCGCCGGGAATCGAACCCGGGACCCCGTCCGCGTGAAGCGAGAACGCTACCACAAAACCACGAGCCGCGGATATTTGTTATGTTCAAGATGAAATATTCGTATAAGGTGTCCAACCGGAATTTTCTTCATGCGTGGATCTATCGCCCTGATGAATTGAGTACATGAAACAGCTATTTTCTGCTAGGTTGTTGTAGTCATGAGCTATTTTTATTTTTTGCACGTTATGATTTACTAATTTCGACTTTTTTTATCAGTTTTAAGTAGACCTCCGTAATTGAAAAATATAAAGGGAATTGGTGGACATAAGAATGTCACAGAATTGTCGCGTTATACAGTAACTATCTACTGTAAGAACAACAATTAAAACATGATCGATTAATAATCGTTCAGACTAGTATATTTTTGCATACTTATGTTCGTTAAATGTTCTAACCAACTGGTGTAGTCCTGAACGTACTATGATTTTACGATGTTCTGTATAAGAACTTAGTAACATGTGGAATAGGGCCTATACCGTACAGTTTGAACACTTATGAACACAAAGTTCAATTTGTTAAAATAGCATGATTGATAGTACACTACTGTGAATAATGGTTATTCAGTGACATTTTTAACTGCTGTTTTTAAACTAAGTGAATTTTGAATTATGTCATTTTTTGTGTTACTTTAAAATCCATTCTCTCTATTTCTTTTTTCCATTAATCACTTCCGTACCTCTACCTGATAATGACGAAATAGACAAACTGACCAAACGAGATGGAAATTTGTGGTAAGTTCTTATGGGACCAAACTGCTGAGGTCATCGGTCCCTACTTCATCTAACTTAAATTAACTTACGCTAACGACAACACACATACTCATTTTTTGGACAACATGGTTGTGGAGATGAAGCAGCGATTAGTATGATTAATCAATTATTCAAAAACAGTCTTAATTGCATTTGTGATTATTATACCGCCAATCGGTTTCAAACCGACGTAGGGGTCAGGAACCTGCCGTTATGTAGACAGGAGTGACACCACCAGCAGTCGACCAATGGTGTAAACGCCAAGAAGTGAAGGATGACAATGAAAAACAAGAGTAAATCAGGCTTGCTGAAAAAACTGGGGTCAAGTAACTTATCTAATCGGAGTTATTAACAACAAAATTGAGAAAAACATTACTGTATTAGGAAAATACCATGTTTTTATCGTTGGCGTAGTATAACGGTAGCGGGTTCATTATAATTAATGTTTCCATTTCCTACAGAAGCTCCTTTATTTAATTCCCAGCAATGAGAACACGTGCCAGTAACTCACATACGAAAATGTATCAGAGATGAACAGGAAATTTGAATAGGGATCTTTGGGAACAAGCCGACGTAGTTCTAGCGAAACCATATTACATCAGTTTAGAGAAACGGAAGTGTAGGAGAAAGGCTTTGCGACACTTTCGCTGGCTCCATTATATATCCCACGTACAGATCACATGAATAAGATATGTAAACTTTTTCGTTAACAGAACTGATTCTTAACCCATAATTGGGAAATGGACTATTCGAGTTCTGACCTATTCTATTGAGACAGTGTCTTCTCAGCCAAGTACCAAGAAGCTGGGACGTTGTGAGTCCCACTTGGAAACACTTTGGCAGAGGATTTCGAGTTCCTGGGATTTGGTTTACAACGAAACGGGAAGCTCACGGAAGCCTTTGTCCGAATCGGGAACGGACTCAATTATTAATTCAGTTCTGGGGCAATATGGTTAAGGCAATTTTTTTTCTTTTAAACCATCAGTCTTCTGACTGCTTTGATGTGACCCGCCTCCAATTTCTCTCTTCTTACAACCTCTTCATCTCAGAGTAGCATTTGAAACCTACGCCATCAATTATTCGATGAATGTACGCCAGTCTCTGTCTTCCCATGCAGTTTCTACCCTCTGCAGCTCCACTTAGTAGTACGGAGTTGTTCCCTTATTTCTTACCGTCCAGTCCCTTCTTCTTGTCAGTGTTTTCCATACGTTCCTTGCTTCGCCGATTCCGCGGAGAACCTCCTCGTTTCTTGCCTTATCAGTTCACTTAATTTTCAATATCTTTCTGTAGCCCCACGTCTCAGATGCTTCGATACCGTTCTTTTCCAGTTTTCCCACAGTGCTTGATTCACTACCTTACAGTGCTTTACATTTACAGAGTTTCCTTGCCTGTGCCACTATGCTTTTTATGCCCTTCTTGCATCTTTCAACATGCTTTATTTTGCTTCCAAGCTAGAAGAACTCCTTAACTTCGTCCACATCGTCATCAACAGTTTTGATGTTACTGTTATCGCTAATCTCGTTGCTGTTATCACCCATTACAACCGTCTTTCTTCGGTTCATTCTCAGTCCAAATTCTCTACTCATTAGAATGTTCATTTCATTCAGCAAATACCGTAATTGTTCTTCACTTTCTCTTGAGAACAGCAATGTCGTCAGCGAATCTCAGCAGTGATATCTCTTCACACTTAATTTAAATCCACTCTTGTATCTTTCTTTTATTTTCATCATTGTTTCTTCTACATTAGATTGGACACTAGAGGCGAAATACTGCATACCTGTCTTATACCTTTAATCCGAGCACTTCGTTCTCGGTCTTCCATTCTTACTGTTGACTCCTGGTTCTTGTACTGTATACCATCCGTCTTTCCCTACAACTTACTCCTACTTTTCTCGGAATTTCGAAATATATTGCATCATTTCACATCGTCAAACTCTTTTCAGTGTCGACAAATATTATGTACATCTCTTGATATTTCTCAAGCCTTGCTTCCATTATGAAGCGCAGCAACAGACTTGGCTCGAGGGTGCTCTTACCTTTCCGAAAGACAAAATCGTTTCACTTTTTCTGCAGATCATTTTGTCAGCAACTTCCAAGCATGAGCTGTTAAGCTGAATGTGTGACAGGTCTCACATGTATCTGCCTTGTTTTCTTCAGGATATTTAGACGATATTTTTCTGAAAGTTTGACGGTATGTCTCCAGTTTGATAGATTTCACGCACAAACTTAGATAGCCTTATGATTCTCATTTCTTTCAATTTTATTTTAGAAGTTCCGAAGGAACGTTATCTACTCCTTCTGCCTTATTTGATAACAAGTCTTGCAAAGCTTTGTTGAACTATGACTAATACTGAATCCCCTATGGCGTCCACATCGAATCTCGTTTCCTCTTCTCTCATGTCATCAGACTGTTCTTCCCCCTTGTAGAGACCTACAGTGTACTCTTTCCCCCCTATCTGCCCTCTCCTCTGCGCTTAATAGTGGAATGCCCATTGCACTCTCAATGTTGACGCATTTACTTTTTAATTTCACCGAAGGTTGTTTTGGCTTTTCTGTATGCTGAATTAGTCTTTTCGACTAGCATTTTTTTCTGTTTCTTCACAATTTTCCTAAACCCACTTCGTTTTGTTTTCTTTGCACTTTCCATTTATTTTACTGCTAAATGACGTGCATTGCTGTATCCCTACTGTGTTCCAACATTCCTTGGTTTGTTTACATCCTGTAAAGTACGTGGTAGTTGTTATCTGTTGCAAAGTTTGTGCAATGTTGTAGAATTAACATAACAGGGAAACATAAATTATATTTTCCGGGGTAATGTGTGCACTAGGGAAAAAAACACATGGATGCTAATAGCTCCACACAATGGCCCCCACAGTGTTACGAACAATTATTAATAATATGTACAATCTGAGGGTAAGTCGCTATGTGACTCAAAACCAGTCATGGTATCCTAAAAATTTAACTATCACAAACTGCGTTTGGTTGTAGCTATTTCTGGAAATGTTTATCCATCACAGTTGCAATGATCCTCTTTCATAATGGGTAAAACCTTTATTTCTTCTAATACCAAAGATTTCTTCGCACATACTTTCCTTGTGACTGTGTTTTTCTGTTCAACTTCTGTGATCGCCCTTTTTAGAGATGTCCATTCCTGTTCAACTAGCCGGCCGGAGTGGCCGAGCGGTTAAAGGCGCTACAGTCTGGAACCGCACGACCGCTACGGTCGCAGGTTCGAATCCTGCCTCGGGCATGGATGTGTGTGATGTCCTTAGGTTAGTTAGGTTTAAGTAGTTCTAAGTTCTAGGGGACTTATGACCACAGCAGTTGAGTCCCATAGTGCTCAGAGCCATTTGAACCATTTGAACCTGTTCAACTGAACTGTCTGTTGTGGTATTCGTTATCGCAGTACGGAAGAATTTCAGGCGCATCTCATCATTCCTCAGTACATTAGTATTCCACATCGTTCTCCTGTGATTTCTGGATGGTGTATTCGAAATTACTAGCTGAAGTGTATTGCGGAACTGAATTAAGCTTTCTCCTTTCTCATTCCCATCAGCAACTCGATATTCTCCGGTAATTCTTTCCTTTTTTCCTTCCCCTACAAATATGTTCCAGTCCCCCAGGATTATTAGATTGTCATCTCTCTTTACATATTAAATTCCCCTCTAAATATTCTCGTACTTTCTCTACTTCTTCATCCTCTCTTTGTGACGTCGGCATACATATCTGAACTATTGTTGCTGGCGTTGGTTTGCTGTCAGTTCTTATGTTAACAACTCTCACTGAACTTGTCACGGTAACTCTGTCATATCTTCGTAGCGAACCATGTTACCGTCAAACCATTTTTTGCTGGTGTTGATATTACCCCACATCCAAATGACCAGATATCCTTCTTACCGTTACACTTTAATGAACCTCGCTTAACCTAGACTAAACCTCTGCATTTCCCTTTGTAGATTTCCTAGTTTCCCTGGCAGTTCAAATTTCTGACATTCCACGCTCAGATTCGTATAATGTTACTCTTTCGTTGGTTATTCAGTCTTCTTCTCATAGTTATTGCTCCTTTGCTAGTCACCACCCGGAGAGCCAAACGAGGGATTAATCCGGAATCTTCTGCCAATGAAGATGATACTTTTTCAGTTACAGGCCACTTGTCCTGTGGACGTATATCGTTGTCTTTTAACGCAGGTATTTCCATTGCCTTCTGCATCCTTGTGTCGTCTATTATTGCTGATTTCTCCGCCTTTTATGGGTAGTTTCTCACCATAAGGGCAAGGGGATGCTGTGAAACTCTCCGCTCTTCTGTCCTCTTTGACAAGCCCCTTGGCAGAATGAGGATGGCTGTTTACACTGGGAGTCATCGGGCGCCAGTGCTGATGATTTTTACTCAAAATTTAAGCAGTGGTTGGGATCGAATCCCAGACCCAAGCAGTTTTTTGATTGCTAGCCTAGAGCATGGGTCTGGTCACAGAAACATATACAGTGTGTTACGGGTAGAGATACAGATATTGTGATCATTCGTACCTAAATATATACCAACTTCACTATATAAGGTGTTTTTTTTGTCTTCGTCTAGCAGTCTTCCCCCAGAAACATCACTTAATTTACTGCCTGATGTTCTCTGAGCGGTCGTAAGAGCACTGTGAAGTGGACTGTGTCTGTCAGTATAGGCTTTCCGTTTGGCTCCATGCATCCACATTTCAGTATCTGACTCGCTGCCTAGGGAGAAAGAAACTTTAATATCCTACTTGTTACAAACTTTCTTGGAAGTACTAACCAAGCTGAAAACATACTCCTAGTAATAACTGTAATTATTAGTCTGCAAATGAAGCAAATGCTGATGTAATGTTGTTCAATACATAGTCCTCAGTCATTATTAGAAATATCCGCAATTATACCTCTAACATCCTGTATAAGTGTATGTTTATTTATTAATCCAGCGATCATCATGTAATGATATAAGATGTATCAGTGTAATAAAATGATAATAAATAGGTCACTATATACATGTGCACAGAGTATATGAGGATAGGTGGTCAACCGCAGCCTTGATGAAGGAATAATCATCCTGACATTCGCCTGCAATGATATAGCAAAACCTGAATCAGGATTGCTGAACAGAGCAAACTCCATCCTCTCCAATATATATACATACACTTCGATGACTTACATGACGTGTGCACTGCACCTGTGTTGCTGCCAATCGCAGACGGAACGCTCGATAGTAACTTCGTATTCTACGAAAGATTAAGAGAAAACGTAAATAAATAAACATTTTCCCCTCGTGCAATACGCGAATGGAATTCGACAAAAAGCTGCTGGTATTGACATGTATATACTACTCATAGGTTTGCAGGGTACACGTGTACATGCAGACGCAGTGACTGAACCCCTTGCTCTCCATCGACGTGGGCAGTGAGACGGCTCGCGAGCGACACCTACCTGTCCATAAGAGTGCAGGGTGAGGTAGAGGCTGATGGAGTCGTTGTTGGCCCTCAGGAATGCGGCGTGGTTGCGCGCCTCTGGCTCTGAGAAGGGCGAAGGTCCAGCGAACGTCTCCCAGCACGGGTCGGTACTGGAGCCCTCACCTGCGCCACACACAATGCTACATAGGTACAAGGCGAATCTTTTAACATAAAAAAATATCTTCCACTGCCGATCCGTGAAAATTTTCCCTAATATTCCTGCTATTTCCATTTATTTCTGTATATTTTCTCCCAATAATGCAGACAAAAAGTAGAAGCAGGTCGAGTTCTCAGGTAAAAATTCACCTCCACGTTCATACGAACTGGAATACGTTTTACACCAAGTAAGAGAATTAAGAAACGCATATCTACCTCCCTTCTGTATCTACACATAGAAATATAACACGTATGAGGTCCCGTCAAAGGAAATCCATTCTTCTTTTTATTCAACTTTTCTAGGGCACTATGGAACTGAAATCTTTTCTATTCCATTAACACCCCTTATCGAAAAGCGAAAGTATCCACAGTGCTTTTTAGAAACTTGGGCACAAAGTTACATGCGCAGGCAGGGGATGCCAGTAGTGGTGGAAGCTCCCACTAGATCGGGAAGTGCAGTCTGATAGCTGAAGTTTATTTGGTGAACCTCGTGATGACTGGGTGTTGTGTGATGTCCTTAGGTTAGTTAGGTTTAAGTAGTTCTAAGTTCTAGGGGACTGATGACCATAGATGGTAAGTCCCATAGTGCTCAGAGCCATTTGAACCATTTTTTTATTTAGTGAACGAATTCTAATCTCACGTAACTAACAAACTACAGCAAGCGAGCTTGTAGATAACATGTTACTTCAGCACGGCCGGTAATTCTACAACTATAGAAGTTCGAAGTGAGTAGTTTCTCACTAGGCTAGCGAAAAGGAAATAGTCCCATAAACTATGGGTCGACCAAAACAAAACTACTCCGATATCATACTGCCAGAAATAAATCTTATAAATTAAAACAAAAAGAGTAAAAAGTGTATCGCAATAGGCAATGTCACTTACTATCACACTGAAAATGTAACGTAAACTACATCTGCCATGTGGAAATTATGTGTCAGTCCCCTCACAAATTGTTTGGCATTATTATCTAAAAATAAAATATTTTCTACGTCTTTCGGAAATAGTTAAGATTTGCGAAGTAATTGCAGCTATGTTTTCTGCTAACATCTATATTCTCTTTATCTTGAAACGCTCTCAAAAGCAGTTTTTAATTTTCCTTACTGAGCTTCCTGTGGTTTGCGGTTCTGACTGTTGATTCGCAAACGGTTTCGCATTTGTTGTCGACAGCAGGTACGGCCAGCCTCTGAAAGTGCGTCTTTGTCTGGTCGGAATGATACCAGTCAGGAAGCGACTTATTCACATGGGAACTGGAAAGTATCCTGTGTCAAACGTAGCTTTTTGTAGGTGTCATTGTCATTATTATTATCGGTCCTTGTCGTTTCCGAGACTCTTAGTTTCCATGCCACTTTATTCTCCTAAAGTTCCTTTTTTTTGGGGGGGTGCTTTACCCCCATATGTGCTACTCTCTCCTTTGATCCACTCCTCCGTCCTACCCCGTGCAAGTCAGTGTTGCCTGTGGGTTTGGTATCAGCGGTAAATGAGGCTGGCAACTCGGGATCTGAATCCAGCTTCCAATAATCTGTTTCCGACACTTCATGAGGAGACTCTGTCTAACCTTCTCGCGGATTTCAGCTGTTGACATCCGTTTATTCGTCACAGTAGAGCAGTTCTACGATCTTCTCGTGAAGGGACTCGTGCCTACTCTTCTTGCCATTCTGCACTCAATTCGTGTCGTCCCCATTCATTGCACTGCAGCCTAAGGTGTATGCAACCCGTCGATATGATCGTTCCCATGCATGGGATGAATCCAGCCTGACCTTTTCCAGTTTCAACATGCAACACGTCACGTCCATCTCGAACCGAGCTTTCCGACTCGCTGTCACGATTCACCGTCAGCAAGCTGCTTAGAATTACGCTGACGGAAAAAAATCGCAGCACCAAGGAATTGCGCGACATGAACGAAAGTTGGTACGCGTATTTCTACATCTGAAATATGATGTCTATTCAAATTTCCATCCAATCGCATTATACTAGCGCTATTAGCACTACTATGAGGATGCATATGAGGTCTGCTTAAATGTACGCTGTACTTTCGTGAGCGTTAATTACCTTTAAGATTGGACGTGGCGAGTTGACGTCAGCCGATAATGCGTTTAAGGTGACAAAGACGCCATTATTAACACCTCACTGAGTTTGAACGCGTTCATATAACAGGGCTACGAGAAGCTGGTTGCACCTTCTGCGATACTGCAGGAAGACTTGGCAGGAAAGTAGCCACCATACATGACCGATGGCAGCCGTGGACACGAGAAAGTATGGTCGCAAGAAGACCAGGCTCCGGACGGTCACATGGCACAACCGAGAGGGAAGACCATCCTGTTCGACGCATGGCTCTCGAGCATCGCACTGCATCTGCAGCAGCAATTTCAGCAGAAGCTCCCATCGGTTACTTCAAGAACAGTTCCGAGCCAGACCCCCTGTAGCGTGCATTCCACTAACCCCAAACCACCGCGACTTGCGACTTCAGAAGCGTCAAGCGAGAACTCATTGAATAGCAGGGTGAAGTTCTGTTGTCTTTTGTGATGAGATCTGCTTTTGCCTCGGTGCCAGTAATGGCCGTGTGTTGGTCAGAAGGAGGCCAATTGAGGACATGCAACCAACCTGTTTGCATGCTAGACACACTGGAACTTCACCTGGAGTTATGCACTAGGGTGCGATTTCGTGTGACAGCAGCGGCACTTTCGTCGTTATCCCACGCACCCTGTCTATAAATTTGTACGTCAGTCTGATGATTCGATCAGTTGTGTTGCCATTCATGAACAGCATTTCAGGGGATGTTTTCCAACATGCTGTACAAAACGTCGGTTTGTTACCTTGGCCTGCTCGACCACCAGATCTCTCTCCAATGGAGCACATATGGAACATCATCAGACGAAAACTTCAGCGTTATCCGCAAACAGCACTAACTGTCCCTGTATTGACCGACCAAGTGCAGCGGGTACGAACTCCATCCCACAAATCAGCATCTGATTCCTGTACAACACAATGCATGTACGTTTGCATGCTTCTATTCAACATTCTGTCGATTACATCGGTTATTAATGTAACAGCATTTCACATTTACAATTTCTTATCTCGCGCCTACATTAACCTGTGACCTTACAATGGTAATCACTTAAGTATATTACCTAGACAAATGTATTCCCGAAATTTCATTACTCTACATTAATCATTGTTTGGTGTTGAGATTTTTTCCGTCAGTGCATATAGCTTCTTAGCTGTCGCAGCCTGTCTGCCTAGTGCTAGGGCGCATCCTGCGCTGGAAACATTGTTGGTAAAAAACGGCTTGTATTCTCAGTAGAGTTTAATGATTTGACTGTCATGCTGCTGTTCTGGGGTATTCTGCCTGCGCAACATTAACAGTCATACAGCAACAAAAAAGAAAAAGAAATAACGAAAACAGGACAAATACTATCGTGAACATGGTAAATTAGCAACTGCTACACTATTGCAACACCTGTGTTTGTAGTTGAGTAAATATATTTACTAGAAATGGAGAGCATTCTGAGATAAGCTTCGCATTAAAATGACTGATATCTGTTCATGTGATTTTATCTGCTGCTTAAATATAACTGCCGACTGGTTGCGTCAGAACTCTGCAAGACTGTTTCATATAACGTATAAGCAACGCCACGTTTTAAACCATTCAGTCATTAAAATTCTTATTCACATTTTACCTGTAGGACCTAAGTTAAATTTTAAGTAATTCTGATAAAAATAAATCCCTGAAAAGGCAATTCTGGAAAGCTACAAAATGTACAGTAAACTCGGCGCATGTTCACACTTCCGAAATTTCAACAATTGCTGCAGCGTTGATTGTTGCACTGCATACTTAACGAGAAACTCAGAGTGGAGTTTCAAATGTGTTTGATTTAAGAACTGGCCGTCTAGAATGAAATTTTCACTCTACAGCGGAGTGTGCGCTGATATGAAACTTCCTGGCAGATTAAAACTGTGTGCCGGACCGAGACTCGAAATCGGGACCTTTGCCTTTCGCTGGCAAGTGCTGTTCCGATTGAGCTACCCAAGCACGACTCACGCCCCGTCCTCATAGCTTTACTTCTGCCAGTACCTCGTCTCCTACCTTCCAAACTTTACAGAAGCTCTCCTGCGAACCTTGCAGAACTAGCTTTGGTAGCTCAGTCGGTAGAGCACTTGCCAGCGAAAGGCAAAGGTCCCTAGTTCGAGTCTCGGTCCGGCACACAATCTGCCAGGGAGTTTCATATCAGCGCACACTCCGCTGTAGAGTGAAAATTTCATTCTAGAAACATCCCCCGGGCTGTGGCTAAGCCATGTCTCCGCAATATCCTTTCTTTCAGGAGTGTTACTTCTGCAAGGTTCGCAGGAGAGCTTCTGTAAAGTTTGGAAAGTAGGAGACGAGGTACTGGCAGAAGTAAAGCTGTGAGGACGGGGCGTGAGTCGTGCTTGGATAGCTCAGCCGGTAGAGCACTTGCCCGCGAAAAGCAAAGGTCCCGATTTCGAGTTCCGGTCCAGCACACAGTTTTAATCTGGCTGGCCGTCTGTCATACTGAGACCTTTAGGAAAGGAGGAGGATAAGGTCAAGTAGTCTCGGACAAATAACCTTTCCCAAAAACACATATATTTTTCTGAAGTTTGTATTGATATATTCTTCACACTATGACTGATTACTTAATAGAACTAGGCCTTCACGCGGGGCTCAGTACCCAACGATCCAGATAACCAATGCGGGACAGTCTATTTCTCATACCTGGTCACTTGGTGACATGAAAGAGGAATTAGTCAGTAACGTGGAAGCTGACATGAAGAAGATCAGGGGATTCTGAGGTGAATGAAAACATTAATCTCAGCGGTGAAGATGGTGGATGAGTAAGTTTCTCCTGATACTTAAACGGACGGACCTCAGTACAGTGGATCTAGCGGAAGCGGCAGACCACCAAGCAAAACAAAAATCCACGTCATGTCTGACTTCCAACAAGTGGATACATGGTCAGGGTCTCTCTACATGCCGACAGCGGCTGCAAAAATCAGTAGCGTCTATTAGCAAAGTGGTCAGCTACGAAAGGCGTATGTTCCCATATTGGGGGGGGGGGGGGGAGGGGGGAGGGGGCTGTTAAGACTCATCTGTCCATTCGATCAAAGATGTAACATCCCACGAAGGGGCTAACACTCCTTCCTAATTTAATTTCCACCAAGACGTGATGGTAAACACTGAGCGGAAAGTACTCCAGTAGCTAAACAATCCTTCGTCACTGGAAACAGTGATGCAACTAATCCGTCTGATTCTGGAGATCCTAGAACTTCACGTAAAGAAGAGTCGGAGCTTCCTAGAACTTCTCGCCGGCCTAAGAAAAAAACATTTGCTAGGCACACTGAACATCAACACTTTACTAAAGACTGGGAAACTAAAAGAATTGACGGATTTGTTAAACAGACGCAACATACTCATACTAACAGTTCAGGAAACCAGATACGGTGATGAGAACACATTTGAATCAGAGGGCTGCAGGATCTACAATGGAAAACCGGCCTTAGAGAATAAACAGAAAATCACAACGCTTGGAACAGATTTCATGGTCAAACGGAATCTAACAGATTCCATAACAAATTTTGGGTCCCCATCGGAGCGAATATCACTTCTCTCGTTTAGATCAGCAAATGAGAGCTATGCCATCACAAACGCACAAGCACCGACCAACAATGACGACAGAAAAAAATCCAGAAAATGTTGAAAAATTTTGAGAGAGACTAGAAAATGAGTCATCAAAAATACCAAAGCACCATATAAAACTACTCGTATGAGACTTCAGCTCAAAGATCGGCAGAGAAAAGAAATATAAGGCAATAATAGGAAATTTTCCTACTCACAAGCGCACCAATAAGAATGGAGAAAGGCTTATCGTCTTCTGAAGACAATTTCACTTACAACTAATGTCTGCCTTTTACAGAAAATTACCATGCTGCAATAAACAAACAAAACTAAAGAGAAATCATGAACGTACAGGTCTTAAGAGGGCTAGGCAGAGATTTGGACCATTTTTATCAGAAATGAAAGCCAAATTTCAACCTAGGAAAACACCCCAAAATTTAAAAAGTCCATAGAATTGACACAAGATTTCTGTCAAACAGCAGGAAGAAATTCGTTAAAAACCTTCACATAAAGAAGATGGAAAACTGGTATGAAATCAGAGATGCAATCATAGGAACGGTGAAAGGACAGAACAACCACGAAGAAGAAGGAAACATAGGTTGTGGAATAAGATATGTGACGAAGCGATAGAGCATAGACTAACTGCTTGGAAAAAATTGAACTCCTGAAGAAAGGAAAGAGACTGGAACACATTCACTGAGATCAGAAAACAGACATCAAAAATTATTCGAACAGAGAAACGGAAATATGACAAAAAACGATTAGAGGAAATAGATACAAATTTCAGACAGAACAACACCAGGAACGTCTACAAAATTTTCAGAGAAGAAATAACGGGTACACTTCAAAGATGCAACAGGCAAACTGATTACCAACAAAGCACACAACTGTGAGTTACAATCAAAATACTTCAAATATTTTCTAAGCGGCGAGGAACTAACACAAGGACTAATTTTCAGACAACTTCAAAAGGGAAATTCACCTTCGGAGCCACCGTCGCTGCATCTAATTGAACAATACATTGGCCAGCTGAAAAACAACAGAGCGCCAGTTGAAGTCGGGATATTAGCTGAGATGTGGAAACTCGGAAGGAGGCGGGCAGCTGAAACCATGAAACCATTTACGAGGTTATTAAAGATTGCTGGGAGAAAGGAAAAATACCTTAATCATCAGCTACATAAGTAGTGTGACAGAACAAACACCAGCATTTACCGACATCAATCTCTGCTCCCAGTCACATACAAAATTATATCCAAAGCTCTACAAAATAAAATAGAAGGTCAAGCAGATAACACAACTGGCGAGTACCAAGGAGGGTTCAGAAAAAATGGATCTTGCCCAGAGCAAATTGTTAACTTAAAAATTGGCCTCAGGGTCAGGACAATGCGGAACCTTAACAAAGTTGTTACGTACACTGATTTCAGAAAAGCCTACGATTCTATAGACAGACAGACAGTATTCCCAACACTGGAAGAAGGAGGTATCGACAAAACCAACAGACAATTAGTCGAACAGACACTCACAGACAAAACTTCAAAAGTTACATTTGTAGGAGAAGTTCATAATCAACACAGGTGTTCGGCTGGGAGATGGGATCTCTCAGATTCTATTCAGTCAGGTCTAAGACAAAGTCATGAGAGACTAGGATAAAGAACTACAAGAGAAAAACATCGAAGGAGTTGCTTTAGGACAAGGAAGAGGAAGATTTGAGATGAAATGTCTCGCCTTTGCTGATGACATTGCAGTAATTTCTAAGGACAGAACAGATGCAAAGATAATGATAGAAACACTTCACGAAATTGCAGCTAAAACCAGAATACTACACTGACCAGCCAAAACATTATGACCACCGGCCTACTATCGATATAAACCCGTCCAGGTGACAGCAGCGTCACCTGGTGAGGAATTATTGATAGACTCTGGCACGATGCATTTAGTATCAATGAGCGTGCTATCCGTGTGTAGAGTGGTGAAGGCGTCCGATATATCTGAATTTGACCGAGGGGAGATTGTGATAGCCCAGAGGCTCAGCACGAGTATTTCGGGAACTGCACGACTTGTCGCGTATTCGAGGAGTGCTGTGGTGAGTGTTTTCAACACGTGGCGAAACCAAGGTGAAACCACGTTCAGATGTGCTGATGTTGGGAGGCCACCTCTCATCACAGATGTCAGACATCGTAGGCTGGGCAGACTGGTAAAACGGGACAGCGGCGAACTGTGGCGGAACTAACATCGGGCTTTAAACGCCGGACAGTACAAGTGTGTCTGAACATACAGCCCACCGAACACTCCTAATTAATGGCCTTCGTACCCGACGACGCATGCATGTGCCAATGTTAACAGCACGACATCGGCAACTACGACTAAAATGGGCACCTCATCATCGACACTGGATATTTGTGCAGTGGCAGAACGTTGCATTGTCTGATGAATCCCGATACCTTCTTCATCATGTCGATGAGAGAGCGCGAATCAGTTGTTTTCCAGGACAACATCCCTTTGACACATGTATTGTGGGAAGGAGGCAAGCCGGCGGCGGCTCCGTTATACTCTGGAGAACATTCACACGGGAATCCATCCGTCCAGCGGAGCTCGTGCAAGGCACCATGATGGCCAAGGACTACTTTACACTGGCTGCAGACCGCGTACATTCCCTCATGACGATCATGTTTCAAGAAGGCACTGTCATTTGTCAACAAGATAATGCGCCATATCACAAAGCGAGGAATGTGATGGAGTGATTCGAGAAACAAAGTGGCGAGTTCAGATTGATGTATTACCCCCTCCCCCACCCACTCGCCAAATGAACCCAATCGAACACATCTGAGATGTGACTGAACGTGGAGTCAGAGCTCATACCCACACTCCCCGAAATTTATGGGAATTGGGTGGCATGTGTGCGCAGATATGGTGCCAACTGCCTACAGCGACCTACCAAGGCCTCATTGCTTCCATGCCATGACATGTCACCACTGTTATCCGTGCCAAAGTTGGGCATACAGGCTATTAGATAAGTGGTCACTATGTTCTGGCTGATCAGTGCAATATCGCATGAGAAAACGGAATATACGGAACATAAACACAACAGAGTAAAATATATACAAACACAACATGAAAACATCGAAAGAGTTGATAAGTTTAAGTATTTGGGAGAACAGGTACAATCAAATCGATTAGATAACACCAGAAGTAAGGAAAGGTCGAAGAAAATGGAATTAGCATACATACTCACCCAAAACCACTGTAATAAAAGATCAGTATCATGCCAGGCAAAAATTAAACACCATGGAACAGTAATTAAACCGGAACACTTTACGGATCTCAATGCCTAACACTGAATAAAAGATTTGAAGAAGAAGAACTGGAAAAGAAAGAAAGGAAAATACTCAGAAAAATTTTAGGATCACAAAAGAACAAAGATAACTGGACGAAGAGGAGAAATGTTAATCTATACAGATACATTGAAACGATCGCAGACACGATCAGAAAGAGGAGATTAAAGTTTCACAGCCATATTTACAGAATTAATCACAATATGGTAACGAAGAAAATTTTTAATTTCATTTCCTAATTAAAAAACACCACCGGATGGCTGGAAGAAACAAGAAAGGAATTGAGAAAACCTAACGTCTCAGAAACACCATACAGAGCAGGGGAATTTTCAAGCTACTGATCGACAGTGCAAAATTTCCTGTCCAACAACAAAATTTACAACCTGGAAGGGTGATGTCCAATGAACAGAGGCACGCCATCAGCCAAAGCACGAAGAAACTCTCTGAAGATAAAAAGAAAAAGATTGTGCCTTTGTCTTACGTTCCAAGCAGTCTACAATTGGCCATATTCTGTAATTAAAAAAAAAAATTATAAAAAGCAATTTCATAACAGAATACTTTGGTTGATTTTTTTTATATTTTTCCCAAACTTTCTATTTTGCTTGTTTAAATTTTTGGTGTGTTTCATGAGATTGTCGTGTATGGAAAGTCGTATTTGTTACAAGTAATTTTCAAACTAAAATAACTATAAGTTACTGAAATATTAGCTTAACCCTTAGTGAAACATTTATAAAAAGTATACTAAAGATCTTTCAGCTCTGCATGGACACAGCCAATACAAATGTGGTATGGAATCCAGATTACTTCGAAAGTCTTGAACCGTGTGTCAGCTCCCATCGATAGAGCCGAATAGGGTAGCCGCGTGGTCTGAGGTACCGTGCCACTCTCTGCCCATCTCCTCTTCTTTTCTTTCAAAAAAATGGCTCTGAGCACTATGGGACTTAACTACTGTGGTCATCAGTCCCCTAGAACTTAGAACTACTTAAACCTAACTAACCTAAGGACATCACACACATCCATGCCCGAGGCAGGATTCGAACCTGCGACCGTAGCAGTCTCTTTTCTTTCTTTGCTCATCTCCTCCTCTCCCCTTGATCTGTCCATCTTGTCCTCTTCCCTCTCTCTGTGCATCTCCTCCTCCCCCTCGCTCTGTTCATCTCTGCCTTCCTCTCTCACTGTCCATCTCCCTCCGTTTCCTTTCCCTGACCATCTCCTCGCCCCCCTCCCCCCCCCCCCCCTCCTTACTTCTCCACGTTATCACCCGCATCCTAATGTGACGTTACTGACTCTTAGCCCACAATATTTCTTTCCAGATAGTAAGTAATATGTGTACCAAAGCTGGTTCAAATGGATTCCAAGGTATAGGAGGAGCTTTTTACCCGTTAATTTGCCCACGTACGTACATGTCATACATATTTCACATATATTTAACATATTTATGCACATGTTCCATCTGTACTTCTAGTGAATTTCGTTCTGCAGTTCCGTTTTCAAGCAGCTCAATGTTTATGAGATCATGTCTCCTAAACAACGTGTTGTACAATGATATATTTTTGCATGTACATTCATTGGTGTATGTGAATATTATCTACAAAATGTATTGCAAATAGAGTTAGTAGTAAAAAAGTAATAAATTGAAGGGGCATGCCTGATCTGGTAGTTTTACTGCATGAACAGCGAAACTGTAGTAAGCGATAAATGTTTTTTTCCTTTCATCGTTTCGTGGGGGTTGACAGCGAGAAAAAGTCTCGTAAAGGTTGGAAATTACATGTAAAGTTCGTTGCAAGTCACTAAGAGGTCTGATTTTTAAGTACTGGATGAATATATCCTGACTATTTGTGCGTCGTGAACTAGGCTCCTCTTCCACCCCCCCCCCCCCCCCTAACACGTATCCCTTCGAGAGGTGGGTGTATCTTACTCATACAGTGACTTTTTTCAGACCAGTAGCCATATGTTTACCAAGTTTGGTTGAAACTGATCCGTTGGTTTAGAAGGAGACGTGGAACGTAAATACATGCACTTTTATAATGTGTATGGATTATATATTAAGAGCTCGGAAATTACTGAACATTAAATGTTTATAAAGTTGTCTGATTTCATACCTTTTATTGTGTACCTTTGTTTCTTGTCATTTTTAATGCGACTGCCTGTTGTCATTTTAAAAACCTAATTCATTCATTATTTTATTATTAAGCCTCACGGTTATAAATTTGAGAATTATTGTTTTTTTGCAGTACTGGCTTTTCAAAAATAAAATGAGTTATTCCTTTGGTAGAAATATTTCTTAGTCTACCTCTTTCGTTCCCAGATCCTAGCCTTACTACCTTTCCACTTCCACTGATCATACGGTATTGTTTCCCGTTCATCACTGAACGTTCTCCGAAAAAACTTGTTATTACCTAAAATAGATTTATGGATAGCTTCTTGTTTTCCCGTAAAGCTTTAAGTCTATCACCTAATGTACTTCTTGGAAATGAAAATCTCTCATGCTCTTCCTTGATTGTCATTTTAAGGGGTCCGAGTATTTTTACAGTCTCAATGTTATTTTAATCCAATTTATGTCACAACATTCCATATTTGCCTATTAAAGAAACGTATGTTACAAATTTAAGTTTTTATGATATCTTTTTACTCCATAAAACACAGAATTGCTTTTCCCGATACAACACAAATGCACCACATTGGTATTATAACATTCCATTGTTTTTCCTTGAGCTACACATTGTCACAGCCCCCAATACAGAGAATAATGCCAGTTGTATCCACAAACACAATAAAAGTGTAACATTACCTACATCCATACAAAACACAACACTTCGATATTAATTCGTGCACCGAAAAACAAACTAGCAACAGGTAACATATTACCACACCGAAACGCACAGTTGTTTGGTTCAAAATCGTCTGAGTAGTTTTGTTGCACCGAAGTTAATATTGCAGTGGAGCTTGAACTGCTTCTACTAGTGCTGGAAATTAGGACCAGCCCATGTCTGATATAATCCGCTGTCCGAAACTAATCGACCTTCTCTTTATACTTCCGCTGAAAATATGAGTGAAGCAACCACCAAGGGCCCGTTCTGCTTTAGCCAGGTACAAGCTATCAGTGATTTTCGAAAGAAAATTAAATCAAGATTGCTTGTACAGAATTTAAATTCGCCTGCTGCTGTCTATACATGCGCTGACTTCTATTCACTGAAATGAGGTAACCATACACTATCTGATTAGAAGTATATGGACACCCACATGTAACCCGGAATTGACCACTAGATTTCACGAGAGGCGCATCCGCCAGTATGGAAAGTATTGTGTTGTCAGTAGACAAGCGTTAGCAGCACAATGGGCCATTCATGACAGCTCAGTGACTTCAAATAAATCCACTAGCGACATCTCAACCTTTCTGAGGCAGTCCAAATCGACTATCGGTAATGCGGAGAGTGGTTGCCAAAAATCGCATGTCAATGGAAAGAATGCCGTGCATGGCGAGTTAAAAAGAATGGGGTACAATGACCGAGTAGAACGTCGTAAGCCACGCACTTCTGTAGTCAACGTTAATCGAGGCTTGAGGTGGCCTAAAGAGCGACGCCAATGGACAGTCGATCACTAAAAACTAGTGATCTGGAATAATGAACCACGCTATACTTTGTGGAAATCAGCTGGAAGTATTTCGCTTTGACGAATGCTTGGAGAATGTTAGGTGCCATCATGTTTAGGGCTAAGAATGAAGTGCGTAGGACGCAGTGTTACGGTATGAAGGTGTTTATGATGGCCGGCCGGGGTGACCGAGCGGTTATAGGCGCTACAGTCTGAAACCGCGCGACCGCTATGGTCACCGAATCCTACCTCGGACATGGATGTGTGTGATGTCCTTAGGTTAGTTATGTTTAAGTAGTTCGAAGTTCTAGGGGACTGATGACCTTAGAAGTTAAGTCTCAAAGTGCTCAGAGCCCTTTGAACCATTTGTTAATGATGGTTAGGGTGTGACACCCTTGTTGCACTTAAGAAAACAGTAAATCTGAAAGGATGTGAACACGTCTTACACCACTTGCACAACGCGTACAGTAGAGGAGCTGATTTGAGACGATGATTGTGTGTATCAGCATGATAATGCATTCTGCCATAAAACAGCACCTCTGAGGTTTGTGGACAACAACATTTCTGATAAGGACTGAGCTGCCCAGAGTCCCGACCTGAACCCAAAAGAATTGGCATGACTTAGAATGTAGACTTCTCCCCACACCCTAGCGTCCAACATCAGTATCTTCTGTGGCCTCAGCTCCTGTGGAAGGATGGGATGCCCTTCCTCCACAAACATTCAGTTGCCTCATTGTAACAGCCATCGTTAAGGCAAGGGATGGACACTAACATGTGTCCTGAGACTTTTGATCAAATATTGCACGTCTAACTCAAGTGGGCACACTCCATAAGGGTGCTTGTGTGAGAGGATAAAGTAACACGTTAGTACTCACCTCCCCAGTGGAAGTCATAATTCCTGTTTGCATCGACTCCCATACAGTCAGGGTCGTCACTGCCTTGGTATGAACGTGTCTTCCGCCACAGACGATCCTAAAGACAAAAATACAGATTCAGTAGGATTCAGGACATTATACAGGAAAATACACAGTCATGAAGCATATATCAGTGTCCGCTCCGCCTCATCCCTTTCCGAGTTAGTCTCTGTGGTGACAGCTTTTCAAAATGGCTCTGAGCACTATGGGCCTTAGCTTCTGAGGTCATTAGTCTCCTAGAACTTAGAACTACTTAGACCTAACTAATCTAAGGACATCACGCACAATCATGCCCGAGGCAGGATTCGAAACTGCGACCGTAGCGGTCACGCAGCTCCAGACTGTAGCGCCTAGAACCGCTCGGCCACTCCGGCCGGCTGACAGCTTTTCAGTGCAATAGATATGCTCTTTTCTCCAGTTGATTCTGTTTCTCTGCACTACATATTCTTCTTTCCATTCTCCATTCGTTGTGGGACGCCTCGCCCCTCATTGGAAACTTCGTTATCAGAGTGTTGAAGACGATAAAGCACAATGTCCTTCATTTCACTCACGAGCGCAGATTAAACAGACCTAGAAAAAATGTGTTGTAATACACTGCCTGACTATAAGTAATCGTATGTACTTGTAAAATGCCAGCAGGTGATACGGTAGATTTCTGTTAGATTACATCATGGTCAGACAGAGATGAGGAGATCAGATGCTGGATTGTACTGCGTACCCAGGAGCAGATATAAATTCAGGTCACAATGTAGCAATGATGAAGATAACGAGATATGCCTGAAGCTCTCTAAAGCTGTAGATACTGCAATAAAGAATAGCTCAGCAGGCAGTACGGTTGAGGGGGAATGGACATGTTGGAAACAAAAACATAGGTATAAAGAAGGTAACTGCGAAGAAACCATGAGTAACAGAAGAAATACTTCAATTGATCTAGGAAAGAAGGAAGTACAAAATTGTTCAGGGAAATTCAGGAACACAGGAATAAAAGTTGCTAAGGAATGAAATAAATAAGAAATGCAGGGAAGATAAGACGAAATTGCTGCACGAAAAAGAAATGATTGTCTGAAGGACTCACTCAGAATATAGGAACGTCAAAACAACCTTCGGTGAAATTAAAAGCAAGGTTGGTAACGTTAAAAGTGCAATGGGAATCCACTGCAAAGGAAAGAGCTGATAGATGGAAAGATTACATTGAAGGCCTCTATGAGGGGACGATTTGTCTGATGTGATAGAAGAAGCAACAGGAGCCGGTTTAGAAGAGATAGGGGATCCAGTATAGAATCAGAATTTAAGAGAGCTTTGGAGGACTTAAGATCAAATAGGGCAGAAGGGATAGATAATATTCCAACAGAATTTCAAAAATCATTAGGGGAAGTCGTAACAAAACGACTATTGACGTTGGTGTGTAGAATGCGACGTACCATCTGACTTTCGGAAAAACATCTTCCACGCAAAATTCCGAAGACTGCAAGAGCTGACAAGTGCGAGAATTATCGCACAATCAGCTTAACAGCTCATCCATCCACGTTGATGATAAGAATAATATACAGAAGAATGGAAAAGAAAAGTGAGGATGTGATAGATGACGATGAGTTTGGTTTTAGGAAAGGTAAAGGCATCAGAGGTGCAGTTCTGACTACGCGGTTGATAATGGGAACTAGACTATAGAAAAATCAGGAGACATTCATAGGATTTGTCGATCTGAAAAAGCATTCGACTATGTAAAGTGGTACAACATGTTCGAAATTCTGAGAAAAATGGGGCTAAGCTGCAGGGAGTGATGGGTAATACACAATGCGTTCAGAGCCAAAAGGGAATACTAAGACTGGACGGCCAAGAATGAAGCACTCGGATTAAAAAGGGTGTAAAATTGGAATGTAGTCTTCCACCACTACTGTTCAGTGTGTTCATGAAAGCAGCAATGATGGAAATAAAAGAAAGATTCAAAAGTGGAATTAAAATTCAAGATGAAAGAATATCAAAGATACGATTCGTTGGTGACATTGTTTTCCTGAGTGAAAGTGAGGAAAAATTACCATATCTGCTGAATGGAATGAACAGCCTAATGTGTACAGAATATGGATTGAGAGTAAACTGAAGAAAGACGAAAGTAATGAGAAGTAGCAGAAATGAAAAAAGTGAGACACTTAACATCACGATTGATGGTGACGAAGTAGATGAAGCTAAGGAATTCCACTACGTAGGCAGCAAAGTAACCATTGATAGACGGAGCAAAGAGGACATCAAAAGCAGACTAGCATTGAAATAAAGGACATTCCTGGCCAAGAGAATTCTAGTAGTATCAAACGTAGGCCTTAATTTTGATGAAGAAATTTCTGAAAAAGTACGTTTGGAGCACAGCATTGTATGGTAGTGAAATATGGATTGTGGGAAAATCGGAACAGGAGAGAATCGAAGCATTTGAGATGTGCCTCTCTAAGATGAATAGGTTGGCACAGGAGAGAAATTTGTAGCAGACCGCATCAAACCAGTTAGTAGACTGATGACTCAGAAAAAAGAAAAAAGGAGTCTGACTCGTTCGTAGATAAGCCTAAATAAATGTTTGCTTAGACGATTTACTAAACCCTAAATCCACTCTTGCTGTACTCCTCAATACTGACCAAAATTAAACGTCGTCGTATAACAGCCTCGTAATCATACTTTACCTCAACGACATATGATGAGTTAACTTTAAGAAATAAATTAAGGTCCACCCCGTCGACGAAGCGTCTTTACGGCTAGAGCAATCATTCAGTCATATACTTATGATGACGAAAACCACAGCCTTTTTAAGGGAGAACTCTCTTACTTAAGAAAATCTCATAAGGTTCAGTCTGACGTCCACGTGTGACGAACGATTCTACAGTAGACTAAATATTTTGCACCATTACAAGATTTTTGTACCTACGAACATCCAGCATGGCGGAGTAACTTGGGTCAGCAACTTCTGTTAACCAATAGAACGAAAAACCATTCCAAGTTGCAAATATTTTACTTTTTATTCATTCGATGACTAGTTTCGGGCCGAGACCCATTTTCAAATCAACATAAGAATTTCGAAAGTGGCATTTCCGAAGGTTTCAAAAAATGTGTAACGTACATTTACAGTGCATAATCTGAAATTTTTGACTTTGTTATGTTGATTTGAAAATGGATCTCGCCCCGAAACTAGTCATCGA
The DNA here is from genome assembly GCF_021461395.2 of Schistocerca americana. Classification (NCBI taxonomy): domain Eukaryota; kingdom Metazoa; phylum Arthropoda; class Insecta; order Orthoptera; family Acrididae; genus Schistocerca; species Schistocerca americana. Next base: position 334,145,541 of record NC_060122.1, on the reverse strand, counting down.
ATGAATAAAAAGTAAAGTATTTGCAACTTGGACTGGATTCTCGTACTATTAATTTAATATCATTAGCAATTAATTTGCAGTTTGAAACACTATATTTCTCAGATTAGTGTATTACTGCCCTATGCTTAAGACGTGTGTGGCAGCCCAAGTTCGTCACAGCACTGTACCAATTTGAAACACTTGTTTGCTAAGTGAAGTTTATTTTCTATAACTGTGAACTACCCAGCATGTTGTATGTTTCTTGGTGGTAAGAACTTTTCGTAAGTTCAAGAAAACGCAGCTCCAAGCGATATCGACCGATCGCCGTGTCGTCCTGAGCCACATGCAGTTATTCGGTTGGGTTGTGGAGGAGCATGGAATGAGCACATCGCTTTCCTCGCCTCTGTCACCTTTCCAGAACTCGGAGCTGCTTCTCCAGTTTCTAGTAGCCGATAGACTGGACATGAGGATGACTTAACCTCGTTTTAGTCCTCTCACCAAGAAAAAAATCACTGGGAGAAATGCGATCTCGACCAGGTTTCTGTGTATGGCAGTCGGACACGCTGACGGGTCAGCTACAAGCCGCAAGCAGCGGCAACTATATGATTTGACCACCGGAAAGCAAATTGACCCCCTGGGGAACTACGAAGGAGGCAAGACAACTGCCCTCAGGACAGGCGGAAGTCGGTTTCTCTTCGCGTAGCGATCTCAAGCAAATCATCACCAAATACGATACGCCACCGTCTTCCCACCTCCCTACCGCTGGACTCTCATTACAAAATCGCTCCACTCCACTGGACTCTACGTAATTCGACTTCTCGACTTGCTGCAGTGACATGAGACTTTATCGGGAGTGCTCTACTGCAAGTGATAGACTCTACAAACATTTACTCACGACCTATGTTACTGTGGCCTATATCGAGCAAACCTCTGAAATTGCTCACGTTATTATCAGGTGTCACTGAGCGTGTCCTGTGGTAGACGCTGCTAATAAATTTACAAGAGAGCTATGCTAAATTAGAACTATTTTTTCGTGGAAGAGAACATACGCCAGTGGTTAAAAGAAGCTGTATCATGATTAGGTTGATAATGCCATTCCATTTACATTATATAATCGATTGTGAAGTAAAAATTATTCACATCATACGACAACCACCAGTTCGGTTGCTGTAGCTGTTTTACACTTTCAGAGACAAAGCATCTTTTCTAATTATGTAATCAGTGATTTGTGGTCGTTCTGTGAGATCAAAATTACCATTAGTTATATATTTTGCATAGTTATTTTGCAGCTGCATTTTACAATTATTCAATTACTGTCATAACTATCAAATGATGACGTAGTTTCATGTAAGCACTGTTACCTATCCCTTGTCACTGTGCACAGTTGCGTTGTTAACTTTTGTTCGGTTCAACTTTTCAGTTTTTGGAATTAATTGCGCTCTTTTCAATATCAGTTCAGCACTTAGGGCTTTGTCACTGCTTGTATCTAATATGATTGTACAGTCGAGTATCGCTCTCGACAGGGGCCAAGTATTATGTATACATGTTTACCTCTGCCGTGGAGCGGCTCTGTCTGGCCAGTTTACTATAAGCAGAAGGCCGTATCTGCTCGCTATACTTCCACCAGGCTGTCAGTAGGATGTTTATGGTCATTGTCTCTGGGTCTGATCTTTAACATCACGTCCGACAGCCAGGCAATTAGCGTCTTGACTCAAGCGCAGCTCGGTGAGCATTTAGTATAAAGCTGTTATCAGCGGGTGTTGCCTATTATATTCGTTCAGGTGCTGTAGCTTTAGCCTGATTTCTTGTTTTGTTTAAGTGCAGGGAACCTGAAGGTGTTCAGCGAACGAAAACGGTTAACACAATAAATGTGTAATAAGACAGCTGAGTTGGTTTTCATTCATCATTCACAGAATAACGTTGGTTAAACGCCATAAACACATACATTATGTTATTTCAAAAGAACCGAAACTGTGCATTATTTTCACATATATTTAGAGAAAATATTGAAAAAATCTCTAAATATATGTGAAAATAATGCACAGTTTCGGTTCTTTTGAAATTTAGAGAAAATATTTTAAAAAGTCAGACTTCAAGAAGAATATAATAATCCCAATCCCAAAGAAAGCAGGTGTTGACAGATGTTACAATCACCGAACTATCAGTTTAATAAGCCACGGTTGCAAAATACTAACACGAATTCTTTACAGACGAATGGAAAAACTGGTAGAAGCTGACCTCAGGGATGATCAGTTTGGATTCCGTAGAAATGTTGGAACACGTGAGGCAGTACTGGCCCTGCGAGTTGTCTTAGAAAATAGATTAAGGAAAGGCAAACCTACGTAATTAGCATTTGTAGACTTAGAGAAAGCTTTTGACAATGTTGACTTGAATACTCTCTTTCAAATTATGAAGGTGGCAGGGGTAAAATACAGGGAGCGAAAGGCGATTTACAATTTGTACAGAAACCAGATGGCAGTTATAAGAGTCGAGGGACATGAAAGGGAAGCAGTGGTTGGGAAGGGAGTGAGACAGGGTTGTAGCCTATCCTCGATGTTATTCAATCTGTATATTGAGCAAGCAGTAAAGGAAACAAAAGAAAAATTCGGAGTAGGAATTAAAATCCATGAAGAAGAAATAAAAACTTTGAGGTTCGCCGATGACATTGTAATTCAGTCAGAGACATCAAAGGACCTGGAAGTGCAGCTGAGCGGAATGGACAGTGTCTTGAAAGGAGGATATAAGATGAACATCAACAAAAGCAAAACGAGGATAATGGAATGTAGTCGAATTAAGTCGGGTGATGCTGAGGGAATTAGATGAGGAAATGAGACACTTAAGTAGTAAAGGAGTTGTGCTATTTGGGGAGCCAAATAACTGATGATGGTCGGAGTAGAGAGGATATAAAATGTAGATTGGTGCTGGCAAGGAAAACGTTTCTGAAGAACAGAAATTTGTTAACATCGAGTATAGATTTAAGTGTCAGGAAGTCGTTTCTGAAAGTATTTGTATGGAGTGTAGCCATGTATGGAAGTGAAAAATGGACAATAAATAGTTTGGACAAGAAGAGAATAGAAGCTTTCGAAATGTGGTGCTACAGAAGAATGCTGAAGATTAGATGGGTAGATCACATAACTAATGAGGAGGTATTGAATAGAATTGGGGAGAAGAGGAGTTTGTGGCACAACTTGACAAGAAGAAGGGATAGATTGGTAGGGCATGTTCTGTGGCATCAAGGGATCACCAATTTAGTATTGTAGGGCAGCGTGGAGGGTAAAAATCGTAGAGGGAGACCAAGAGATGAATACTCTAAGCAGATTCAGGAGGATGTAGGTTGCAGTAGGTACTGGGAGATGAAGAAGCTTGCACAGGATAGAGTAGCATGGAGAGCTGCATCAAACCAGTCTCTGGACTGAAGACCACAACAACAACATTGAAAAAAGAACATAGTGAGTTTTATACACTGAAGTAAACGATAAACTTCTTTTCAGCAAGATTCGTATAACACTGTCTGACAATAAAAGTGAAGCATGCAGAAGTAGTAAACCAAGTGCATCTTTATGGGTTGAGAGACAATGCGATGTTGCTACAGTATTACAAAATCGAGACAAGTTTACAACGAATTTAGCAGTATGAGCCTAGTTATCACTATGGCGTTGCACCCCCTTCGACCCGTATGCATTCAGTATACGTTTCAGAAGGGTGTCATAAAGATGTTGTATCCTCTCGTGAGCAAACCTAATCCACAACTGTTGTAACTGATCAGTGATATCTTCCATAAGAGCACTAGGATGGACGTCTGAACTGGTCCAACTCATGTACTACTGGGGACAGAGGAGTGTGTCTTGCTGGCCACGTAAGTACCTCAATATCAAGGAGCCATTTGTGGGCGAACACTGTTCTGTCGAAAAATGGCGGCACGATCCTGTGACTTGCGGGGTAATGCCTGAGCATGCAAGATGTCAATGACGCACTGTTGTTGTCAGAGTTCCATCAATCACTACAAGCCGTTATCTGAAGTCATATCTGACAGCCCCCAACAGCATGACGCAGGGATTAACACCGCTGGTAAACATAGGAAGAATGGCACCTTTCTCTAGGTCGCCACCATCCGAGTTAGTGCGGAATCATGATTCACCAATGAACACAATGTGGCACTGTTCATCACAAGTCCGTACTTACCAGCCACAGCAAAACTCCAAATGCACTCATTTGTGTTGTCGCCGTAATGGCCGCTTATGCATGGGACTGCAACTGGCTGTTCGACTGCTGCTAGTCTCCGACTTATGTTCCGGGATGACATAGGATGTTCAAGGCAGTTCATTTCTTGTTCTTGGATGGCACGTACAGATCTGAAATGGTTACTGTGTGTTTGGTGCGCAATGGTGATCCTCGCTTCTTGTGATCGGACTTGGTCAGCTGCAGTTTTGACAAAGTATATGTTTGCCCTGACATTCCAATGCAATCCAACATCGCTATATTCGAATGCAACACAAATCTTGATATCGCACGATTCGACCAGCCATCCAAATAGATACCCACAATGAGGCCCTTTTCAAACTTTGTCGGGTGCTGGTAATTCTGTCTTAAATGAGTAAGTGGCAAATCCGTATCACTCAACATCTGACGCTGTTCAGATCCCTTATATAACCTTCCATGACTAATAATAACGAAAGGCAGGCAGCTTTCATTTTTCAGTTTTATGAAGTTCTCCAGCGTGTCTCTTCCCTACCTGTATTTTCTCATATATCAATTTTTCAGTTTTATTAAGTTCTCTAGCGTGTCTCTTCTCTGCCTGTGTTTTCTCATATCTCTACCATGCCAGGAGGGCAGATCATGCTGACTGATTTTTATTCAGGTGGACCGTCTTGGTTCAGCTTTGTAGCAGGGCCAGGAAACGGCTGTTGAGTTTAATTTTTCGAATCTGATTTGGGGCGTCAGTCTGGCAGAACCTCTGTCTCCGCAGATGTTCTTAACGCGCGACCTAGCACTTGCTTCACTGAGGCCCAGGTGATGTTGAACCAGGGGAAAATTTTGAGCGAAGAAACCAGGCGTTGTGTCTTCTGTCTTCTAACTGGAGGAATCGCCTGGTACCATAGAAAAACGCGTCGACTGATAAATTCTCCTCTTCCAGGTTCATTTCTGTCTCTGTCCCCGGAGTCGAAGCAGGCTGGATTTTAAACAAAGTACCAGTCGCTGCGCTGGGTTCTGGTGAGTATGATGTACGACTTCTTTGTGGACTTGGAAGGTGATTTTGGATGAGAGTTAGTTCAGATTTTCGTGTTAGGCACTTTCTACAATTTTTAGTCATTTGTCAGAAGCATTATGGGGTTCTCACTAGTGATAGTGTTGCTATCTTTTAACTAGAGTCACATAGGGCCGACTTTGTTCTTCATCCAGTCACGATTCACCTCATGCATGATGATCCCGATTAACGTTCGCCCGTCCTTTTGATAAGAGCCGCAGGCAAGTTTTGATGAGTCATCCTTTACTAGGAATGGAGAACTCTGCCTTCGGTTGTTCTTTGAATGTTTGAATGTTTGTGTTGGTTGGTTGGTGGTTTGGGGAAGGAGACCAGACAGCGTGGTCATCGGTCTCATCGGATTAGGGAAGGAAGTCGGCCGTGCCCTTTCAGAGCAACCATCCCGGCATTTGCCTGGAGCGATTTAGGGAAATCACGGAAAACCTAAATCAGGATGGCAGGACGCGGGATTGAACCGTCGTCCTCCCGAATGCGAGGCCAGTGTCTAACCACTGCGCCACCTCGCTCGGTAATGTTTGTGTATGAGCGTCAATGTCGAGTTGCTTAGATCACCTAGTCCTTGCTGAATAATGATGGTTAACACTATTAAAAACAGTTTTTTTCTTACAGGACCATATTGTTAGGATTACGTGTTAAGCTGAGAAGTATGCTCCATTTTGTGAATACATGTCAATCTGAAATGAACTAAGTTCATTAAATGCTCCCCAGCCGGTCATTTTACCTCCCATGTTCATTAACCTCATTTACCCTGTAAGATAAGGATCCTAGGAGGCGTCTGGTGAAATTTGTTCCCTGAGCGATTGATCTGAAGTCCTACAGTTAAATTTCCATTGGGTGGTTTCTTTGTGACAGAAATCAGTTAACAGTAATGTGACTTACCACATCTTGGTATTCAGTAGTAGATGAGTTTTGCTATTTGGTCATCAGAATAACTGATGATGGCCGAAGTAGGGAGGATATAAAATTTAGATTGGCAATGGAAAGAAAATTGTTTCTCAAGAAGAGAAATTTGGTAAATCGAATACAGACTTAAGTGTTAGGAAGTCTTTTCTGAAGGTATTTGTCTGGAGTGTCAATGTATGGAAGTGAACTAAAGACGATAAATAGTTTAGATAAGGAGAGAACAGAAGGTTTTGAAATATGGTGATACAGAAGAATTCTGGAGATTAAATGGGTAGGTCACGTAACTAATGTGGAGGTCGTGAATAGATTTGGCGAGAAAAGAAACTTATGACACAGCTTGACTAAACCAAGGGATGAGTTGATAGGACACATTTGAGACATCAAGGGATCACCAGTTCAGTATTGGAGGGAAGTGTGAAAGGTAAGACCAAGAGGAGGACCAAGAGATGGACACAGTAAGCAGACTCAGAAGGATGCAGGGAGCAATGGTTATTCTGAGATGAATGGGCTTGTACAGTGTAGAGCAGCGTAGAGAGGTGCGTCAAACAAGTTTTCTGGCTGAAAACAACAACAACAACGACAACAACAAACAGTTGGCGGCTTTTAACAACACTAATAAATTCTGCTGGTCATTCTACCTGTCACAGAGTAATGCAACTCTATAAGCATTTATTTACCTGCCCATGGTGTATACATATGTTAAGGTAAATAGACACCAACCATGTCTTCTGGGTGATTCACCATTTTTGTCACTCAAGAGAGATACTGGGGGCGGGCACTCACGGTATTGTGGGTGTAGTCGTAGCCGTCCGGGTTGAGCACGGGCAGCAGGTACCAGTCGGCGGCTTGCAGCAGCGACGCGGAGGCCGTGCTGTTCTCCACCAGCTGCTGTAGCGTGTACAGGGCCACGCACGGCGCCAGCCACTCGCGCGCGTGGATCGCTGAAACGCGCAAAAACCACAGGCTGCAGCCACCCGCCCATCGGGTCTCACCAGTAACAAAGCCAAGTATCAGACGGTTGCCATATTCCTTGACTTCCGGAAAGCGTTTGACTCGGTGCCCCACTGCAGACTCCTAACTAAGGTACCAGCATATGGGATTGGTTCCCAAGTATGCGAGTGGCTCGAAGACTTCCTAAGTAATAGAACCCAGTACGTTGTCCTCGATGGTGAGTGTTCATCGGAGGTGAGGGTATCATCTGGAGTGCCCCAGGGAAGTGTGGTAGGTGCGCTGTTGTTTTGTATCTACATAAATGATCTTTTGGATAGGGTGGATAGCAATGTGCGGCTGTTTGCTGAGGATGCTGTGGTGTACGGGAAGTTGTCGTCGTTGAGTGACTGTAGGAGGATACAAGATGACTTGGGCAGGATTTGTGATTGGTGTAAAGAATGGCAGCTAACTCTAAATATAGATAAATGTAAATTAATGCAGATGAATAGGAAAAAGAATCCCGTAATGTCTGAATACTCCATTAGTAGTGTAGCGCTTGATACAGTCACGTCGATTAAAGATTTGGGCGTAACATTGCAGAGCGATATGAAGTGGGACAAGCATGGCAGTTGTGGGGAAGATGGATAGTCGTCTTCGGTTCATTGGTAGAATTTTGGGAAGATGTAGTTCATCTGTAAAGGAGACCGCATATAAAACACTAATACGGCCTATTCTTGAGTACTGCTCGAGTTTTTGGGATCCCTATCAGGTCGAATTGAGGAAGGACATAGAAGCAATTCAGAGGCAGGCTCCTCGATTTGTTACTGGTAGGTTTGATCATCACGCGAGTGTTACGGAAATGCTTCAGGAACTCGGGTGGGAGTCTCTAGAGGAAAGGAGGCGTTCTTTTCGTGAATCGCTACTGAGGAAATTTACAAAATCAGCATTTGAGGCTGACTGCAGTGCAATTTTACTGCCGCCAACTTATATTCCGCAGATAGACCACAAAGATAAGATAAGAGAGATTGGGGCACGTACAGAGGCCAATAGGCAGTCATTTTTCCCTCGTTCTCTTTGGGAGTCGAACAGGGAGAGAAGATGCTAGTTATGGTACGAGGTACCCTCCGCCACACACCGTATGGTGGATTGCGGAGTATGTATGTAGATGTAGATGTAGAAAGCTATCTTTTCTAAGAGGGACATTCAGTAAGTAATGCAATACATTGTTACATTGGCCAATTTCGGTCGAAAAATGCAGAATTTGATGTGGGACGTTGTGGAATATTCCCGCTTTAGCCTCAATAGTTTCATAAGCTCCGATAGGTGGCGGCAGTGTGCGTAGCCCGTAACGAAGGTGCGTTCCAAGCCCAGAGCTGTCATTGAGTTTCTTTTGGTGGAAAACTGGAGCATCGCAGATATTCATAGACGCTTGCAGGATGTCTTCGTAAACCTTGCAGCGAACAAAAGCACTATGAATCGTTGGGCGAGGCACCTATCATAATCGCAACAATGTCGTGCAAACCTGTCGTATCTCCCGCTTTCCTACAATTCGCATACAGCTGTGACCCCTGCAATGTTGGAACGTACCATAAAAACATAGAATGAAGGCTTTCACGACCGGATGACATGGCTGCTGGTAAACCTTTTGGGATGTGAAGTCGTGGTCCAAAAAACTCTTCTGTTCCTGGCGTTTCGTCCAGAACTGCGCTGGACATCCTCAGAGGTGTTTCTCCGCTGAGTCTTGCCTATGTGGATGTCGGGCGCAGTCCTGGACGAAACGTCATGAACAGAATTTCTTCGACCACGACCTCACATCGCAAAAGGTTTACTTGCAGCCATGCCATAAAAATGCAAATGACCTAGTTCATGACAACGCAAGGTCTCACACAATGCGCATCAGAGAGGGACTCACAAAGCTTCGTTGGGGGTTCATCCTCAGCCACCCTACAGCCCGGGTCTCGCACCCTCCGAGTTCCATCTGTTTGGGCCAATGAAGGATGCAAGCCGCGGGAAGCAGTACGTGGATGATGGGGAGTAACTGATGCAGCAAGAAGTTGGCTCTGACATCGACCAGTAGAGTAGTACCATATGGGTAGACAGGCCATCCCAGTACGGTGGCGCAATGCCGTCGCATTGAATGGATATTATGTCGAAAAATAGGGTCTTGTATTCAAAAGAGAAGAGAATAATATGGTGTACTGGAATCCTGAATAAAACCAACCAGCTTTCAGAAAAAAAGTGTTGCATTTCTTACTGAACGACCCTTGTCTTTTGTCCATATTGTTTACAAAAAGGAGTTGAGGCTTAATACGAGTATCTCGTAGGCGACCTGATCGATAGAATCTCAGCTGTAAAGCCACGATAATGAATTTCAAACGTTTGCTGAGTGATGGGCGAAGGGCGGCAGGTGGCAAGGAAAGCTTTCTATTAGTCAATTTGTGGAAATTTTTTACAAGTGAAGAACGTGCGGAGCCGCCACGCAGTACCACGTCTCAAGGGGGTCGCGGAACAATGGTCATAGAATAAGGGGCATCTGACCGCAACCAGCAGTTGTTTAGCGGAGAATGAAGATTGAAAACTGATGGTATAAAGTCAGTCGTTGTACTGTATCCTTTAGTGAACGACAGGATTACCACTTTTGCAGAGGCAAATAATCCATTTTCAGACAGTTAGAAGTTTATTAATACAATACGCATGTCTATAACTTTTATCAAGAGTATAGTTAATTTTGTTTTCCGCAGACATTATTGTGTGAGAAAATCTCTTCGCCTTGTTTTCAGTCAGTTTACTCAAGTACGGTAAAGGAAGATATTCCGCGGTGCAGCTAATTTCGTGATATTTATTTCTTAACCCGCACCTACCATACCTACTAAAGGTTCAACACGCCACTTTGGCTTTTAGTCTCGTGGGACATTATTGTTGTCAGATAATGTTGATCTAGCTGACCTCTTCTAATCATCTTACTAGTATCACGAAATTACCTACCCGAGCCACGAAATTGCCGACCAATGTCCATAATAATTGATCGTCGTTTAAAATTCCATTTTTACTTGTAGCATAAAAATTGTTACATTTCCATGTTTGTTTGCATGGTCATCTTTCGCAGCAGCTGTTAAAATCAGTTATTACAGGCATTTCCGTCTTAAGCTTACTGCAGTTCCATTAAAGAGAATTTTATACCAGACGAATTTCGCTTTTCTTTATAAAGCATCTTCCGTGGTTATTTTGCAAATTGAATGCATATGTTTCCCATTTGTGGTTGTTTTAGATAAAAAACGGTTTTCTGTTTATAAAGTTGGAGCATAAATTTATTACTTACGGCGTTTCTTTACATATTCTCCAAACAACTGCTTCTTCCCTCCGTGTTAGCAGCGGGTTTCACATATGCATTTGGCAGTTTTTGCCATTCTGCAGTATTTCTTGCACTCCATTTGAGTTATTTAATTTGCACTCCAACGTTATAAACAGAAGGCTCTTTTTAATCTAAATACAATCAAAAATCTAAAAACATACGTATCCAATTTGAGGAATAACCATGGAAGATGCTTTTTATATAAAAGCGAAACGCGTCACGCGTAGAAATTCTCTTTAATTAAACTGCAGTAAGCTTAAGACGGAAAAACCACTAATTTTAACAGCTGCCGCGGAAGATGGCCACGCAAACAAACATATTGTGGACGCCTTGTCAGGCATTTTCAAGTGGCCTCTGTATGAAGTTTGGAATAATGTACCTCAACCTGCATAAAACTGTCCAAGATATAAAGTTTAACAATATCTGTAGGTCAAATAATATTATACCTAAATACATTAATGTACAGATTAAAAACAGTGCTGCCAGTGCACAGAAAACGAAACAAATAGCTCAAAAAATTTTCCTAAACAGCGAAATCAAGTCTCTCTATGACAAAAAGCACACCCCAAATTGGGAGCTGTATAAAGCATATCTTAATCTTCCAATAGTTCTGAACAATACCACTGTTTTCTCCCATCTTGTTAGTAAGGTTGAAAACCGTACATATACTGTGATAGAAAAAACGAAAAAACTCACAGAAGAAAGATTGCAAATTTAAAAGCTAAACAAACACCCAACGCAGCCACGAATTACATCAAATGTAACGAAAAATATCACTTCCATCCAAGGTTGATCAACCTCGGTGACATTGCTTTGAATAAAAAAGAAATAAAACTTCTCGAAAAATGTCTGAAACATGATGTAAACAGACAAATAGTTTAAAAATACATCGAAAATCTCATAGTTGAATCAGAAAGGATTCTCACACAGGAAAACAGAAACGAAAGAAATGAGGTAAATACTGGTCTGACGAGAGAGCTAGTCAGCAATGATATCAAAAACATAACAACACAGATGAAAGAAAACACAGGAAACCAAAACAATACAGATTCCATAACACTGAGAAAACACAACACTAACATCACTAGGACAGATAAAGGAAGCTCAGTGGTTCTCATGGACAAAAAACAATGCATCACTAAGACACAAGAGTTCATCAAAAAAAATAAAATTACGAAATTAAAATCAGCTCCAACAAACAGATCACAAACGAAGTTGAGAAACACTCTGAAAAACATTGAACATACTCGTACACTAGAAAAAAAAGGAAATAGCTGAAGACACCTTCCCTGAAATGCCAACCAAAGCTACACAAAAAATACCTCCTTCTCAGAGTCTATATCTATATGAATAATTATAGAAACACTCCCAATTACCCACTTGCAAGATATATGTTGAAAATCTTATCAGAAAACTACAAATTACAAGAGGACAGAGCTATATGAAAACACCACACAATTGATACATTACATAAAAGACATACATGTTCCAGACACACCCACCTTAATGCCATTTGATGTTGAAAATATCTATTCCAATATAGCATTAACTAAAGCAATAAATAACATAGAAAAAAATCTTAAGAGACATAGCACATTTCCATGTGCATACATCAAATAAATAGTCAGGCTGACAGATCTAATAACAGAACAAGACTATTTCCAGTTCAATATGGAATTACATTTACAAAGTGAGAGATTACCAGTGATATCCCCAGTGTCCGAAACCACAGCAAACATATTTATGAATCATGTAGAACAGGTTATACTTAACAAAATTCTCCCAAATATCTATACTGGATTAGATATATGGATGACCTCTTGTGGCTGACAGAAGAACCGAGCAATAAAATTGACCAGTTACACACAGACATAAATTTTATTCCAGATAGGATACATTTTACAATATAGAAAGAGCAGAATAGGCAGTTAAATTTCTTGGAAATCGCCATAAAGATCCAAAACAACCAACACACGTTTCACATATGCAAAAACCGATAACAACAGACACAGTTATATATGAGACATCACAACACCCAAACTCTCAACAGCAAGCAGCACCTAGATAGATGCTCCACAGACTAAACACAGTACCATTAGATACAGACAATTGCCAAAAAAAATGAATGCCATAACATAAATAGTCACAAACAATGGATACAAAGAAAACTTAGTAACAAAGCTGAACAATAAAATCAAGAAACAGAAAAGAACAAACATTCAGCTGTCACCAAGATAAGGACAGAATTCCAAACAAGCAAACACACAAAAATGCAAGAACAGGAACGACACAAAGTCAGAAAGAAACATAAAACAAAAGATGGTACACAATGACATACAACCACAAATATTCATAGAATATACAATATTTTCAAAAAACCAAGGCACAAAAATAGCCGACCAAACCAACAATTCAAAAATACTTCCCAAAAACAACGGGAAAACCGTTGTATACCTGAAATCAGGAATATACCACATAAAATTCAATACATGGGATGGAAGACATGTAGGTCAAACCAGAAGGATATTTGACACCAAGTATAAAGAACATGTAAGAACATGGAAATATGGGACAAATCATTGAGCTTTTGCAGAACACTTTCACCAACCACCAACATAAAATATCACCAAAGATACACACGTTGATACTATATGAATAAACAACAACAAAAAACATCTCCTCACCTTACAAGAAAACTGCCACATTCAAAAAACCATAACAGAAAAGAAACAACTCATACTTGATCAGATCAATCTGGAAAACCACACACTCTTTAAACTGTTGACCACTTAATATAAAATTAAATACACACACACAACCACAGGCTCCATTTACCACTACCGTCTAATTCCAGGTTGTGTCCTCTAATCACCATCCACGCCCATCCCCATAAAAAATAATCGAACCTGAATTCGCAGTTACCCTCCCCCCCCCCTCTCCCCAATCACCTCACACACCTCTGCCAAACATACAAGATATTTTCACTAATTACCACTAAGTCACGCGCGCGCGCTTGCACGCACGCATCAAACACGTTCACCCTCCCTCACCTTCTAATCCTTCTCTCCCTCCCTCCCCCTCGCATGCACGAATTTAAAAAAAAATTAAACTTAGTTTCACAGGTTGGCAACGCTCACAGCCTACACGAAAACAAACGAACAGACGTAAATACAGTAACACTGTTCAGAGTCACATATAACTTCAGTTCAATTTGCAAAAGCAAGATGAAGAGTAAATAACACAAATGCAGCCCACGAAATACTACAGAATGGCAAAAACTGCCAAGAGTATATGTGAAACGAAGTCTTTCGACATCAACCACTGCAGGAAGGAAGGAAGAACTAGTGGTTTAGAAAATATGGAAAGGAACACCGCAAGCGGTTTGCACTCCAACTATGTAAACAGAACGCCATTTTGAATCTAAAACAACGAAAAATGTACACACGTATGTATCCAATCTTCAAAATAATCACGGACGATGCTTTATAAATAATAGCGAAACGCATTTCATGTGAAATTCTCTTTAATTAAACTCCAGTAAGCTTAAGACCGAAAAACCAAAAATAACTGATTGTTACATTTCTGTTTGTAGTTTATCCTATTAATACGATATGTAAGGGTCAGTCTAAAGAAAACCAGACAGATGGATGAAAGTGTGGGCGGTCGCACGTGTTGCCATAGTTGTTTCGACTACGCTGTAGAAGTTACGCTGGGTAGCCCTTACACATCTCCATACAGCACCCATTTCTCCCCACACTCTCAAGCAAACACCTCGCTGCACAAGTAAACGTGTAGTAAGTAGGCTGTTTAGATTTTTATATTGGTAGCCCCACGTAGCGCTCTGTATGAAAATCACTGCCTGTGCTGTGTGCAGTCTGTGGCTGGTTTGCATTCTTGGAATTTGCTATTGTAGTGTTGGGTAGTTGGCTGTTAACAGTGCGTAGCGTTGCGCAGTTGGAGGTGAGCCGCCAGCAGTGGATGGATGTGGGAAGAGAGATGGCAGAGTTTTGAGAGAGGACGATCTGGACGTGTATCCATCAGAGAGAGTTAATTTGTAAGAGTGGATGTCATGAACTGGTACATATATATACTCTTGAACACTATTAAGGTAAATGCATTGTTTGTTCTCTATCAAAATCTTTCATTTGCTAACTATTCCTGTCAGGAGTTAGTGACTTCAGTAGTTAGAATCTTTTATTTATGTGGCAGTATTGGCGCTCGCTGTATTGCAGTAGTTCGAGTAATGAAGATTTTTGTGAGGTAAGTGATTCGTGAAAGGTATAGGTTATTGTTAGTCAGGGCCATTCTTTTCTAGGGATTATTAAAAGTCAGATTGCGTTGCGCTAAAAATATTGTGTGTCAGTTTAGTGATGATCAGAATAAGTAAAGAGAGAAATGTCTGAGTACGTTCAGTTTTGCTCAGCTGTTTGAAAATCAAATAACATAGGGGATTTATCAGCACAATCATTCATAAATTTTTCTAAAGGGACGTTACAGTGTCTGTTGGTAGTTCTGACACGCTCGTCCACCGGTTGTGTGGTTGCTCATGAGTTGGTGCTGGAAGTGTTTCAGCAAAATATTCAGCAAAGTCTGCTTTGCAGAACTTAGTGAAAAAATGGCGCGAAAACTGTTGAAGAGCTGTATTCCAGGGAAGCTATGAAACGACGCAATATTTTCAGTGATGTAGTTTGATCACTCAAGGTGCTGGTGTTGATGGTCTAGTGCTAAGGTGCGATCCTGGAGACAGTAAGATCGCGGAATTTTCCAGTCTGACTTTTGCGTTAGCCTTCACGTCTCAATGATGTGAAGATATATCAGGAACGACACGTGGTTCAGATTCCATGTTAAACTGTAATCTCCCTTCCCCTGGTAGGATCATTGGGATAGGTTAGGGGCCCCTTACCTAATACTGATACATTTATCCTTCTTCATTATCCCTGGAAGTTATGTTAACCGGGGACCTACACTACTGGTCATTAAAATTGCTACACCACGAAGATGACGTGCTACAGACGCGAAATTTAACCGATAGGAAGAAGATGCTGTCATATGCAAACGATTAGATTTTCAGAGCATTCACACAAGGTTGGCGCCGGTAGCGACACCTACAACGTGCTGACATGAGGAAAGTTTCCAACCGATTTCTCATACACAAACAGCAGTTGACCGGCGTTGCCTGGTGAAACATTGTTGTGATGCCTCGTGTAAGGAGGAGAAATGCGTACCATCACGTTTCCGACTTTGGTAAAGGTCGGATTGTAGCCTATCGCGATTGCGGTTTATCGTATCGCTACATTGCTGCTCGCGTTGGTCTAGATCCAATGACTGTTAGCAGAATATGGAATCGGTGGGTTCACGAGGGTAATACGAACGCCGTGCTGGATCCCAACGGCCTCGTATCACTAGCAGTCGAGATGACAGGCATCTTATCCACATAGCTGTAACGGATCGTGCACCCACGTCTCGATCCCTTAGTCAACAGATGGGGACGTTTGCAAGACAACAACCATCTACACGAACAGTTCGACGACGTTTGCAGCACCATGGACTATCAGCTGGGACACCATGGCTGCGGTTACCCTTGACGCTGCATCACAGACAGGAGCGCCTGCGATGGTGTACTCAATGACGAACCTGGGTGCACGAAAGGCAAAACGTCATTTTTCCGGATGAATCCAGGTAGTGCTTACAGCATCATGATGGTCGCATCCGTGTTTGGCGACATCGCGGTGAATGCACATTGGAAGCGTGTATTCGTCATCGCCATACTGGCGTAACCCCCGGCATGATGGTATGGGGTGCCGTTGGTTACACGTCTCGGTCATCTCTTGTTCGCATTGACCGCACTTTCACCAGTGGACGTTACATTTCAGATGTGTTACGACCAGTGGCTCTACCCTTCATTCACTCCCTGCAAAACCCTACATTTCAGCAGGAAAATGCACGACCGCATGTTGCAGGTCCTGTACGAGCCTTTCAGGATACAGAAAATGTTCGACTGCTGCCCTGGCCAGCACATTCTCCAGACCTCTCACCAATTGAAAACGTCTGGCCAATTGTGGCCGAGCAACTGGCTCGTCACAATATGCCAGTCACTACTCTTGATGAACTGTGCTATCGTGTTGACGCTGCATGGGCAGCTGTACCTGTACACGCCATCCAAGTTCTGTTTGACTCAATGCCCAGGCGTATCAAGGCCGTTATTACGGCCAGAGGTGGTTGTTCTGGGTACTGATTTCTCAGGATCTATGCACCCAAATCGCGTGAAAATGTAATCACATGTCAGTTCCAGTATAATATACACTCCTGGAAATGGAAAAAAGAACACATTGACACCGGTGTGTCAGACCCACCATACTTGCTCCGGACACTGCGAGAGGGCTGTACAAGCAATGATCACACGCACGGCACAGCGGACACACCAGGAACCGCGGTGTTGGCCGTCGAATGGCGCTAGCTGCGCAGCATTTGTGCACCGCCGCCGTCAGTGTCAGCCAGTTTGCCGTGGCATACGGAGCTCCATCGCAGTCTTTAACACTGGTAGCATGCCGCGACAGCGTGGACGTGAACCGTATGTGCAGTTGACGGACTTTGAGCGAGGGCGTATAGTGGGCATGCGGGAGGCCGGGTGGACGTACCGCCGAATTGCTCAACACGTGGGGCGTGAGGTCTCCACAGTACATCGATGTTGTCGCCAGTGGTCGGCGGAAGGTGCACGTGCCCGTCGACCTGGGACCGGACCGCAGCGACGCACGGATGCACGCCAAGACCGTAGGATCCTACGCAGTGCCGTAGGGGACCGCACGGCCACTTCCCAGCAAATTAGGGACACTGTTACTCCTGGGGTATCGGCGAGGACCATTCGCAACCGTCTCCATGAAGCTGGGCTACGGTCCCACACACCGTTAGGCCGTCTTCCGCTCACGCCCCAACATCGTGCAGCCCGCCTCCAGTGGTGTCGCGACAGGCGTGAATGGAGGGACGAATGGAGACGTGTCGTCTTCAGCGATGAGAGTCGCTTCTGCCTTGGTGCCAATGATGGTCGTATGCGTGTTTGGCGCCGTGCAGGTGAGCGCCACAATCAGGACTGCATACGACCGAGGCACACAGGGCCAACACCCGGCATCATGGTGTGGGGAGCGATCTCCTACACTGGCCGTACACCACTGGTGATCGTCGAGGGGACACTGAATAGTGCACGGTACATCCAAACCGTCATCGAACCCATCGTTCTACCATTCCTAGACCGGCAAGAGAACTTGCTGTTCCAACAGGACAATGCACGTCCGCATGTATCCCGTGCCACCCAACGTGCTCTAGAAGTTGTAAGTCAACTACCCTGGCCAGCAAGATCTCCGGATCTGTCCCCCATTGAGCATGTTTGGGACTGGATGAAGCGTCGTCTCACGCGGTCTGCACGTCCAGCACGAACGCTGGTCCAACTGAGGCGCCAGGTGGACATGGCATGGCAAGCCGTTCCACAGGACTACATCCAGCATCTCTACGATCGTCTCCATGGGAGAACAGCAGCCTGCATTGCTGCGAAAGGTGGATATACACTGTACTAGTGCCGACATTGTGCATGCTCTGTTGCCTGTGTCTATGTGCCTGTGGTTCTGTCAGTGTGATCATGTGATGTATCTGACCCCAGGAATGTGTCAATAAAGTTTCTCCTTCCTGGGACAATGAATTCACGGTGTTCTTATTTCAATTTCCAGGAGTGTATTTGTCCTATGAATACCCGTTTATCATCTACATTTCTTCTTGGTGTAGCAATTGTAATGGCCAGTAGTGTAGAAACGACGGAGAGGTTCCGTCCCCGCCGCAGTCGCAGTGGTCCGCAACCCCACGACGACTACCGCTGTCCACTTCACCCCTCCGCCGCCTCACACCGAACCAAGGGTTATTGTGCGGTTCGGTCCCCGGTGGACCCCCAAGGAAACGTCTCACACCAGACGAGTGAAACCCCTATGTATGCGTGGTAGAGTAATGGTGGTGTACGCGTACGTGGAGAACTTATTTGCGCGGCAATCGCCGACATAGTGTAGCTGAGGCGGGATAAGGGGAACCAGACCGCATTCGCCGCGCTGATGGAAAACCGCCTAAAAACCATCCACAGACTGGCCGGCTCATCGGACATCGACACAAATCCGCCGGGCGGATTCGTGCCGGGGACCAGGCGCTCCTTCTCGCCCGGAAAGCCGTGAGTTAGACAGCACGGCCACCCGGATGGGCGACCCGGTTGGGGTACTCAAAGATGCGTACCCGCCAGGTTCCTCGCCACCAACCAGAAGACCATAAAGAGCTCCCACCTGTTTAACCCAATGAAGGATGCAACCTGCAGAAAGCATTACGTGGATGATGGGGAGGCAATTGATGCAGCGAGACGTTGGCTCCGACGTCGATCAACAGAGTTGTACCATGCGAACATACAGGCCCTCCCAGTATGGTGGCGTAAGAACAAACCAGTTTTCAGAAAAAAAAGTGTAGCATTACTTGTTGCACGGCCTTCATACCTAAAGATTAAACTTTCTTCTCCTTCTTGGGTATCTTTCCGAAGCAGTGAAGCCCTGGAAAGTACCTGTAGCTATGGTTTTCCCACACCTTCTTTACTCTCTCACCGTGAGAATGGTAGCTATGGCTAGCGGCTTCTGCAACCTTCTCAAGCACAATTTTAATGAAGTCTTGCTTGTTTGCCTCTTCCTAAAAGAATATATTCCTTTGCAAATGGTTCAAATGGCTCTGAGCATTATGGGACTTAACATCTGAGGTCATCACTCCCCTAGAACTTAGAACTACTTAAACCTAACTAACCTGAAGACATCACAAACATCCATGCCCGAGGCAGGAGTCGAACCTGCGACCGTAGCGGTCGCGCGTTTCCAGACTGAAGCGCCTACAACCTCTCGGCCACGACGGCCGGCTATTCCTTTGCACATAACTGCAAGTACCTGATTGTGAAGAACTTTCTCTGCATCTGCACTGTCTGTCCGAAAAGTTCCGAGACTGATTTTATTCCTGGCGTATAAGCGACGACTGCGCTGTAAGTAATGTGGCAGATTGAACTGACAAGTGTGAAAAATAAATGTGCATGTGAGCAGTAAGTTGTGAGCAGGCAGTGTTAAGTAGTGGACGTGCAGCCGTAGTGTGTCAGTGTTGTTGAGTCACAAATCGCAGTGGAGCAAGATCTCTAAACCAAGTGTTCGAGACATTCTCCACAATGTTTTGAGGAAGAGTGTGTAAAGTTTGTCCCGGACACTTTGAATCCCGAACAAAAACAACGACGAGTGGTGCAGCCGCGACTTCGTTCAAATAAAAACTAGGACAATTCTTTTCCGGAAAAATCATCAACAGAGACGAGACTTGGTGTTATCAACAAGACCCTGCCTCAAGACATGATTGTATGAACTTTCTGTGCATGATGCTCAAGTTGAGGAGGGGGGGGGGGCAGGGGCGAACTATCTAAATTACTTGAAGCACTGAATCCACTTTCTTTCGTCTATTTTTTGTCAACCCAGTCTCAAAGCTTTTTGGGTTAGTGGAGTATCGTGCGCGAAGAGTGCTGGTACCGTGCTAAGCAATGAAGAGTCAGAAACAAGCACGTCCAAAGTGCGCAGATTGGAAGGCTACACTTGAATGAGATGGCCACCTGTTCGGACCAGCGCTCAGCACGAAAGTGAGTGTCTTCACCGGTGCCGCGTTATTTTGCTCGAGCTGCGCCTGTCCTTTCTGATAATGTCTCAGGAAGGGGTGCGCCGCCACGCAGGAGAGCGCGCACAGACTCACTTGCGTCTATGAAGATGACAGGCTTGGCCGCATCGCTGTCGGAGCTGGCGGTAACCACCTTGACCAGCTTGAGGTCGCGGCCCTCCGTGCTTTGCCCGATAGTCTCCAGCGTCACCAAGTCCGGATACTGCGTAGCCAGAGTGTCCAAGTAGGCGTAGATCTGCAACAAAAAAGCATCATGGGGCTTTTCTGTTCACGTCATCGTCTAACTCAGAAGAGGTGATAATATCTCCTTGGTTGCGGACCACAGTCATAATACGCTTTTTAAATGAAGCTCTATTTTTTAAAAAATATTCATATTATTCATTTCTTTCAGTACCGTGATTTCGACTGCAGAATCCCTCCCCCTTCCCCTCCCCTCCTCCCTCCTCATGCCCCCCTTTCTCCTCGCCTCATAAATCACATGTTACAACAGTAAACTGCCGTTTCTTTTAAAAAATCAGACCCCCGTGTATAAAAATCTTCAAGCCTCTGATTTCCCTATAAATGAGCTAATGGCTCAAATACGTGCTTCTAGGCGTGTAAGCAAAAAAAAGTTTACAAAGATTTGAAATTATGTTTGAAGTTTGTTGGAAGCGGCTAAGTGCTCCTATTATGAAGCACTGGATAGTGCAAACTGGGTAATTTGCGCATTATTTTAACCTAAAGCTAGTTTTTCACGCTTCTCAAAGTTTATGACGTCAGATCTTCTGAACTATTTGTCATACAATGGTATAATTTCGCAGGTATATTAAGCGACATATGTAGATACTGTGTGCAAAGAGTGTTGCAAACAGAGGTCATAGTAAAGAAGTAATAAATTATGAAGTCATGACTGACGTTTTACTACATACCTTTTAGGCAGAATCTAGTTTTTCACGCATCTCAGTATTTATGAGGGAATATCTCTTGAAATATGTGTCTGGCAGTGATATAATTTTGCAGGTATGTTCACTGATACATGTACCTAATTTCTCCCAAACGTGTTGTAAATAGGGTTAGTGGTAAAGACACAATAAATTAAAACGTCGTACCCTATGCTGAAGTTTGACTACAAGAACAGCGAAAATGTAGGGGACAAACTTGTTTCCTTTCACCGTTTTATGGGGGCGTCAGCGAGAAAAAATTCATAAAGGTTTGAAAACATGTCTAAACTTTGCAGTATGTCGTTAAGCGCCATCATTGTCAAATACTGGATGAATGAAGTCCGCGTATTTGCGCTTCGTCAGGCACGATGCATCAAGAGGAACACACAGTTTCTAACTCTAATACTTGTCTTATTGTGCTGAACTGTTAACATAAGATTGTACCTCATAATGAGTAGATTATCACTGGATTCTAAATTTTTAACGTCGTTCAGTAATTACTCGAAACACTGAAAATCGAATTTCTGTAGCCCTTGCGCTGCAACTGGTACTAGGTTCTGGGTTCCGGGATGGCGTTTTAGTAATATAGATATGTGTTTAGTTATCTTTATTGCTAAATAGGCTCCTTATCTATAGCATGTGTTAATGTAGGCACTGATGCAGTGTAGAAGTCACTGTAACACCCCTGTTTAGACTTGTTGTTTATAATACGTGTTAATGTTGCATTATATGTCATGTGAAAGTGACTGTAACCCCACTGCATGTATTGTTGTTTTGCCATCAGGTGTGTGGTCGTCTCTTTTACATATGTAAAACGGAGCAGAATAGATCAAGATTTTATGCTGCGGCATGTATGCATACTGTTTCAGGAGTACGAGGTGTTTGTTTCAGAAAAGTTATATTTAAGTTTTAAGGATGCCTTTTATGCATCGAGTTTCTGTGAGAAACTGGCATAACAATTTGTATGAGTTTGATGAACGCTAGGCGGAATACACAACCCATTCCCCTTCCTTAATATGGCACTCCAAGGATTATGTATCTCATACAGTGATTGAAACCCGAATATTAGTCTCTGAAGTGGTAGAGACGAAAATCAATGTTAGTTCATGCTTGGACAACGTTCGTTCTTACCACAGCACTGCACTGGCCAGAACTATCACAGTACAGTACTTGAAAGAATGTCTGCCTTGCGTAAGGTTAGCTGTCAACCCTGTTTTTTATTCGCACGCAAGTCTTATAATGAGACAACAGGTATATATATATATCCATAGATATTTTGAAATATTTAGAAAACGGCGTGTCATTCATACATGTCTGATATTTACTGACTTCATACGTAATGGACCTTAAAGTCTGTATATCAAATGTTATCACATTACGCCTTTCACTTTGTCATCCATAAATTTTATTGTTTTCAATTTTCACCCTGTACTTGAAAAGGCCTGAACAACAGAAGTCGCGATACTGAAATAAATAAATAAATAATTAAAAGCTTAAAGTCAAATATAGACAATGATTTTATTTTAAAAAGTGCGCTTAAAATTATTTTTCTACTCTGTCTTCTGGGATTAAATTATGGATTCTCGAAGGAAACCCAAGTGATCTCCAAGTGCTAACGAACTAAACCTATTGAAGTATTCGTGGTAACAGTCAATAATCGTGGGAGAGACGGAGAGTATATTACCTCTCATTATGCAGCAAAACTGGGATAATATTTGGTAGTGGGCAAGGTGCACTGTTACCCGCCAGCTTCACTGAAACTGATCAGCTGCATTAGCAAAGCTCCTGAGTTCACTGTGAAGAGCCAGAAAATTGGTCACAGAAGAAAAGGCGTTTGCTGTGGAAGACTTTCATCGTTACCCAAGAATCCTTTAAGCCATATTCTCGCTCTAAGCCGCTGCCTGTCTAAGTGAGAAAACAAATATAATCTCTCTGACAAATTAATGTATAGGTAATATAGATGACATATAAAAACTGATTTTATACAGTTAAAGAGTAAACACGAGGTACATTTCATCACGAATATATGGTACAAGGGGCGAAGAAAGAGTTACCGTTTGAAGGTCGTCGACTCTGCACGGTCTTTTTTAAGGGACCAAAGGCATCATAGTCGCATCTGGAAGGGTCAGCATTATAGGGCGGGTGGTCGAGTGTCCCCCATTTGAGTTGGCGTAAATTCTGCGTTACGACATTTTCTATACAGGAACGTGCATTATCTTGAAACAGCAGCTCCCCCGAGCAGCATTCCACAACGATGGTTTCCAGCAGACATGCTGACCCATACACGATCTTCACTGTCCGACGGATGTCTTACTGTGTTCGTCTTTCTGCAGCCAAGAAAAGAATAATAGCATGTTGGTCCTGATTGGACGCATTTGTTAATAACGTAGTCATAGTTCACGTTTCCGCATTTACCGCACACAAGCCGAAAAGACATTAATGCCGTAATAGACGCTTGTCTACATGTCGGTGATTATATATCCACTTCGGAGTCCCGCTACGTTGCATACACGCTGTAGCAAAGCCCTCAAATGGAAATTTTTGATCGCCCCTTATATTATGATCTCGGCGCATGAAATTTATATTAAATTTTTATTACTTAATCACTAATTAAGTTTATAATCATTTTTCGAAATATTGGTTTAAATTACACGCTCTATCACAACCCCCTGAGGATACGGAATCTCTAGTATTCTGTGCACAGATTTTTTTGTACTACCGCTGTGGATTAATGCCATGAGAAGTGTAAACTTAAACTGGCGCTCGTTAACAAAATCTATAAAATGCTTGAGCTAGTGATATGTGTAGTGAGGGGGGAGGGGGGGATGGGGGAGAATAATTCCGCGTTCATTCTATAGCGAATACTGTCCGCTGCTTTTTATGATTGGTGGAAATTTTCAAAATGTCTAGGAAGGGTAACGTAAACACAAAGGTAGTCATCTGATTACAGGCCTTGCTCATAATTAACTATGGCAAAAAACCAAACTTTTTTCTGAAGTATTTGTAGATACTTGTAGTGTCTTGCAACAGTCTGTAAGGGAACATTGTACGCTTGCTATTGAAGGAATCACTTTATTGAAGAATAGCTACCCTTCTGAAGATTGTGCAGTGGCCTGTAATGATTACTATACAGATTCGTAGTATAATACTTGAATTGTTGTCATCTATGGTTAGTTACAATTTATTATGGAAATGAATCACAGATGACTGGATGATAATTGTGTAGTAAACTGTATAATGATTTGCTACTGATTGTATTTATAAATAAATGATTGTTGCAATAGTAAGTGTATATGCATCGCTATTATACACTTACTGCTGCACCTGTCAGTTATTTATGAATACTGTTCATCACAAAATCAATGGTGTCCAAAATGTGAGGCGAACAAAACTATTGTAGATGGGCAACAATTCAAAATATAGATATAGTGTAAATAGCTCGAGAATGAAGAAAATAGTAAGTCCAGTGCAAATAATCTGCCCATACTAAGAAAGAGAGCCACAGTAAAACTCACGAAAGTTTAAAAGAAAGCAGAAAGACACAAGTAAAATTAGATTTTAACGAATTGTAACAACAAGCTCATTAGACATGAAAGAAGTGCTTTGATAGGTCAGATAATTTGGAGAAAATATACAGTTTCTTTAATGAAACAACCGTAACGGAGTGCGCAGGGGTCAATAATTTGAATAACCGAACGAAAATTTTAATCCCATTAATCTCAAGTTCGAACTGAGTGCCTTGACAACCGCACATACTTCCTCAATCCAGAACGACAAAAAAGTATTCCACCAGTACTTGCAGTGATGAAAATTTATGATTTAGAAACACAAAAAATATCAGAGCAAGTACAGTTATTTACAACTAAGCACACAAATCATGAAATGAAATGTGAGTAAAAACTTGTGCTGCTTAATTACCTCTGGGCATGTTTCTGTAACTACTGAGAAATGAATCAGCATTCGTGCATGAGAACCATAGAAAATGCAGATGAAAACTGCAATACAATAACAAGGTATTTCAATTCGATAGTAGGACAAAACCAAAATAATGAATACTCAGAGGTCATACGTTAAGAGTTTGCCAAGAAGACTGCCACTTTTGTCCTTAAAACATTCATCATGAAGAAAACACACTAGTAATAAAAATAATGGGAATTTATTTGAGAATATGGATGTATACCAGATTAAATTAAGTAACAAGCTCTGCACCTAAGAAAATGATTTTACAAATACATACGAAAGGAGCTATCATTTAGCAAAGGCACCTGAAGATGTTACAGGTATGAAGAACACAAAGGAAAAGAAAACCTGCAAGGGAAGAAGTAGCTGCTTAAGAGATGACGTGAGTTTCAAGCAAAAAACATTAAAAACATGATGGAATGTTAATGATAGAAACATAACAGCGCAAGTTTGCGAGTAGTCCTGGAAATCAATTACAAAAAAGACTTAAAGAAAGTAAAATCATACATCAGAATAAAATAATACAAACAGTCGTATAATCAAACGTAGGCTTCCGTGGCCATTGTCACAGTCAACAAAATTCTTCTGGGTTTGGTAACCAATACACCCTGAGGAAGGCGCCTTGCAACAGTCGCCGAGACGTCGGAATTTTACAGATGACAATGCGGCCTCAAACCCAGAAGAATTTTGTTAACAATCGTATAAGCAGTTGATGAGTTTTTGGTTTTAGAATAGATTAAGAGGACGGCTAAATGGATGTGAATGAAATAAACAAGAGAGTAGAAATGAATTGGTGTACTTTTGGAAACATTAACGAGTTTACACAAATGTAATATATGTGTCTTAAACAGAAAGTTTACAGTCAACGCGTATCAACAAGTCTGATTTAAAGCAGTATGGTATGGAGTGCCAAACGTTAAACCATTGTAAAAGTATTAGTCGAAATTTAATGATCTGTGGTAGGTAAACAATAACTACATCAGACTAGAGTGGAAGACATAACTGTGACCATAATGAAAACGTAATGGAAACAGGCGGAGGCATTTTGCCACATAATTGCGTGTTACAAGGACGAAAGCAGTTTTTTGCTTGATTCCAAGAGATACGAAAAGACCAATGAGACGATGTAAAGGAAGGTGGGTGGACAGTACTGGCTAATATGGATGATTATAGCTGAAACCTATTAGGTGTGTAGAAGGCTCGAGGAAGCCTATGTATAGGGGTTGATGTCTAATGGCTGACGATGAAGATGGTCTAATACAAAAGTAATATTTGTTTGTCCGTTTTCTATGTGATCCTATACCATTTATGCGATTTCCAGTGAATCTTTGGTGAGCTGTTGTCTGCCCGCGCTCGAAGGTTTCTGTGGGAGTAAGAACTATCTCCCACCCATAGGGGTAGGGGTGGAAAAGGGTGAAGGTAGTATACCCCAACTACTCTTGGGGCTGGGGAGTGATAAGTCGTGACATATAAAACTCGAATATTGATTGCTGTTGTAATAAAGTTTACTGCACCAGGAATGGATGAAACACCTGCTAAGTGTAACCAGAAAATAGCTAGGTCTTCTGATACACCCCCATGTGCGATAGCACCTGCCCGTGGAGGGGGGAAGGGGGGGGGGTAAACTGTCGAACCCGTAGCAGCACCCTTATCTACTATTATCTACTATAGCAGATGAAGAAGAAGGGTTAATGAAGGAGGTAATAGTAAAAACTTATACTATTTATTCGGGGGAATGCTATATCTGGTGCCCCAATTATTAATGGTACAAGTCAGTTACCAAATCCACCAATTATAATGGGCATTACTATAAAGAAAATTATTAAGAATGCATGAGCTGTGATAATAACGTTATAAATTTGGTCATCCCAATTAGTGATCCTGCTTGATCTAGTTCAGCACAAATACGTATTCTTATTGATGTTCCTTCTATTCCTGCTCATGCTCCAAATAGGAAGTATAAAGTAGCAATGTCCTTATGGATTGCTGAGAATAGACTGCAAATCTGTTTCTGAGATTTTCTATTTTATCATTATTGGTCTTATATTCAATTATGATTCTAGACTGCGATTCTAGAGGTGTAATGTTTTATTAAGGCCTAAAAGATTATTCTTTCAACTATAAGAGAGGGGAGGGAAATTTGACTTTGGCGCGATTAGTGCCCTCCGCCACACACCGCTTGGTGGCTAGTGGAGTGTATGAGTGTATATGTAGATGAACATGTAGATAACTATGAAGGTTATTAGTTTAATTAACTTAAGTCCTTAGTATATTGAAATTAGGGTTGATGTTGAAATTAATCCTATTGTTGAAATTGTAACAGTTATAGGAAGAATAAATCTTGATTTTTGGGACTTTATTTTTATTGGTAACCAGTTTTCACTATATGATATAATTAATGCTGAAAATCTAATTCATATACAATAATAAAGTGTGATTGTGGTTAATACAACTATAATTGTTATGATGGTTGTTATGTTTTTCCATAAGTGATTGTATAACAATTCACTTTGATAGGAACCCTAGAAATGGGAGCAAACCTCCCAGGGATAAAAGTGATAAGAATATTATAAATTTAATTTCAGTTTTCATGTTTCTCGCTGAGTAGATTTGGTTTACGAAGAATAAATTTATTTGCTTGGATAGCAATTATTTTGTAATCATTCTGTTGATCTGCTCATATTAGCTCTGAATATAACTGCACGATTTGTAACCATTCTTTGTCATATAATTACAATGAATATGATGATTTCTACAATAGAGATTGTTGACCCAATACTTGATACTACATTTCATGATGTGTATGAGTCTGGGTAGTCTGAATATCGTCGTGGTATTCCTGCTAGACCTAGGAAGAGTTGAGAGAAAAAAGGTTAAATTTACTCCAATAAATATAATTGTAAAATGAATTTTCAATCATGTATTGTTTATGGTTAATCCTGCAAATAATGGGTATCATTGTATAACACCTCCTATAATTGCAAATACTGCTCTTATGGTCAATATGTAGTGGAAGTGTGCTACTACATAGTATGTATCGTGGAGTACAATATCAAGGGATGAATTTGCTTATACTAGACCTGTTAAGCCACCAATTGTGAATAGGAAAATAAATCCTAGAGCTCATAATAATGGCCAGTTGAACTTGAATTTAGTTCCATATAATGTAGCTAGGCATCTGAATACCTTAATACCTGTTGGTATGGCAATAACTATTTTTGCTAATGTGAAGTATGCTCTTGTATCAACATCGATTCCTACTTTGAATATATGGTGTGCTCGTACAATAAATACACTTATTGGTGATAGTGATGATGATGATGATGATGATGATGACGTAACATTCCTGAAGTTTGAGGTTGAATTGAGGGTTGCAAACATATCGTTGTAAAGCCTGAGAAAATTTCTATCAAAATGGGGGCACGCATCACTTGTTACCTGCATAAAATTACTATGGGAGTAAGACATCCCTAGCACCCCCATGACAGAGATGGGAATGAAAAGGGTATCTACCTATAAAGAAAAGAGGCACTGGAAGACATACCAGGTACAGGTAGTATAAAATAAAAATCGCAATAGCTTGGTGATATTCACTTACTTGTGTAGGCAGTGGACTACTTATGACTACCTTCTCTTAAATACGCTCTCAAGGTCTTTAGCAAATGAATTCATTTCATATGGTACATAGTTGTACAGCGTCTTGAGGTCACCAGAGCAGAAGGATGTATTTCTGCAGGATGTGTTTCTGATCGACTTAGATTCCTCGAGTGTCTTAGCTATTTTGCACATGCACCCAGCGGATCAGCTATGGCTACTTCTTTGCAGGCTGCCGCCTCGCTCTTGAAACACAGTTAACTGTTGTCTATGGGAAGAGGAGTGGGCATCTTACGACTCTCTGTGACTCCCCCAGTCAGGTGAACATATCCTATCCCATGACAGATCGTTAATACACAGTTTCCTGCAACAGCGAGAGGACCCAGCAACGAGCAGCGCTTGTGCATATGTTTAAGTACACCACATTAAACTTATTTTGTGTTCAAACAAGAGGGCAGATATTGCTGCCTACTACTTCAGTTGACGATGAGCTGCATGCAATAGAAATTTAAGGATCCTAGGAAACATCCTACCTGCCATCAAGTTATTATAGTCCCATTAAAATTATTTGATAGTTTTCGTCTGTCACTTGCCGCTACAGTGTTGCGATATCGACTATAGGCGACACACAGATGCAGCGGTCATGTCATAATTGCTGTTTACGTATAACACGGAGCAATGTTAGAAGTGGCCGCCTCGACGTAAGTCGGGAATGCGAGATGCTCCATCGACAGCTGATTTTAATTGACCAATGATTAATCTGCGACAGACGACGGGTTTTCTAGCCCATTATTTAACGTCATGCCCTAAGCTAACCACAACCTCGTGGTGTGCAATGTATCCCGGAAAACGGCGGTCAACAATCTGGGGCAGAACTAAAATCACAATCGCTTCGTTCACGGCGATTAAAGCTAACATCTACGAACAAACTGAAGACAGAAAAAAATCAGTTTCAGCGATAAAAGTAAACTGTAATTTCTCGATGTTATTGGTTACCTGAAATTATCCTCACACCGGCTGCATGAGCTGCCGCATTACCAACCGATGAGCACTCCTCATTGGCACTTAGTTGCAAATTATAACTGACACAGGCAGATTCCAAACGAAGAAAGAATGATAGAAAGAAAAATAAGGGCATACAAAAAAGTCAATAAAATGATGAAAATAACACAGCAAAGTATTAGAAATAAAAAAATTACGTTCAAACTGAATGGAAACAATAAACTCTCTTTATTAGGTTTAGAAATTTAAAAAATCGATACATTTGGCAATATTTGAACCTACGACCTTTTATAGGTCGGGTTTCTACGCTAACAATTGCGCTGTATCACAAGTCTGGATTAAATAGTTACAACTGTGGTGACCCAGTCACAGCTGTGAATTGTAGCCTTCAAAAATTCGGCTTCAGGCAACGTCGTGCGAAGCTTATTTACTGTAAGCAGATCTCTGTGATTATAGTAACAATGTATATGACGCTGAATCGCGTTTTGCGCGGAAGTATTCAGGATCGTGTGGTTAGCGCTGCTTATGAAACGTGTGTATTTCATTAGCTTCGTTGTGCTTTATTGTGGTTATCATATGTGATAAAATAAGATTAAAAGTGCCATCGGCATCCAAACACATCAAGAAAGTCATCTGAACAAGGAACTGAAAGTGAACAGACCAATTGTTGTGGCAGTTTTGCAACGGCGAACGTTTCGGGAGTGACGCTGAGCGCTCTGATTCGAGGAAACCAGCTCCAACGCCTGAAGTGTCAACTACCAAGTAATTTTAATCGGACTACAAGTGAGATTTGTGACTCAGCTTTTATTTTTCACCAGCGAGTGACACTTTCCTAATGTCTTCTCTTAGTGTTTATCATTATCGTAGAGGTTTAACAGCACTGTCTAAATCGTTTTGTGTTACAGTTTTATATTTTGTGTAGCTGCTGAATTGGATGAATGAGTATGAGCGACACTGGAAGAAAACTAAAAAGAATTTTTTTTGTCTTGTAAGATTTTGTTTTAGACACTTTAATCATGGGTGCTTTAGCACGAGCATTCATAACGGTGATGTAATAAAGTGGACACGCAGACACACATACGTACACAATTGCGCACACACACACACACACACACACATACACACGAACACACACAAACATTTAGGCTGAATGGGAACTATTACAGGGTCTGTATTTAACACAGATATCGGTCAACAAATGGATATACAGAGACTCATTTCAGAAACTCTTATCTCTTAACGTTCACATTACCTCGTCAAGCGTCATGAATCTGTCGAACGAGACCCCCCCTTGCGGTAGCTCAGCCAGGTTCCTGGTTTGAGAACGTCCTCGTTCCAGTAACCTGCGGGGAAACAAGTGATAGTTTCACATCTGTATACCTTGCTCACCCAACGATAAACGTGCAGTACAAGGCGAAATACGTATAAGCAAAGCGTGTGGTTTAGTATGCTAGCACGGCCTAGCATCATTAGTCATGTGTATGATCTAAAAAGCGACAACGAAAGGTACCATACCTCAGTGGGTAAGTAAGACCCATATGAAAATACACAAAGGTAGAAGTTGTTATATGGTATGAAGAATGGAAACGTCGAACGTTCTAAATGCCATTTTTCCACAAAACACGTTTTTACTGCTGTTGTGTTCTTGGTATTCTGTTGCACGTCCCTAGAGTTGTTCCATGTACCAAATGATGGGAAAGATATTCCAAACATTCATTGCTAGATGCCGCATAGTCTTTGTGTGAAGCACTACCGCCCTCTTGAATTCCAAGCAGCAGGAGTGAAGGTCTCTCCCATTTAGTTGACGCACAGCTTGTGTGGAAAGCAGAGTGCCTCTAAGCTTTTCTTTGTATCAATAACACATCTTTGAAATCGAAGGCAGATTTTGCAGTTATGGACAATCGGAGAAAGGCAAACTAGGCCTTTGTTCCGCGAGACTGACACAAGATTGTTGAGTCAGATAAAGCTATGAAACTATTCCCTGTAATTCCAGTCGTACATTGTTGTCGATGCAGGCGTGTAAGATGTCCAGATGCAGAATAATTAAAGTGTGTGATACTCATAAATCTGAACTAGCTACTAAAAATTCTTATTTTGGAACATAAGAATGGGAAAACGTCAATGTATTCAAAAGAGGAAAGAGCATGGCTGATGAATGATATAGTGTACTTCATCTGAAAGACCAGCCATGTTTATCAGTTGCCATACAGAAGGGCCTGTTGACAATGTTGCCATTTCTTCGTCAACAGCACAGGGAGTTCTACAGTAAACTTTGCAACATATGATACCAAGAATGGAGCTGTGGAAGAAACGGAAGTTAATACTGAGAGATTTCTTCCCTTGAATTTACATTGTTATTCTCTCAAAAAAAAATTAAGAGAGATGAGAAATGGAATTTTGTTGACTACAGTTCTGTTAGTTAAAGCATTACTGCTGTATTTCTGTACTAGTATTATTACAAGCAAAAGTATTGACTCAGTATGAATGACACCTGAAACTTAGTATTTCTTAATGGCTAGTTCCCCTGTCCGGAACTTAAAAACTTCCTTAATTGATTATTTATTTTCTAATTTGTCTCGTTTTTTGTAGTGATAACGTGAGCAGCAAAATTCTGTGGTATCATAGTGCCTTTCCAATTTTTGGAAGCAAGTAAGTTATGTTCAAAAAGAGGTATACCATTTTTTCTTTCTCTTGACAAATGTGAGATTTGGCAGTTAGAACGTTTGACGCTTCCATTCTTCCTATGATTCACGTTCATTCTGGACTAAAAAAGTAAATATACGAGCTAGTACAATTATTAAAATGCGTTATGAGGTCTTAGCGATCACAAATACACCATTGTGAACGTCGTTGGATATACAAATAGAATAAAACACGGTAGTGAGCTTATAATAAACCTTATAGTATGCTGTACAGCTCTTTAAACTTTTAACCTGTTGCCATCAGCATAACGACTATGAGCTTAAATTTATGAGTGATGTTCAATAAGTAATGCAAAACATACTTTTCTAAGAGCAGGTGGGTTTTATTCAGGATTCCAGTACAATATATTACTCCCCACTCTTTCGTTACAAAATACTATTTTTCAACATAATCTCCATCCAGTGCAACAGGCTTACGCCACCTTATTGGGAGGGCGTGTATACCCACTTGTTACCACTCTACTGGTCGATGTCGGAGTTAACTTCTTGCTGCCACCCCCCCTCCCCTCCCCCCTCCCCTCCCCCCTCCCCTCCCCCAGGGGACCAACAGCTCGTTTGTCTGTACATCTGTGGCACACAGGGTTCCCCGATCTATTGCAGCTTTCATTCTTTTCCAGGGCTGTTTCATCTTCCCCTTCCTTGTCCTTCCCTGTCCTTGTTCCTTTCCCTTTGCCCCTTCCTTTCCCTCACTTGATGTTCTTCTTTACGTGAGCTCATCTATCCTCCTGACTTTGCTTCATCTTGTGGTTTTGGTTGGTTGCTTTTCCTCCACTTTTTGGCTATCCTTTTTTGGTCCCCCTCAAGAGCTTGTCTTCCATCTCTAAATTTGAAATCTGTAGTGTGAGCCAGATTGGGAAGAACACGCCTTTGATGTGGGTTCCTCTCCCCCTCCTCCACCTCTCCCTTTTCCCCCCTTCCCCTCCCTGCCTGTCATAGCCCTTTTGCCTCCTTGCTAGGTCACCAGCTCGGTAGCCAGCCTGTGTCGTTGGGCTGTTATGTACCCATCTGGTCGAGCTTCCTGGTTCAAATGGTTCAAATGGCTCTGAGCACTATGCGACTTAACTTCTGAGGTCATCAGTCGCCTAGAACTTAGAACTAATTAAACCTAACTAACCTAAGGACATCACACACATCCATGCCCGAGGCAGGATTCGAACCTGCGACCGTAGCGGTCACGCGGTTCCAGACTGAAGCGCCTTTAACCGCACGGCCACACCGGCCGGCGAGCTTCCTGACACCACAGGAATCACACTGCTGATACCCAGTCTGTGAACACCTCGTGCAAGCCTAGGAGTGGTTGCCCTTCTTTTCGGGGCATCGGAATTCCCAGCAATGGCCGTCCCGCCAGGTGGCTGTTGCTGTGGCTGGGTGGCACCCATGTTCGGAATGGGTGATACCAAGGCGGACGTTTAGCACGTGAAACGTGTTAAACTCTCTGTCCACACTTCTGCGGCCGCGTCTCTTCCTCGAGCTAGTTCTGTCGCAGTTCCTGTTTCTGCCTTCCTGGCCTTACCCTATTCAGCTACCCCCTGGGAGGAGTGTCAGGCTCACCAGCTTGTGGCCAAACCCTTTCCACAGTTCCTGGTCTGTACCAGGACTGACACGGAGACTCTTGCCACCACCAAACCACTTTTCTTTGTGGAACGTATTGAGGGCAAGTTTAGTGAAGTTGAGTCATTAAGCAAGATAAGATTTGCCTCTCTCCTTACAACGACAACTTCTGCCACTCAGTCGGCCTCCCTCTGTGCCTGCAACTGTTTAGGAGACATCCCTGTGGCTATCGCTCCTCACAAGTCACTCAATATGACACAGGGTATAATTTTCCGTGGAGACTTTCTCCTCCAGTTGGATGATGAACTTAGGGCTAATCTAGATCGATGTGGCGTTCATTTCATCCAGCGTGTCCATAGAGGCCCTAAGGACCATTGTGTAGACACTGGCGCTTTCATAGTGGCACTTGAGGGGGATACAATGCTCCGAGGGCCCCGAAGCCATTCACTCTCTGTCCAATCCCGACATCGCTGCCACCTATTCCCTTACTGTTAAAGCCTCCTCCCTCTCTCTGAGCGAGAAGAAGCAGCGCAAGTCAAAGGACGAGGCTTCCCCAGCTTCCTAGGGGCTCCGCCTCCTCCTACTCATCTCAAATCAGACCCTGCTTTTATGGATGTCACCCGATCCTCGTCGGTGACGACCACTGACAGAGTGACTTGACCTCCCCTCAGCTTCTTTAAGTCTCACCTGCACTCTCTACACGCGATAATCCAGTGGAATTGCAACGGATGTTATCGACCCCTACCGGAAATACATTCCGTCTTGCTCTTCAAGAAATGCACTTCCGTGATAATCACACTCCAATATTTTGTGATTATTGGGCGTTCTCTCGAAATTGTGCCGGCCCTGGGATAGCGTCTGGAGGGGTCTGCACTTTGGTTCGCGCCAGTGTTACTAGTGACTGGACTCCCCTTCCAACCATCCTGGAAGCAATCGTGGTTAAAGTGGAAAAGACTCTGCCAATCGTCGATTGCAATGCCTACCTCCCTCCAGGTAGGCCATTTTCTGACGTTGAACTGGCTACCTCAACACAGCAACTCCCGTCTGCATATCTCTTCCTTGGAGACTTCAATGGGGGAGTGTCACTTTCACGGGTAGGGATCTTCTAATTGACCAACTTATTACAGAGTTTGATTTGTGTCTCCTCAATGACTGTTCCCCTACCTACTTCAGTGCCACTCATGGCACCTTTACAGCTATCGATCTCATGATCTCCTCCCCTGCTCTCGTGACTTCTCTACATTGGTCATCCCATGATGATCTTTGTGACAGTGACTACTTTCCGGTGATTCCATCATTCCCCTGACGCCGCCACGCAGACAGGCCCCCACGGTGGGCATTCCACAGGTACAATTGGCCTTTATATACGTCTGCTGTGCACTTCGACACCTTTCTCTCGAACTGCATTGATGCGGTCGTGCAGGACATCTCTGCCACTATTCTTCATGCCTCCGGCACTGCTGTCGCCCTATCCACAGGTCCCCCTCATAGTCGACCGGTACCGTGATGGACCAAGGACATTGGAGTCGCTGTCCAGGACCCCCGACAGGCACTGCAGTGATTTAAAAAGACATTCATCAAAGACCAACTTCACTTTTAAGTGTCTCCGTGATAAGGCTCGTTACCTTATAAACAGAGTAAAAAGGAATGCTGGGAGCACTATGTTTCCTTCCTCGGGACGTATGCAACTTCAACACAGATTTGGTCCAAGCTCTGTAGCCTGAGCCACCAGTGACAGTCAACTGTCCCGGACCTTGTCCTCCAAGGTGCCCTGTGACTGATCCATTGGTCCCTGCAGAACACCTCGTGACACATTTTGTGACAGCATCAGCGTCCTCTTCCTATCCCACTACCTTCCTCCGGCAGAAACGCCGATTGAACAGACCTCCCCTCTGTTTCAGCCCTCACCAAGCTGAACCCTATAATGAACCCTTCACTGAATGGGAATTCTTGCAGGCTCTTTCCTCTTCACCTGACACGGCGCCACAACCAGATGATCCAACACTTGCACGTTATGCAGAGGCAACATCTACTCAGGGTCTTCAACCGCATTCAGCTCGTGGGTGCCTTCCCCTCGCAATGGCGAAACAGTATAGTTACCCCCTTCCTTAAGCCTTGGAAGAGCCCAGCGTCTCTCGACAACTACCTCTCGATTAGCCTGAAGAACATACTTTGTAAACTACTTGAGAGGATGGTTAGCTTCCGATTATGTGCGTTACTCGAATTTGGGGCCTTTTGTCCACGTATCAATGTGGCTTCTGGGAAGGATGATCTCCAATTGACCATTTACTCAAACTGGGAACTGGAATCCGACAGGCTTTTACTAGCCGCCAGCAAATGGTTGCAGTCTTTTTGACCTACATAAAGCATATAACATTCAAGCTACCCTACACGACTGAGGCTTTCGCGGCCCCCTTCTGCTTTTTATCTGCGAGTTTTTATCCCACTGGCTCTTCCGGCTTCAAGTTATCACTTCACTCAGCACCCCTCACATTCATGATAATGGAATCCCACAGGGTTCTGTATTAAGTGTCACACTCTTCCTCGTAGCCATCAGTGAACTTCTAACTGCTGTTGGGCCGCTGGTTACCCCGGCATTGTATGTTGATTTTTGCATCTGGTGCCGCTCCCACTCAGTAGCATCTGCTGAGCGCCGGCTCCAAGGCGCCATCTGACGGGCCTCTGCGTGAGCTGTCTCCCATGGCTTCCAGTTTTCTCCCTCCAAAACGCGGTTTATGCGTTGTTGTCGTCGACCCACGGTACACCCCGGTCCAGAACTTTATTTAGGCGAGCTGCTGCTAGATGTTGTAGCACAGTCCCGTTTCTTGGGCCTATTTTTGAAAAAAAGCTGATATGGCTACCCCATATTCACTACCTGAAGACTACATGTATGCAGAAGCTTAATGCTCTCTGCCTCACGGCCCACACATCTTTGGGTGCTGACTGTGCTATTCTACTCCATCTTTACCATGCTCTGGTCTTGTCCAGACTAGATTATGGTAGCCAGGTTTATGGTTCAGCGGCTCCTTCCACTCTGAAAATACTTTCACCTGTTCACCATTGTCAGGTGTGTCTGGCTGTTGGTGACTTTCACACTAGTCCCATTCACAGTCTCCTCACAGAAGTAGGGATTCCCCCTCTACAATTACGATGAAGCCAACTGGTTTCTTACACAATCGCCATTCACAGATTCTCTGACCATCCCATGTACCCTGTCCTCTTTGGAAACGAGGGATGTCTCCCTCCCGATCACTGCCCATGGGTTGGATTGCTGGTTGGAATGGGCCTCACTTCCCTCTGTCGGGATCTCCATCTCCACTCACTGGAATGCACCCTGTGTATTTCCTCGCACACACCTCCTTGGATGATGCCTAGACCACGGATTAGAACCGATCTGTTCTAAAGTCATAAGGTCTCTGTCGCCCCTATGGTCTTCTGGTCTCTTGTACGTTTCATCCTTGAAGAGATCCAAGGTGCTACCATCTTCTACACTGATGGTTCTAAGACGTTAGATAATGCAGGATACGCATTCACGTCTGCTACTGACTTAGAACACCATTTATTGCCAGGATCATGCAGTGTGTTCACAGCAGAGCTGTTAGCCATTAATAGGGCCCTCCAATTTTTTACTGAAGCCTTCCTCCACAGTGTTTTAATATGTACTAACTCAATGACAGCTTGCAGGCAATCGACTGATGCTACTCTAGTCATCCTTTGGTCTCTGCTATCCATGGCCGTCTCTCTGCCCTTGGCTGTGTCGCCTACTCACTTGTCTTTCTCTGGTTCCCAAGTCATGTGGATATCCCAAGGGAATGAACTGACTGACCGTTTGGCAAGAGAAGCTGTTACTTACCCTCCCCATTCCCTTTCATGATTCTACCTGCTGATATGCAAATCTACGTCAGAGCTCTCTTTGCCCAAAACTGAAATGACATCTGGTGCGCTACTGCTCCCAGTAATAAACTCTGCACAATCAAGGAGACTGCTGTGGTTTGGCGTTCTCCCTTCCATTCCTCTCGGAAGGACTACATTGTCTTATGCTGTCTACACATTGGTCGTACCAGACTCACCCATTGTTTCCATCTGCACAACGAGCCACCCACACAATGGGGCTGTGGAGCCAGACTGACAGTATCCCATATATTGTGAATGTCCCCTTCTTTTGGTACTGAGTATAGTTTTCCAGAGTCCTTCATCATCATTTCCTTGGGCCTTTATCCCACTTCAATGTCGGGTCGGCCCTGTAACTATGGATTTGGCGATATTAGTGGCAGAGGGTGGCCGGGTGCCCTTCCTGTCGCCACCCCATAACCCCCGGGATGGAATCAGTGTACCCCAGCTGCCTGCATCTAGTGTAAGTCATGAACTAGTGTGAACGTTTTCAAATGTCTGCGAGTGGTGTAACTGAGGCAAGACATGGGGACCAGGCCAGTATTCACCTAGTGGGATGTGGATAACCGCCTAAAAACAACATCCAGTGTGATTGGCACACCGGCCCTCGTCGGTAATCCGCCAGGCAGATTCGATCCGGGGGCAGCGCGCCTATACGAGTCCAGGAAGCAGCGCATTAGCACCCTCAACTAACCTGGCGGGTCGTCTTCCAGAGTCATTAATTTTAATATTAGCATATTCACGGATGGTTGAATTGGTCCTCAGTTTCCTCCGATAAAGCGGTTTATATTTCCAGATATTAGGTTTTGCTTTACTCCTGGAGCAGGGGCAGGGTGGTTGTGGTTGGGCCTCTCTTTATGTTTTCGCGATCTCTGACCTCATGACCACTCCCGCATGGAAAGACTGCTCTTTTTTGCCATGTTTTAGTATTCGTCTACCCTTTTATGCCTTCTACTGTGTGTTTCTTATCCCCCTCGTTTTATAGTTTGACTCCCCTGATTTGATCCGTCCACTTTTAGCGGTCCCTCTCTCCTCCATGAGTAACTCTGGAATCGCGGAACTGATGACCTCGCCGTTTAGTCGCATAGCACCTCTCAGTCAATCAATCAATCTTGCTGCCTCAATAACCTCCCCATCGTCCACTGCCATGTACTGCCTCCCACGCGGTGCGTCCTTTATTGGGCCAAACACATGTAAGTAGGAAGGTACAAGATCTGGGCTGTAGGAAGAATAGCCGCATGAAGTTTTGTGAGCTCCACTCGGGTGCACAGACTTGTGTGAGGCCTTACGTTGTCACGGAAAAGGACAAGTTTGCATTGTTGAACACGGTGAAATCGTTTCTTCAATTTCCTGAGGGTATCACAGCACACTTTAGAGTTGATCGTTGTACATTGAGGGAGGAGATCAAACGGACTAACCCTTTCAGAGTCTGAGAAGACCGTCGTCATGATTTTACGGACTGAGGATGCAGTTTTGAACTTTTTCTTCGGAGGAGACGTGGTGTGGTGTGGTGTCGTTTTGTTTTCGGTTCGAAGTGGTGACCCATGTTTCATCGCCTGTTCGATGTTCGACAACAATGTGTCTGCACTACCAACAGAGAAGTCCTGTTGTGCAGCGAGATATTTGATTGAGATCCGTCGATCGCCTGGAATGAGAGTGTCCCATGTTCCAACAATGCAGGTGTCATAGCTGTGTGTAGCCTGCCAGCACGCAAGAGATCGGACAGGTCTGAGCGACCTTGTTGCGATGATGTCAGACACCTCGTCCAACGATTCACCCCGCCTTTGTTCACTGTCAGGTCTCCGTAGACATTCTGCAGGGACCTATTAATATTCGCTGTACACTGGTTTTCCACCAAAAGAAACACAGTGACAGCTCTCCGTCTGGAACGCACTTTCGTTATAGACGCCATTTTGAAGGCTACGAATAGCACCGCCACTTCTTTGAACTATGTGAAGCTATAGGAGCTTAAGAAGCTATAAGAAAGAATGACGGACTGATAAAAACAGTTTTAGAAGGTTATGTAGAAGGAAAAAGGAGGCGAGGAAGGAAGAGATTCCAGATACTGGATGACATACAGCAGCCTTTAGAAGCAAGCGATGGATCGCAGAAAATGGAGAGGCAAAGGACCTGCTAATATAGCAGATAACTGCTGATGATGATAGGAGCCACGATGTCCCACAGCAAATTCCGCCTTTTTTCAACCGAAATTGATCGAGAAAAAAATGTGTTGCATTATTTATTGAACGCACCTTGTAGTAAGCCGAATTTTAGCAAGTAACTTTATCTGATGTTGCTGTTATGTACCGTAATTTGCACAGAAATCAGGATGCTCACGTCTGTTAAGAAAAGTAGTCAATATATCAAATAATACTCGAGATTTGCGGTTTAATTGTACGGTAATAACCAAGGTCGCTGCGTCCCCTGCAACAAACTGGAATAGATTTTCGTGAAACAGAGTCATTTTTCGTACGAGGGACGAAATAACTGTAACAAGTTATTAAATCTTTGTTTGTCCATTCGGGGGAAACGCATGGAATCATTAATTTCTGTGCCCAAATTTCATTTAGCAGATTTTCGTGGGTGTATTTATCTCTCACTTGCAATAATTCCCTAGACCAGCGCCTCATTTTCTTTTTCTTTATACACTGCGGTAAAATACTGAATGAAATTCGTTATCTGTGCTGGTAACCAACAATACTTGTGTTAAAATATTGTACTTCGCGATATGGTAACTACACAGTGCGAGAGGTTTAGTTTGACAGACTCGGTTTGTACGTCTCTGCAATTGTTTGACGAACCTATGGAAAGCAAACACCGAACCTGACAAAAAAGTTTGATCGTTTACAGTGGCCTTAAACGGTCAATCTTTTTCGTCAGCCGTCAACCCAAATCTCTCTTAAACAAATCAAACCGTCTTTATTACACAAATTCGTCAAATAAAAGTGGCATATTGTAAAGTATTTTGACATA
Source organism: Schistocerca americana (assembly GCF_021461395.2). Lineage (NCBI taxonomy): Eukaryota > Metazoa > Arthropoda > Insecta > Orthoptera > Acrididae > Schistocerca > Schistocerca americana. The sequence continues at coordinate 334,104,810 of NC_060122.1, read as the reverse complement.
TACGAAGTTTGACAAATTGTTTAATTGTCAACGGGGGCCTTATCGATGAACAGAGTATAGACGCCGCGCAGGAATATTTGTACCTAAATTCTGGCCAAAACTGTATAACTTTTCGCCGCGCGGGAATTGCCGAGCGGTCTGAGGGCGCTGCAGTCATGGACTGTGCGGCTGGTCCCGACGGAGGTTCGAGTCCTCCCTCGGGAATGGGTGTGTGTGTGTTAGGTAGTGTGTAAGCTTAGGGACTGATGACCTTAGCAGTTAAGTCCCATAAGATTTCACACACATTTGAACAATTTTTCTAAAACTTTTAGTTTACTGAACGATTGTTGCAAGTCACGGAAAAGTAACTGACCAACTACTGGGTTCATAATTCAATTTTCAGGGGCCTGAGATATGTCTTTTAACCCATAACAACAGATGAAGAAGATCTTTTTCTGTCAGGGAACATTTTTCTTGATTAAGGTATCAGCTTCATTCTAATTACTTTGTGGCTTCATTAAATGATTGTTTTAAACTGAATCAGATCAAAATGTAACAGCTTTTCTTTAAACTATGGGCTAATCTAATTACTTACATTTGTAACACAGTAACTACATTGAAAATATTACTACACAATATTTTAGTTCGTCTGTCATTTTTTTAGCGAGTTTGAATCTGTGTCATGGCTTGTCAGACCTATGCTAAAGTATAGTCATAATTGGTACAGTACTGAGAGCCAGTTGCAAAGATAAAAAAATCCTCAAATTTTCCCTACATAAATATAAGATTTATAAAAAAGTTACATAGTGTTTGTATTTATCTTATCAAAAAATCCGTATGTATTTCGATTACAAACGACTTTTGAACAAAATATGTGATCTTTATGACTCATGTAATCCTATGAAGCTTCATTTATTCAAATTTAGCGATCTTTTCAATCAATTATCAGTATTTTAATAAAAAATAAGGAAACGAAGTATTTAACATAACCATGATTCAATCGTTAAAGATGGTATAATAATGCTAAGAAGAAGGGAGATAATAATGGAATTGTTGTACAAAGATGAACTTGGTCGATATTTTCAGTCTTAAGTCCTGCTGCCTGGTGTACACAAGGCGAAACCTTTCGCTCTGAGCCGCGATTACATTAAGGCTGTCAGTGCTGTTGCTGCCGCTACAGATCAACTGATTTTTTACGAAAATTTTGGGGTCTCTCTAAGGTTAGCAATGAAGTAATTTTGGGGTATTTACAATTACAATTAAGTTAAAAGTGTACGGGAGTGCTTTACACGTTTAAAGCTATCAGAAGTAATTTTGGATTTAAGTACAAATACTCCACTGTGTGCCGTATCGCCGCATACTGCTTGCAGGGCGCTTGTGGCGCGAGCACACGGCAAGATGAGGCACTACTCGCTGTTCGAGGTCGTCGGTTTCGACTGTGTACGTGACGCCGGCAGCGCTCAGGCGGACCCTGACGTCTTCTGCTGAGTGGGGCGCCACGGCGATGACAGCGCCACGCTGCGGCGACGGCATGGACAACACCAGGACGCCACGGACGGAGTCCAGGGCTGATACCGCGGCCAGGCGGGCAGCGTCCTCCACGGGCGCCGTGCGCACCAGCAGGTACCTGCCAACACACCACATGCCACGTTCCTTCACAGACGTTCAGACACGTCACTGAAAGTGACCCCGGGAGAGTTCAAGCCGTCATAAAAGCGAAGGCAGGACGCACCTCTTATAAATTTCTACCAACAAGGGTGCGGATACTTTTGATCGGGTAGTGTATTACAGATCGTGCAGTAATTGAAAGGGAAATATCAGTGTTTACACTGACCACTTAACCAAGAAATAGAGACAATGGGGACAAACATAGATCAGGGGAATCAGTTTCTGGACGTGCCTTGTTTTCACATCAGAGAAAAATTCCTCTGTTATTACTTGGAGAACATCGTCCCTAATGCAGTTCGCTAACGCTCTTTCCGCGGCTGCAACGTAACGGTGCGGTGTGCACCACGGGGAGAAGTAATTACAGATTTTTGAAAAGAAAGTTCGGATCGGTATCACCACACACCTTAACACATTCATCCTACTGGGAGACGAGACGATCAGTTCCTTTTTCGTAGAGCGCGATCGGCCGCTGACGGATACACATCCGCATCCACTCTCGCATTTCCTCGACCGACTGAAACCGACGTCCAGGTATGCCTTTCTTCAGGTCGCCAAAGATGTGAAAATCACACGGTGAAGGATCCGGCCCATATGGAGGATGTTGGAGCGTTTCCCAGCCATATCGCTGAAACGTAGCCTTCGTCCGATTGTGGTCGGGCGACCGAGGAACCTGTTTCCATGTTTATCGATGGAGTCCGAGTAGCGAGCGGCCGAGGAATCGGGCCACGTCTGGTACACAGCTGTCTGAGGGGAAGTTGAATCTTAGGCGCTAGCTGTACAATACTATGGCCGCTAAATGAACACATTAGAGCACTCCGCCAACAACGGTCATAACAAAACAACTGCGTGCCGTTCCCCCATCACAGCGGTGACAGTATCGAAACGTAACAACAGTAGGGCCACCTGTAGCGCGGGCAGTGTATTATGGTGGGTGTTCCTTTTTTCATTTGACTGTCCCTTATACACTGAAGCGCCTAAGAAACTGGTATAGCATGCGTATTCAAACACAGGTATATGTAAACAGGAAGAATACGGCGCTGCGGTCGGCAACGCCTGTATAAAACAACAAGTGTCTGGCGGAATCGTTCGATCGGTTGAGTTTGAACGCGGTGTTACAGTCGGCGCACGAGCGATGGGACACAGCATCTCCGAGGTAGTGATGAAGTGGGGAATTTCTCGTACGACCATTTCACGAGTGTACCGTGAATATCAGAAATCTGGTAAACCATCAAATCTCCGACATCACCGCAGCCGAAAAAAGATCCTGCAAGAACGGAACAAACGACAACAAGAGAATCGTTCAGCGTGACAGAAATGCGACGCTTCCGCAAATTTCTGCAGATTTGAATGCTGGGCCATCAACAAGTGTTAGCGTGCGGACCATTCAACGAAACATAGTCGCCGGCCGTTGTGGCCGAGCGGTTCTAGGTGCTTCAGTCTGGAACCGCGCGACCGCTACGGTCTCAGGTTCGGATCCTGCCTCGGGTATGTACGTGTGTGATGTCCTTACGTTAGTTAGGTTTAAGTAGTTCTGAGTTCTAGGGGTCTGATGACCTCAGATGTTAAGTCCCATAGTACTCAGAGCCTCTTGAACCATTTGAAATATCGTCGATATTGGCTTTCGGAGCCGAAGGCACACTCGTGTACGACACAATCTTACGCCTCACTTGGGATCGTCAACATCGACATTGGACTGTTAATGACTGGAAAAATGTTGTCTGGTTGGACGAGTCCCGTTTCAGATTCTGGACGTGTACGGGTATGGAAACAGCCTCATGAATCCATGGATCCTGCATGTCAGCAGGGGACTGTTCAAGCTGGAGGAGGCTCTGTAATAGTGTGGGGCGTGTGCAGTTGGGGTGGTAACGGACCCTCTGATATGTCTAGTATGACCGCAACAGGTGACACGTACGTAAGCATCCTGTCTGATCTCCTGCATTCATTCATGTCCATTGTGCACTCCGACGGACTTGGGCAATTCCAGCAGAATTTATGGACAGCGATGCAGGATTCATGGTGTCAGTCCCCTCCAGCACTACTTCAGACATTAGTCGAGTACATGCCACGTCGTGCTGCGGCACTTCTGTGTGCTCGCGGGGGGCCCACACGAGATTAAGTGGGTGTACCAGTTTCTCTGGCTCTTCAGTGCATGTCTCACGCATACACCTTATATATATATTTCTTCCACATTTTGACTTTCCCTTCTTGGCTTAGTACCGACTCGACTTTTGATATTTACGTGGCTCCTACTTTTTTTCTCCAAAGGTCTCTGTAACTTTCCGACTGTCACATATTCTTCTATAGACTTTCATTAGTTCTCTTGCCTTTCCTGGTCAGTTTTTAGATGTCTGTATTCTCCTTTGGCCTGCATTATGTGCTCAATTTTTCAAATTTTCTCCTTTCCTCAGTTAGATTCAATATCTCATAAGTTATCCAAGGATTTCTACTCGCATTCTCTTATTGCGTAATTGTTCCTTTGCTGCCTTCACTATTTCATTTCTCAAAGCTACCCATTCGTCTTCTGTTGTATTTATTTCCACTCTTTCAGTCAGTTGTAACATAATACTTCCTCTGAATCTCTCAACCAGCTCTAAGTATTTCAATTTATCTGAGTCCCATCTCATTAACTGCTTTTTGAAACTTCTTCACTTTAAACCTGCAGTTCATAGCCAATAAATTGTGGTCAGGGTCCACATCTGCCCCTGGAAACATTTTGCAGTTTAAGACCTCTGTCTTAACAAAACATAATCATCTGAAACCTTCCGGCGCCATCAAGCGTCTTCCACGCATAAAACTTTCTTTTATGATTCATAAATCAAGCATTCGTAATAATTAAATTATGCTCTGTGCAAAATGCTGTAAGACGATTCGGCCTTTCATTCCTCAACTCCAACCTACGTTCTTTTTCTATTTTTCCTCTCCTATTCCATTGTCGACTTCCAATCACTCATCACAATTCTTCTTTAACAAACTGAATAAGTCCTTTTACCTCACTTCATATTTTTTTAAATATCTTCATCATCTGCGAAGGCACATAAATTTGCACTATTGTATTGTAGTGGGTATTGGTTTCGTGTCTGTCTTGCGTTTACTATGCTGTTCACAGTAACTCACCCACATTTCTATTTTTTATTCATTAACAGTTCTAACCATGAATTATCCTAATTTGATTAAGTATTTATAATCCTACAATCGCCTGACCAGAATCCTTCTTCGCTTTTTAAATTCTCTAACCTATCTACCCAATCAAGTGATTTAACATTCGATGCTCCGACCCGTACAAGGCCAATTTGGTTTTTCCTGATGACAACCTCTTACTGAGCAGTCACCGCCTGGAGATCGAAATGAATGGCTATTTGTACCCGGGGAATATTTTACCCAGGAAGATGCACTTATCATTAAGCCAAGAGGCTGCACGCCCTCGGGGAAAATAACAGCTGTAATTTTTCTTTGTTTTCAGGCGTTCGCAGTACCGACATAGCAAGGCCGTGTTGACTAATGTTACAAAGCCAAATCCAGACGGTTGCGCTGCAACTAGTGAATAGGCTGATGTCTGCCATCAGGTGCCAGTGAGTTACCCTGGCCTCTCCATAGATAACCCCCCCGCTGTGGTTGTGCTTACGGTACGGCTCTCTGTTGTAGAGGCACGCAAGCTACCCCACCTCGGCAAGGTTCATGGCTTAGTACATGGCTCATAAGGGCAACAGAGGGACGTAAATCTAATATTGGCACATTCCTTTCCTATGCTGTTCCTTCCTTATTTCACTTGAAGATTTGCTAGTCTGACGTCTGGCTTTTCCCGGAAACCGAGATGCTCTTCTTGAGCAGAATGCGTTTCTACAATCCCCTCTTTGTTTCACCTTGCGCCGTGGTCTGGAATAGCTTTAACCTTTAGTGATAGTCCTTAGTCCCCTCACTTTCTGTTTATATGAATTCCCAGGTTCGCCCTTCCCACCCCCCTCCCCCCCCCCCCCCCCCCCCGAGTACTGCAAGTGTAAACGCACAAGCGGTGATCTGTACCGCGCGCGGTCGATCAAGTATGTATTTACTTTGTCGTATCTCCCTTTAATTTCACCGTTGTTTGCGCGAACCGTCGCTGCATATTGACATAAGTGCAATGCACATAATTACGTAGTTGCTTCCTTTTGCTTTTCAAGGAACAGGGACCATATACATGATGAAGCTACACTTCAAATACTTCGTAAGCTATCTGAGGACGAAGATAAAAGGATATGCGATTTCACCGATGAGAGTGAAGGGGGGAAGAAAGTGTAAACACATAGCAACCCGGGGACTCAAGTAATGTCTGAAGTAATGCTGGAGGGAACTGACACCATGACTCCTGCAGCGTTGTCCATAAATACGTAAGAATACGACGGGGGTGGGGATCTCTTCTGAACATCACGTTGCAAGGTATCCCAGACGTATGCTCAATAATGAGCATGTCTGGAGAGTTTGGTGGGCAGCGGAAGTGTTTAACCTCAGAAGAGCGTTCCTGGAGCCACTCTGTGTGGTGTTGCATTGTCGTGCTGGAATTGTGCAAGTCCGTCGGAATGCACAATGGACATGAATGGATGTAGGTAATCAGAGAGGATGCTTACGTACGTGTCAACTGTCAGAGTCGTATCTAGACGTATCAGGAGCCCCACATCACTCCAACTGCACATGCCTCACACCATTACAGAGCCTCTGCAGCTTGAACAGTAGTCTGCTGACACGCATGGACCATGGGTTCATGAGGTTGTCTGCATACCCATGTACGTCCATCCGCTCGATCAATTTTAAACGAGACTCGTCCAACCAGGCAACATGTTTCTAGTCATCAATAGTCCAATGTCGGTGTTGACGGGTTCAGGTGAGGCGTAAAGCTTCGTGTCGTGCAGTCGTCAAGGTACACGAGGGGCCTCCTGCTCCGAAAGCCCATATCGATGATGGTTCGTTGAATGGTTAGCACGCTGACACTTGCTGATGGCTCAACATTGAAATCTACAGCAATTTGTGGAAGGGCTGCACTTGTGTCACGTTGAACGATTCTCTTCAGTAGTCGATGGTCCCATTGTTGTAGGATCTTTTTGTGGCCGCAGCGATGTCGGAGATTTGATGTTTCAACGGATTCCTGATACTCACGGTACACTCATACAGGGTGTTTCAAAAATGACCGGTATATTTGAAACGGCAATAAAAACTAAACGAGCAGGGATAGAAATACACCGTTTGTTGCAATATGCTTGGGACAACAGTACATTTTCAGGCGGACAAACTTTCGAAATTACAGTAGTTACAATTTTCAACAACAGATGGCGCTGCAAGTGATGTGAAAGATATAGAAGACAACGCAGTCTGTGGGTGCGCCATTCTGTACGTCGTCTTTCTGCTGTAAGCGTGTGCTGTTCACAACGTGCAAGTGTGCTGTAGACAACATGGTTTATTCCTTAGAACAGAGGATTTTTCTGGTGTTGGAATTCCACCGCCTAGAACACAGTGTTGTTGCAACAAGACGAAGTTTTCAACGGAGGTTTAATGTAACCAAAGGACCGAAAAGCGATACAATAAAGGATCTGTTTGAAAAATTTCAAAGGACTGGGAACGTGACGGATGAACGTGCTGGAAAGGTAGGGCGACCGCGTACGGCAACCACAGAGGGCAACGCGCAGCTAGTGGAGCAGGTGATCCAACAGCGGCCTCGGGTTTCCGTTCGCCGTGTTGCACCTGCGGTCCAAATGACGCCAACGTCCACGTATCGTCTCATGCGCCAGAGTTTACACCTCTATCCATACAAAATTCAAACGCGGCAACCCCTCAGCGCCGTTACCATTGCTGCACGAGAGACATTCGCTAACGATATAGTGCACAGGATTGATAACGGCGATATGCATGTGGGCAGCATTTGGTTTACTGACGAAGCTTATTTTTATCTGGACGGCTTCGTCAATAATCAGAACTGGCGCATATGGGGAACCGAAAAGCCCCATGTTGCAGTCCCATCGTCCCTGCATCCTCAAAAAGTACTGGTCTGGGCCGCCATTTCTTCCAAAGGAATCATTGGCCCATTTTTCAGATCCGAAACGATTACTGCATCACGCTATCTGGACATTCTTCGTGAATTTGTGGCGGTACAAACTGCCTTAGACGACACTGCGAACACCTCGTGGTTTATGCAAGATGGTGCCCGGCCACATCGCACGGTCGACGTCTTTAATTTCCTGAATGAATATTTCGATGATCGTGTGACTGCTTTGGGCTATCCGAAACATACAGGAGGCGGCGTGGATTGGCCTCCCTATTCGCCAGACATGAACCCCTGTGACTTCTTTCTGTGGGGACACTTGAAAGACCAGGTGTACCGCCAGAATCCAGAAACAATTGAACAGCTGAAGCAGTACATCTCATCTGCATGTGAAGCCATTCCGCCAGACACGTTGTCAAAGGTTTCGGGTAATTTCATTCAGAGACTACGCCATATTATTGCTACGCATGGTGGATATGCGGAAAATATCGTACTATAGAGTTTCTCAGACCGCAGCGCCATCTGTTGTTGAAAATTGTAACTACTGTAATTTCGAAAGTTTGTCTGCCTGAAAATGTACTGTTGCCCCAAGCATATTGCAACAAACGGTGTATTTCTATCGCTGCTCGTTTAGTTTTTATTGCCGTTCCAAATATACCGGTCATTTTTGAAACACTCTGTAAATGGTCGTACGGGAAATCCCTCACTTCATCGCTACCTCGGAGATGCTGTGCACCATCTCTCGTGCGCCGACTATAACACCACGTTCAAACTCACTTAAATCTTGATAACCTGACAGTGTAGCAGCAGTAACCTATATAACAACTGCGCCAGACCTTTGTCGTTCGATTCCCGGCGGGGTCAGGGATTTTCTCTGCCTCGTGATGACTGGGTGTTGTGTGATGTCCTTAGGTTAGTTAGGTTTAAGTAGTTCTAAGTTCTAGGGGACTGATGACCATAGATGTTAAGTCCCATAGTGCTCAGAGCCATTTGAACCATTTTTAAAGACCTTTGTCTTATAAAGGCATTGCCGACCGCAGCGCCGTATTCTACCTGTTTACATAACTCTGCATTTGAACACGCATGCCTATACCGGTTTCTTTGGGGCGCCAGATGTAATATAAAGCATAGTTACGTATTTATCTATCTTTATCCCCTAAACTCAACCAAAGTTAAATTTCATTTTTTCTGCGACGTTTAGTGTCGTCAAATTGTACTGACGTTATAAGTAGTAATAATTACAAAAGTGTACGGATGGTACCATTTTGGAAACGCGGCATGCAAATCCGCGCGCGGCAACTCTTGAGACAGTGACGCACGCTGTACTTGGAGGGTTAAGGCGGCGCGCAAGCACGGAAAGGGGTCTTGTTTTGGCTTTCGAGAAGAAAGTAGAGCGAACGCTAGTCAGTGAAGGAAGCCTGCGGTTGTCGGGGTCACGTTCTGGTTTCCACGCGCGAGATGGACGGGCTTCGCGGCAGGTAGTCTTGTAAGCGCCGCCGACCGGAACATAAACACGAGAGTGCACCATGCTGTTGCTGGCCGGACGCGTCGTGAAATAGGGTGTGTACAGCCACAACGTGTTGCAAGCTGTGCTCTTCCACTCGTCCCTGGCGTACGATTAACAGTGAAAACTCTCCAGATACTCAATTTCGAGTTAAGTTTCTTCAGGTTAATTGAACTTGGCGGTTAGATTGTCAAGTGTCAGAGATGAAATATAGGCCGTTATTTTGAGCTTTTGTGTGAAAGCGTGGAACGGCACGTAGCGCTTATGGGATGCATGGGTTACTAGCGTGCGCTTTGTGAGCACTGAGCCGGCCACTGTGACCGAGCGGTTCTAGGCGCTTCAGTCCAGAACCGTGCTGCTGCTACGGCCGCAGGTTCGAATCCTGCCTCGGGCATGGATGTGTGTGATGTCCGTGGGTTAGTTAGGTTTAGGTGGTTCTAAGTCTAGGGGACTGATGACCTCATATCTTAAATCCCATAGTGCTCAGAGCCATTTGAACCATTTTGTGAGCACTGAACTATAGATACTCGTTCCCTCTGTGTATTAATGAGGCATTAACCACTATGGTCGTGATTTGTTTAAGAGTTAATTTTTCAGCAGTTTGCATTCCTGTGCTGGAAAATACTGTGAATTCGTGTATAACTGGTTTGCCGTAGTACAATGTGTTTTGTGCTTTTCTCCTTATTGTAGAAGTCTATTGTAATAGCATGCGATAAGGGAATTTTTCACGGGTCGTGGGAAGACTGTACAAGTGTTTACTTCAGCCAAGGGTAGCAGAGCAGACGTGCAATTTCCAGAATGAGCGCCGCTAAACCATTGCCTGTACAGCTGGGTAAAAAGCAGCGTCGGATTTACATTCAATAAACCACTTCGTTTATTTACATTTCTGTTCCTCTGTGTATTTGTATTTCATCCATTGTTGTTAACTACTAAGAGTTTGGGCTTTTTTTTTTTTTTTTAACTGGTAAGACTTGATCAGATACCGTCACATAAACTGTGGCTGCGAGCGGGGCATCAAAGTTCTGAGTTCCTTACGGATTGGCATACCAACTAGCATTTTTGGGTTGCAAAATTTTGAGTAGTGGAATGCCACTTGATTTTCAATTTGGATACTGAATTTTGTCATAATGCCTCAAAGAGTTTTGCCTCAAAGAGTTTTCTTATAGCAAGCTTGGGATATATGTGTAAACTTTTTCTTTGAAAACAACTTCCTTTAGTGACTGTTTAAATTCTTAACTGCTTTAAGGACCGAAGCCCGTTGTTCCTTCTTAAGATCCGTTTGAAATTTTTTTTAGCTGTTTAAATTATTAGTTGTTTGATGGCCAAAGATCGTTGCCCTGTCGCAGGATTTGTTTGAAAATATTAACAATCCAATGAAATTGTCTGTTCAAATACCAGTACATGTAAAATTTTAACCTTGTTTGTTTGGCAAAATAAAATGTTCAATAACTGGCCCAGTGGTTTACTGCTCAAGGATTCTTGCATCCAAGGTAACCTTCTCAATGGTTAACTACTGCCATTCCAGTTTTCTTAATGACGAAGTTGTGGAAGCTCCAGTTACTCAAACATGTAAGGCTCATATTAGCAAAACTGTCACAGAAAGCAATTTCCTCCAGTGAATGGATTATGGTTCGTTTCGTGGTGTAAATTTCGTGATTCGTCGTCTTCTCAATTAACCATTTTCTTTGACACACAAGATGTGTCTTTCTCTTTTTCTACTTCCTCGGGCAAATCTTTTCTATTCATAGCAAGTGCCACATAGAACTTGTGGTGCAATACTGTGGCGTAAGGTCGTACTTGGCGATAATGGATATTGACTTCTTCTTGTAAACATTTTTAAGTAGCTGATGAACCGTACACGTTTTTCTTATCCGTGATGCAAACAAAGGCTTTTTCCTCATATGTGCTGGAATCTCTCTCAGGTATTTAAAATCTCCATTCGTTTTATTCCCACTTCTCCCACCTCTAGTATTTTGTGTGGTGACTTGATGTGTTGAATAACATCAGCTTTCTCAAAAGATATCTGGAGTCTCACATTCACTACTTACGTTTTCAGTTAATGAATTCGTTTTGCGCAAGGGAAAGGGAAAGCTCAATTTATATACAGTGCACTGTCGGTAAACGATAAAATAACAAGAAGTAATGTCGTAGGCACCGTTGTTGTTCTCCAGTACATTTTCTATGGATTACACTTGAGACAGAGTTTAGAGTAACTCAAAAGGTCATCTTAAATAACTCCACAATAATTGTAAACAGCATTGCCAATTTCGAAGTAATCACATCTCCACAGAAGTCTACACTCAACAACAGTTTCTCGACATCTGTTTGTGGCATGAGCCAAATTATGTATGAGTGATAAGAAGGATCTGCAATCTATTTATACATTATTTTTTATCAATGATATCTCTCAGTGATTTAACAGATTTACAGTGCTCGTGATTTTTTATTGATTTGTTAATCTACCACAGTTGTCAACGAGCAATACTGGAGAATAGTTACAATTTTCCACGAAAAGATGAACAAACTGTTGTTACCGTATCATGAAAAATTCAAACGTAAACTTAAAAATTAGACTGTTGATTAACAGGGTGCTTGGGCAGTTAACAAGGATCGTAGTTCTGAAGCCAGGTAAAGACGATGTGGTAGAGGTAGATTCAATCAAATTAAGCTAAAAAGCGATTCCCACGTGAGTAAGAGGATCAGCTGACACGAAAAATGAGAAGTCATCATGGCGCAAGTCGTGAGGAAAACTCTGTGATTAGATTTTTTTTCCGTGCTGTTATTGTGTGTGTTTGGTTGGGCGCGCGCGCCCGTATGTACATGTGTGTGTGTGTGTGTGTGTGTGTTTCTGGGACGCAGATGGGCAATCTGCACAGATGACCCAAAACATTATGACCACTACCCACCGCAAGATTGAATTCCCTCTGTTGACATTGTGGGCACGTGACATGGAAAGGAGAGTATATAAGCGGATCGTCGACGAATAGGAAATCGTTCTAGCGACTATACGGTCCAAAAATGGGGAGATCCGCCGACATAAGAAACTCTGGCAAAGGGCAAGTCGTTATGAGCCGGCGCCAGAGAACCAACTTCTCAGAAATGGTGAAAACAGCCAGCTGGTCGTGTGCTGCTGTCGTGAGCATCTATGGAAAATGGTTGAAGGACGGTGAAACCACAAGTAGGCGACACAATATTAGACGTACACGACCCATCATATGACGTGGAGATCGAAGGCTTGCCCACTCGGTGAAGAATGATATGTGGGGATCTTGGCAGACCTGACAATAGAGTACAATGCTGATGCACGCAGAAATCTTTCAGAGCACACCATTCAGTGCACATCGTTAAAGCACGGAGGTTCACAGCAGACGACATCAAAGTGTTCCCGCGTTTAAACTACCTCTTTAATTATTTTTATTAAAAACTGACCTACAGAATTTTCCCTGAGAAAGACAACTCAAACTTAACCAATTCATTTATTACCCACAATGTACAAGCCCAACGCAATCTGACTGATGTACACTGACAACATGACTTTCAATAATTAACACAAAAGAATGTCCTTGAATTGCAAGAAATCCTAACAATAATACAAACCCAAAAAATATTAAATTGAAGAAGTATGAAACTACCTCCAACTCTGTTAATTGTCTCAACTCATTTCAATCACAAATCCTAACAGTTCAAACCCCATTCTTTTTCCTAAGTCACTTACCTCAAAGAAAATCTTCATAACACGAACTACAGCAAAAAAAAAAAAAATGGTTCAAATGGCTCTAAGCACCGGGACTTAACATCTGAGGTCATCAGTCCCCTAGACTTAGAACTACTTTAACCTTACTAATCTAAGGACATCACACACATCCATGCCCGAGGCAGAATTCGAACCTGCGACCGTAGCAGCAGCGCGGTTCCGAACTGAAGCGCCTAGAACCGCTCGGCCACAGTGGAACTACCACAATTAAAGCAAGTAGCAACTACAGCCAGCTAAATAAGGACTCTAACTAATATAGACTCTAACTACTAGGAGGCATATGGTTAGCAAAAGAAAGATTTTGTCGAAGAGCAAACAATTTATTTAGAAAATTTTACCTTATTCACGTGACATCCAGTTACAAAAATTATATAGTTGTCAATAATTCCACAGCCCAAACATCATCAACCAAACATCCATCGTCATACATTTCCTTGCAAATTTTCTTATAAACATATCATTTCATCTCACTTTACAATGCATGTCCTACCAACATAGTCTCCATTAACAATATCATGTCCTTACACTTCCCTATCCGCTAGCTAACTGCTAGTCCTCCAACCACAGAATCTCTTGCCGAGAGCACAGAGCGATGTCCATAGCGCTGTCAACATAAAAACAGGCTATTTACAGTGTCAGTAGCATTCCTACGGCAAATCTGGATCACTTAGCACTTAAATGAGGCACTGAAATATGTGAGACCAGTGAAGTCAAATCCAAGACTGCGTCCACTTCATCCTAATTGTGTTAGGGCAGGTTGCCTAAATGCAGCGACACAGTCAATGCTCTTTGACTTTGGCACATACACGTATAGCATGATCAAGCGATGAATATGGGAAATTTGAAAACTGATGTGAAAGGTGAGAAATTTACAATGTTGCGTTTGAGGCATCGGAGTGATTCCCAAGTATGGTGATAATTAATGATTAAATCTTTCTGATACTAATGCATGGAAAGTATGACGTATTTCGATTTTAATCATTCCAGTTACCAGTGGAATTTTAGAGTTTAGCCCTAACACAACAAACAGCATAGTGCAAAGGTCATGTAACAATCCTAGTTCAGTGTTAGTGGCATGCGCAGTACACTAAGCTCCCTTGTTAGATATTCCTAGTAGGCACTGCTACAGCAAACATAGAGTCTTGGGAACACGTGGTGAGAGATTGTATTCGATTTCAAAGGAGAATTGAAAATGCAGGCAGGATTAAGAATTATAGCTTCAATATTACAAGGTAGTCATCACAGAAAGTGTGTGTGTGTATTCGCGCACACTTATGCATAATATGATTGATGAAAAAAATGCAATATTTTAAATTTCCAATCAGTTTTCAAATTTCCCACATTCATCTTTTTATGACGTCATATGTGCAGGTGTCAAAGTGAAAGGTCATGGACCTTGCCCCTGCATGTAGACAACCCGCACTCATAATTTCAGTTTTTGGGGTTCAAGTGGACTCCATCTTGGATTGAGTCTCTAGTATCACATACTTCAGTACGTCATTAAGTGCGGAGATATTCAGAATTGCGGTAGCCATACTGCCCATTTGACCTACCATTACAACTGCGGACTTCATAATCATTATTGAGGACCAGCTTCTTCCGTTCATGCTTGATGTCTTCCCCGACGGCGATGGCATCTTCATGCAGGAGAGCTGTCCGTGCCACAAGAATGTAATCTTGCAACAGTTGTTTATGGAGCACGATGCTGAACTGATGGTGATGGATCAGATCTGGGACGGTATCGAGCGTCTGCTTCGTGCATACAATCCACCAGACCGTAAAATACGAGTGTTTCGTGACCTGTGCATAGACGTTGTGTATCACATACCTCCAAAAATCTGTCAAGGAACTGTCGTATTCATGCCACCCAGAATCGCTGCTGTATTATATTCCAAAGGTAGATCAACACGCCGTCAATCAGGTGACGTAATGTTTTGGCTCATCGTCGTAGGAGAGAATGTAATCTAATAAACTGATCCTTCTTTTTCCTCGACGTTACTTCCGAATTGAGAACCAGCAAGTGACAGACGAAGTGGCGGGTTAAGTCACCGTTACAAGGTGTGGTACGTGAAACCAGTTTGTGATAGTATATATTTTTTTTGCCTGCTTTTAATGTGTGTGTGTGTGTGTGTGTGTGTGTGTGTGTGTGTGTGTGTGTGTGTGTGTGCGTGTGTGTGTGTGTGTGAGAGAGAGAGAGAGAGAGAGGGAGACAGAGACAGAGAGAGAGAGAGAGAGAGAGAGAGAGAGAGAGAGAGAGGTATTTCCGAAGCGTAGATTGGTAGTCTGTCTACTGCTGCCTAGACTGTTATGGGAAACCACTTAACTCCACACTTAGGTCAGTATATTAGCGCAACAGTCATAAATAATGCGCGTATATCGTACTAGGATCTTAAGTTCGTATCGCGCTCTATGTGTTATACTATAGGAGCAGACCAATCGCGAAACTGGCTATGTTGTAAGTACCATAGATTAAACAACACGTCGAGCAAGTATTATTCTAGTTGGCATACAGAGGAAAGGTGTCAACTTCAAATATTCCATACCGACATTTATGAGCACATTTTGAAAACTGGATAAGTAGCATGTGCCGCTCTGATATCGCTGTTGCTTTCCTTCTGTCACATGAATTTTGTTTGGGCTTGTGCCAAAGATTACACCACCAGAGTCGGTCGAATGGTACTGTCGATAGACACCTACGTTAACTATAACACCAAGTATAGTGGAATCTAGTCTGGGTCATTCCAAATAACCAGCAGACGATTGAGACGAGAACTGAACGCAATCACCTGCCTCTGCAGTTAACATCACGATGAGACTGTGTAAATGTGTATCTAAAATCCTATCTTATCGAATCCGTACCAGTTTGGCGCGCTGTTAAGAGCGGCACATTAAATCGAAATTGCCTCCCCGCTCCGCATGTCCATCGACCGAGCAGGCGCCCTTCTAATCAGAGCCAGCCATTCTGTTAACGTCATTATCACACTTATCGACCAAAGTACTTCCTGCTACGGCAGATATCGCTCGCCGATTGCCGCAAAAGAGCCTCTGACATTACAGGCACGAGAATGTCATTCCCGTATCGCAACGACTGCCCTGTAATTAACGAAATTTTCCATAGTTCTTGGTTGAATTTGTTCGTCACCGAAAATTATAAGCTTACAATTGTCTGCTCTGAAATACTTTACTCCTATCTGCATCAGATTTCTGTTTATTGTGCCAACGCCAAACCCTTTTAGATTAAAATCAAAATCGACTTATTACGAAATATAAATTAAAAGCCAAGTTATATTTTACAAAATATTGTGTACTACAGATAGTTTTGTGACTGCCAAA
Source organism: Schistocerca americana (assembly GCF_021461395.2). Lineage (NCBI taxonomy): Eukaryota > Metazoa > Arthropoda > Insecta > Orthoptera > Acrididae > Schistocerca > Schistocerca americana. Next base: position 334,088,565 of record NC_060122.1, on the reverse strand, counting down.
AGACAACTTGGTGTGATTACCAAATGAGGCAGGTCCTTCTCGCAACTTAAATGCCTTTGTTGTGTATTTTATTTCATTTTAATTTATTTTAATTTGGCTTGGATTTATTGACCCGCACTGAAGACAACGTGTTAGAAATATAAAATAACATACACAAAGAGATACAATATCAATAGGTTAAAACTGTGTGTCTGACCGGGATTCGAAGCTGGGACCTTTGCAAGGGTCCGGCACACAGTTCTAATCTGTTATGAAGCTTCATATCAGCGCACACTCTGCTGTAAGGAGAAAACAATATAAATAGTTTGAACAATGACAAAATTACGCTACGATGTCCACGAAGGGACAATATTTATAGCTAAGAAATCTTGACAAATCAGCTGTAGAAAAAAATCTCCAAATATGACGAAACGTCTAAAACTAAAACCGATGCCACTTGCGTGTTGCACGTCTAACTACTTTCAGGACAGCAAAAATTTTATTTTCAGCATTTCATATAATTACTGACTGAATTTAAAAAATTAAAATGGTGTTATAATCTACTCATTCAGAGGTATAATTTTACGTTAGAAACTGTTTATATATCTTGAGGAACAATAACTCAAAGCGCCCAAATTCCCTAGACTATATTTATCCAATATTTGAGAATGAGACCATTAACGACTTCCAACAAACCTTATCCATAAATTCATACTTTTTACAAACATTTCTCGCTGATAAGTGTTGGTTACTACGTTTTCACTGTTCAAGCAGCCAAACCTTAACATCAGGCATAACGCTTTAATTTATTACTTCGTTATTATTAAGTCTATTTGCAACATATGCTTGTATACCATTGAAAGTACCTGCAAAATTACATCCTTGAACACCCATGGTTTAACTCATGGGACTTAGATTCTTTAAATAATCGAGGAAAGGACGGAGGTTAATGGTTGACTATAAAGAATCCGTGTAAGTACGTGTAGTACCCACGCACCAGAGGTTCTGCACAAAGATATTTATGTATACAGATGGTCCATCCATCCCGGGATGGAGAATTTCGATGGTTTTTGCCAACTACCGTTATCGATTTACGCAATATATCAAAATATTTGAATATCGATGACGATCAGTTTTGCTTTCGGAAAGGTAAAGGAAGAGAGGCAATTCTCATGTTGCGGTTGATAATGGAAACACAACTAAAGAAAAATCAAGACACTTTCATAGGATTTGTCGACCTGGAAAAAACGTTCGACAATGTAAAATGGCGCAAGATGTTAGAAATTCTGAGAAAAATAGGGGTAAGCTATAGCGAGAGACGGGTAATATACAATATGAACAAGAGTCAAGAGGAATAATAAGAGTGGACGACCAGGAACGAAACTCAGATTAAAAAGGGTGTAAGCATATAGTCTTTTGCCCTTACTGTTCAATCTGTACATCGAAGAGGCAATGATGGAATTAATATTCAAGATCAAAGGACATCGATGATACGATTCGCTGGTGACAATCTAATGAGTACAGAAAATGGATTGAGAGTAAATCGAAGAAAGACGAAAGTAACGAGAAGTGGCAGAAATGAGAACAGCAACAAACTTAACATCAGGATTGATGGTCACGAAGTAGATGAAGTTAAGCAATTCTGCTACATAGGCAACAAAATAACCAATGACGGACGGAGCAAGGAGGACATCAAAAGCAGACTAGCACTGGAAGAAAGGGCATTCCAGACCAAGTGAAGTCTGCTAGTATCAAACATAGGCCTTAATTTGAGGAAGAAATTTCTGAGAATGTACGTCTGGAGCACTGAAACGACAGTGAGACATGGACTGTGGGAAAACGGGAACAGAAGAGAATCGAAGTATTTGAGACGTGGTGCTACAGAAGAATGTTGAAAATTAGGTGGACGGATTAGATAAGGAATGAGGAGGTACTGCGCAGAACCGGAGGGGAAAGAGATACGTGGATAACACTGATAAGGAGAAGGGACAGGGTAATGGGACATCTGGTAAGACATCGGGCAATGACTTCGAAAGTACTAGAGGGAGCCGTAGAGAGTAAAAATTGTAGAGGACGACAGAGATTGGAATACACCCAGCAAATAATTGGGGACATAGGTTGCAAGTGGTACTCTGTGATAAAGTGTTAGGCATAGGAGAGGAATTCGTAGCGGGTCGCAGCACACCAGTCAGAAGACTGATGACTCAAAAAAAAAAGTGACATAAATGGCAGTGTCTTTTGACTGCATTGATGTAGAAGCTTAAACTTTTTACACTGACTAGGGACTTGATAGCTCAACCCTTTCTTGAGAAAAAGGTGTCTCAAAAGACGGACGGGCACTCATATAACATACGGCAAAAATATTTTTGGTGTGATATAATTAAAAACTAACAATTTTCAGATTTTTTTTCCTTTACGTGTTCTATGGAACTTTACTTCTTGCCAAGTTTCATGATTCTAGGTAAGTAGGTTCTGATGAGTGAATTCACAGGCATCAAAATATGTGACGAAAGTGTCCGTATTTTTTTATTGCTTTTACGTGGAAGATTAAAGGTTTTATACCGCCAGGGACTGCAGACAGTATGTGACACAAATATCAACTTGATATGTCAACCTTTTCCCGAGGGAAAAGGGTTCTTAACAGACAGACGGACCGATCGTGAGATAACATATGACAAAACGTTTATCGTGTGATATAATTACAAATTATCAATTTTCTGATCTTTTTCCTTTGGTCATACTGTAAAACCATGCTCCCTGCCAGATTTTACGATTCTAGGTTAACGAGAAGTATCCTGTAGGTTTGATGAGTGAGTTTTCGAGTGTCAAATTATCTGATATAAATTACCGTATCTTTTGATTACATTAACTTAGAAGCTTCAATTTTTTACACCCACAAGGGACCGTATATGTTAGTGTGGGAGATAAATTTCAGTTTGGTACGTCTACCTGTTCCTGAGAAAAAGGTTTTTCGACAGTCGGACTGACAGACAGACAGATGGACGGACAACAAAGTGATCATATAACGTTTCAGTATTTACAACTTGATGTACCCAACCCCACAACGAACTCAACAGAGGTTGGGAATTATACACCCGGACATTACGGTGTTTATACAACCACAGATAGAGCAGCAAATTTCATATACACACGTTACTTTTTTGTATAAAAGAAAAAGGGACTTTATATATTTGACTATCTCCATGACCCAATGAAACAGGAGCACTTACTGGAAAGGATAACTTCAATTTCACGAAGTTTCGCAGTAAACGGTTCTGGTGTGCTTCGAAGAAACAGCAAAGAAAAATAAAGAATAAGTCGAATTAGTCTCCTTCTATTTTCTTCTGACAGCCGCAGAAAAAGTCACGCTTGATGCCGTTTCTACGTAACTGGGAAATAGTTGAACCACGGTTCGTACGCATTTGTACCAAGGCAGCTATCAACGGACCTCACTCAACTCAGTAAGTTGTCAGAAGAGGGTTCTGTGCTTGTAAGTGGGTATCGATAGCGGATTAGGGAGAGGGGGTAGAAGCGCAAGTGATCAGCCAAAGAGAATAAGAAATGAATTTCTATTAGCAAAGTGGAGCATATAGTCCAGGTCAAAAAGAAATTTCGTGTCAAGTGACAGTTGCAAAAGTTTTCAGTCGCCAAGGTCGGTAACCGATCAACTAAATTAAAATCTCATAAAGAACCTCTGGAGTGCTAGGTCGCAAGTTTAGACTTTATTAAGGCTCATTTGAGAGTGTTGTGTGAGCAATTATTGCAGAAAAAATATTAGCTGCCAATGACTCACGATGTGCATCAGTACGGCGACAGAAAATCAGTGACGGGAGCAGCGGAGACATGAAACTGCTGTGGATGAATGTGTTACACTTCACAAAATGGAAATAGTCGACATTCAAGAAATGTTCAAAACAAATCAGTAACTTGCACCATGAACACCAAATGAAAAATGGTGCGCAACATTAATCACGAAAGTTCTCACCATCAACATCAAAGGCGACCTCCTTGGGAGTTGCAAACCGTGCACGATGTCCGTCTAGGTATCCACTCTTAAAGAATGCATATAGAATCATATTGGTGTAATGGTGCGATGAGAAGTGATGGAATGTGATGGCACGCAACCGAATGCGAAACAGTCTGTCGTGGAGCTTAGCGTAAAACTGTTTATCTTTTAAGGTGTAGCTGCAAATAGTACGATAATACTTTTTACAGGCACGGAAAAAACAGACATCCAGAGGCTGATTTTGTCCAGCGATTTTGTCCATGTTTTGATAACTTGAGAATTTGGGTCTGGCGAGAGGCTTGCTAAGGTAGTCCGTCCAGTTGCAATGACCACTGTGTCCGGATGGCTCAGTGATCGCCGGCACGGTAGCTCAGCGTGTTCGGTCAGAGAGCTGGTTGGCCCCTGTAATAAAAACACTGAGTGGAAGGATCAACAAACGAACTTTAACGGATGTCATGTGACGTCCGCAACGACCAAACCCAACGATTAACAACTAACAAACAAAAAAGTGATCAGAGCATCTGCCCAGTAAGCAGAAGATCCAGTTTCGAATCCCGGCATGGCATAAATTTTCGACTTTTTCCATCGACTTCAGTCAATGCTCGCCCGCACCAAGTGTCTGTAATTCCTTGGTGTCTGTTCATAATTGTTTTTCCTTATGCTGTGCATGATCTTCCATGTTCATAATTATATTTAATGCCTGCTCCTTGGACAATGCTTGTCCTTTAATACGTTTCACCGGAGAGGGGATTTGTGGCTCTCTGTGAGATAAGGACGATGAACTACACGGCTCGACACATGTTACAAAAACATTTTCACTTTTTAAGCCTTGTCGTCATCCTTGTACCCTTCATGTACATTGTCCGAACAGTCGAGCGTATACGACACCACACATTCCACTAATCCATCTTGCACAAACGCTAATATTTCGTCCGCCACTTCTTTCTCAATCTGCGAAACTCCTTAAGTTCCTTTCTGACGAAATGCCAACTTCGACAACTGTTGCTGTAGATAACACGCAGTGTTTGCTTTGTTTATCGTTGCCACTGCACTGCTTCGTATCAACACCACTAGCACTGTAGCACTGTCGTGAATTACTCGGCAACTAAACAGTTCAACTACGCTCCGTAGCCTCAAGCTGTGATCATTATTGGATACCTCCAGTCCGGCCCCCTGCTGCCATTAGTAGCCAATATTGTGGCTGCATGGTAGACAACATGTAGCGGAGTCGAATGCCGTAAACATCATTGGCCTTTTGCGACCTGCACTCAAGGGGTTCCTTGTCAGAGTCTTAAGGAGTAAAAAATGATAAAATGAATGGAATGTTGCAAGAGCGGTGTATTTAGGAGAAAGTGTCAAAATGAATTTTTCATTTGTCGATGTGCGTTTGCTAATGCGATTTGCAACGGCCTTTCGTAGTGGTGGAAATAAAGGCACAAGGTGGCCCATAAAAATTAGATACACTCAGCGATAGGATTTCTGTTTTCTAATGTATGACTTATGCTATATCACGATTTCTGGGAACGCTTCTGGTATGGACGTTGGTGGAGCGTCCTGTTCTGGACGCTTCTGACAGGGAGACTTATAGACGACGCCCGTGCATGCCGAACCTGCTGCCATTAAACTTTCGTTGCGGCCAGTCACTGGCGCCGTTGCTAACACACTATAAAACCAACAACAGACGGGAGCAGTTTAATATGCCATGTCTCAGAGTCCGAGCGAATGAGTGTATCCGGGCAAAGCGACTCTGAAAATTTCTAGCATTGCGGGAAATTTAATCTAACACTTGTTCTTTCTGAAAATATAGTACTTATATTTTTCTTGTAATACTGTTAGGTGTTCTGTACTCACTAACCTTATAGTCTGGTAGATATAATTTTTGAAATGAACACTAAAAGTACATTCAGTTGTAGTCGGAACGGACAAAAGCAGTCTGCCAATATAAATTGCTCTTGAAATGTGTGCATTTTGAATATTTGCAACTGATGCAACTAATTCTATTTTTATATGTACTTGTTGCTGCAAAATGTAAGTGCATACTTTAGTTAACTAACTGCCTTTTAATGACGTGGAGTACACCACAAGATTTACAAAGAACTACTTATATTTGACATAACAGTAGTCCAATTCGTGGACGATATATCTGTTATTGGTAGTGTACCTGGTTTTCAGTTCGATATCAAATAAAAAATAAAAATATCAGACCCACCGTTTTAGAGTAAAAGGGAAGCTGGTCTTACTAAATAAATATGTCGTCGGTGAGTATGACAGTTCTGCTCTCGACGAGCGGAAAAGCCGACTATCAAAATTGACTGAGGATTTGGTGGAAATGTTTGATGTAAAAATTGGAAAGAAAAGGTGTTCCACAATGTTGACACTGGCATTTACTGATAATGATGAAGAGAAATAAATCTGTTCCCGGTACTTAGCGCTACTTGTGGTTAATTTGTGCAGCTAATGGAACTTTAAGATCAAAATGTATACAGCATACTTAATGTCAGAATTAGTGAGTTATATTTTTATGGGCTCTATTACAGCATCATACTGCAAACTGTGGCATGGTATATCTACTCCGTAACTGAGTGATCACTGTGGCTGCTGCCAAGCGTGGGATCCTGGTACCATTGGCGGTATTTACAGGAATTTTCCTTTGGGCGTAGGGGGCGTTGGCAAGCGGTGCATTCCCTGGGATATGCTAGAAAATACTACATGTGTTGATCTCATCCCGTTAAGAATAACGAATCACTCCTATCTGAATCCAGTCACAAATCTAGTCCAGTACTTGGTAAGCTCGAATTTATTTGATTAAACGACAGGATGGAACTGTATCGAATGCCTTCCGTAAGTCAAGGAGCACGGTATCAATTTGGGAATGAATCGCCGTGTTCAGCAGTGTATTTGTTACATGTGAGTTGTTCCAGCGCGTCATCCACTTTTGGGCCCTGCATTTGTGTGTTCTATTTTACCCATCTGAGTACTTATCGCAGTTTTACTGCCATATCCTGCACTATGAAATTTATATCCGCCAATGTGATACTAGCTGACATTACACAGTCTGATCGAAAGTATCTGAAAACCTCTATTTAATGCGGAATTTACCACTAGATGTCACGAAAATCGGACCACCCTTCATAAATGGAGGCGGAATGTGTTACGATGTCAGCAGAGAAGCTGTAACAGCAGATTGGGTTGGTCAGGAGAGCTCAGCGACTTCGAGCATCGACTCGTTATTGGATGTAACCTGAGTAACAAATCTATCACGGACATTTCAACCCTTCTGAAGCTTCCCACATCGACTATTGGTGATGTGATTGTGACGTGGAAGCGCGAAGGAACAGCCGCAGCTAAACCAAGACAAGTAACACATCATGTGCTGACGGATACTGACAGTCGGGCATTACGCAGAATGGTAGTAAAAATCGCATGAAATCAGCGGAAGAAATCGTTCGTGAGTTCCAAAGTGATATCACAAGCCCAGCTACAGCAGCGATTGTGGATATGGAGTTAAAAAGAGTGGGGTGCAGTGGTCGAGCAGCTTCTCATAATCCAGACATTCCTGCAGTTAATGCTAAGCACCGCTTGAGCTGATTAAATAACGTTGCCACTGGTCAGGGATCACTGGAAATGAGTGATCTGGAGAGATTAATTACATTGTACCCTGCGGCCATCCACTGCAAGGGTTAGAGTTTGGTGAATGCCTGGAGAACGTTACCTGCCATCATATGTAGCGCCAACAGTGAAGTAAGAAGTTGATGTTAGGTATGCAGGGGCGTCTTTCATGGTTAGGGTGTGAGCCCCATATTGCGATTAAGAAAACGCTAAATTCGAAATAATATCAACACAGTTTGAAGGGTTCTCGGGTGTCCAGACGGATACGATCGTCGAATTCCCGCGATATTTTAGCGAATAACATTTCCGCCATCATCAGATGGTGCTGATGCAATGGTCTGTCTGCTCTCTGCGGAGAGCGGACAGACCATTTGATGATGGCGAAACGGTTATTCGCCGAAATATCGTGGGCATTCGACGATCGTATCTGGTTGGACACCCGAGAACCCTTCAAACAGCATATACGCCAGGAAAGCCTCAGATCACATAATATCAATACATTTTACAGGACAGTGCACTGAGTACAGTAGAAGGACAGTTCAGAGACGATGATGGTTTGTATCAGCATGGCAATGCACTCTGTCATACAGCAGCATTATGAAGCAATGTGAACTGCAAAATTCCTGAAATTGACTGGCCTGCCCAGGAACTCGACCTGCAGTCCATGGAACCATTTTGCGATGAGTTGGAGAGTCAAACAGTTGTTGGAGAGTCAATTTCGCTCCAGACGACAGCGTCCAACATCACTACCTTCTCAGATTTCGGCTGTTGAAGAAGACACGGCTCCCATTCCTCCACAGTCATTCAGACACCAAACTGAAAGTCTTGCCAGCAGAGTTCACGCCGGCATAATGGCGACGGGCGGACATACCCCAAATTAGTGACCACCAACAGGTGTCTGGATACTTCTGGTCTGATAGTCTATATTGAAAAATATATCACTATAAGTTTGACTGCAGTGTTTGGAAGGAACAGCATAGGATGCCACCGCAGTTCGGAACGCCATGCAACTTGCTTTAGTGTCACTTAAGTAGGACGTGGTAACCTGGCTTAAGTATCGGGAGTGCAATGGTGTTCAGACCGTGGAGGATCTCATTTGCAGCGTTTTGATACCTGTAGGGAACTGCGCACCGTACATCAGTCTGGTCTTCAGAATAACGGTAGAGTCGTTGCCGACAACTTTATAAGAGTTCATCGCACCCGTAAGCGACACTTGTGTTTGCGTGGGCCGAGCGTCCCATTGTCTGCAGATGAGCAACAGATCGAGGGTGGAGTCGCTGCGTGTTCTTTAGCGGTAAGACTAGCGTCACGCAGTGGTCGACTCCATCCATCACGCTTCGTCACATTGACAGATAATCCTGGAGAGAAGTCTCTTAGCCACCGCAGTCAAACATCTGCACACATCAAAATAAGTTTTGCATCACCTCGTTTCCGAGAGTTCCGGAATCTGCACAGAAAATTGGAATAGAGATCAACATAATCATCATTTCCGCCCTTTTTATTGCTAATAAAAACCACACATTGCATGTTGTACTACATACAGCGAGAGCTTTCAGAGGTAGTGTCCAGATTCCTGCACACACCGGTACCTCTAATACTCGGAAGCACGTCCTCGTACATTGATGCCTGTCTGTATTTGTCGTGGTAAACTACCCACAAGTTCACCAAGGCGCCGTTGGTCCAGATTGTCCATCTCCTCAATGGCTATTCGGCGTAGACCCCTTAGAGTGATTGGTGCGTCACATCGATCATAAACAGCCTTTTTCAATGTATCCCAGGCATGTTCGATAGGCTTCATGTCTGGAGAACATGCTGGCCACTCTAGTCGAGCGATGTCGTTATCCTGTAGGAATACATTTACAAGATGTGCACGATAGGGGCGCGAATTGTCATCCATGAAGAAGAATGCCTCGCCGATATGGCTGCACTATCGGTCGGAGGATGGCAATCACGTATCGTTGCAAAATAACTTTATTTGGAATACAAGGGCAAAAATTTCATTTTAACTGGAGTTCTTGTTACTGGGATTCCAGACTGCCCTTCGATTTTCTTCATAAATACAGGATTTGAAGATCAGCTTCTAGACATCAGTTTCGTGAAGCCGTAAGACACAATTCTCAAAAAAAAACTGAGCGCTTGTGAGTACAAAACATTTCTAACATCTGATTATAATTGCCGGTAGCTGAACCTTCACAGGTAGTGAGACAAAATGGTCAGCTCCCGTAACGAGAAATTTCCCAAACACACTTAAGTTACCAGTAAGTGGATCGAATTTACTAAACGCTGCATGGGGCCGTGCGCCAGGGGATGCTAGAAAATACACTGGTGTGCAAAACTTAAGAACGAAACTAACTTTCGCATGATATGTCATTACCAACTTACATAGCTCGGTGAAACTTGGAACATACGTAGAAACAAGGTCAGAGGCTAGCCGAAAGAAATACGTAATGAGACGAACAGAATTGCTACTTTTATTCAAAGCCAATAATTGCACTTATGTGCACGTGCAATAAAGTGAGACCGGGTTGTAACCTATCCTCGATGTTGTTCAATCTGTATATTGAGCAAGCAGTAAAGGAAACAAAAGAAAAATTCGGAGTAGGTATTGAAATCCATGGAGAAGAAATAAAAACTTTGAGGTTCGCAGATGACATTGTAATTCTATCAGAGACAGCAAAGGACTTGGAAGAGCAATTGAATGGAATGGGCAGTGTCTTGAAAGGAGGATATAAGATGAACATCAATAAAAGCAAAACGAGGGTAATGGAATGTAGTCGAATTAAGTCGTGTGATGCTGAGGGAATTAGATTAGGAAATGAGACACTTAAAGTAGTAAAGGAGTTTTGCTATTTGGGGAGCAAAATAACTTATGATGATCGAAGTAGAAAGGATATAAAATGTAGACTGGCAATGGCAAGGAAAGCGTTTCTGAAGAAGAGAAATTTGTTAATATCGAGTATAGATTTAAGTGTCAGGAAGTCGTTTCTGAAAGTATTTGTATGGAGTGTAGCCATATATAGAAGTGAAACATGGACGATAAATGCTTTGGACAAGAAGAGAATAGGAGCTTTCGAAATGTGGTGCTACAGAAGAATGATGAATATTAGATGGGCAGATCACATAACTAATGAGGAGGTATTGAATAGAATTGGGGAGAAGAGAAATTCGTGGCACAACTTGACTAGAAGAAGAGATTGTTTGGTAGGACATGTTCTGAGGCATAAAACGATCACCAATTTAGTATTGGAGGGCAGCGTGGAAGGTAAAAATCGTAGAGGGAGACCAAGAGATGAATACACTAAGCAGATTCAGAAGGATGTAGGTTGCAGTAGGTACTGAGAGATGAAGAAGCTTGCACAGGATAGAGTAGCTTGGAGAGCTGCATCAAACCAGTCTCAGGACTGAAGACTACAATAACAACAATTGCACTTAAGTCGTCGTGATTCGTGATGGTCTCCTGGACCTTACGAAAGGAGCGACATTGCTTTTAACTGGGTCTGTGAGCACCATAGAGAAGAACGCATGCTCTGCAACGTGCTCCCGTGCTGGCCGCAAAGTTGGTAACGAATTCTTGTGATAGTGCGTCCCGTTCCTCTACCAGCCCGATTGACAACTATTGAATGGACGTTGTGCCTGTGGACGTGCTGCAATATATCACCCCAACGAATCCAACATGTGCTCGGTTGGTCTTAAATGGGGGGTACTGGCAGTCTTGTCCATGTGCCGAACATCCTCTCGCTCCAAGAGCTCTTCCACATGCGCTGTTCGATGCAGTCGTGTATGCATGAGGGCCGGATGCATCCCTGAGAAGACGCACATGAGGAAGAAGTATAGTGCCATAGAAACGTCGACCGGTGAGTGTATCACGATCAAAAAGGTGGAGACCGGTAGTCCATGCAATGCCTCCTCGTATCATAACACTTGGATCGCCAAAACGACCACTGTGCGGCTGGTCCCGGCGGAGGTTCGAGTCTTCCCTCGGGCTTGGGTGTGTGTGTTTTTCCTTAGCATAATTTAGGTTAAGTAGTGTGTAATCTTAGGGACTGATGACCTTAGCAGTTAAGTCCCATAAGATTTACACACATTTGAACATTTTTTGAACCAAAACGACCTTGTTCGCAAGTGTTCCTGGGTGCATTACGTGTTTCCACCTATCGCTGTACGAGGGTATGTCTAAATGATGATGTTTGGTTTGTGGGGCGCTCAACTGCGCGGTTATCTTTGCTCAGTCCGATCTCGCCACTTTGATGAATGATGATGAAATGATGAGGACAACACAAACACCCAATCATCTCGAGGCAGGTGAAAATCCCTGACCCCGCCGGGAATCGAACTCGGGACCCTGTGCTCGGGAAGCGAGAACGCGACCGCGAGACCACGAGCTGCGGACGGTACGTCTAGAGTAGCTACTCATACTGAATCTGCCCTCATCCGAGAAGAGCACGTGTCACCACTCCACGTTGGTCCACTCTCTGTGCTCTTTGCACCATCGCAAACGGTGCCGCCGGTGTACCGGGGTTAAGAGAACACAACATACTGGTCGTCGGACAAAGACGTCACCCCATGCAGTCGCCGTGCCACTGTGGAGATTGAGATTGCGTGCCTTGGAGTCCTGTTAAATGTGGTTGCAATTACACTCGCTGTTTTACGTGTGGCCCTTCTTACCTGTTGCACAACGTAGCGGTCATCTGGTGCTGAAATTGGCATTGCTGACCTTGGGGCGGAACGTCATCCTTGCACATGAAGACTGTGAACGATACCAAAATTCTGGGCTACGCTCATCACACTTCGCCTTCTCCCAGTCTCCCGATGATGCTTCCTCGTATGAAGTCACCCAGATGTTGTCTTTGGGCAATGATGTAATGAAGAACACTACAACAGTTCCCTGTAACTGCTTGCTGGTTGATACACACTGTCTTTTTCCCGTTCCTTCAACTGTCTCGTGTTCCCGCGCCACTCTATTTGCCGCTATTAGTCACGCTGACATCACGTCATGTGATGTCAAGCTTTTTCTGCACGATTGGGAGCGGCAGTATGTTCCCGCGCTTACATTCATTACCAGCGTTTAGTTAATATGTTACGTCACTTTATGTAGATCTACTTTAAGTTCTGCAGAGCATTGTTATTGTTGATAACTGTGCCTTAACAGATTGTGAGGCAAAATGTTCAGCTCTTGGGGTGAAGAATCTCATAAATGCACCCAGGTTACAAACTTGACACTTGGGTTTACTAAAGTCTGTGGGGAATCACGACAGAAAACATAGGTGACTGGAGGGTGCCTGCAAACCACAACATACGCTACTGGCCATTAAAATTGCTACACCAAGAAGAAATTCAGATGATAAACGGGTATTCATTTGACAAATATATTATACTAGAACTGACGTGTGATTACATTTTCACGCAATTTGGGTGCATAGATCTTGAGAAATCACTACCTAGAACAACCACCTCTGGCCGTAATAACGGTCTTGATACGCCTGAGCATTGGGTCAAACAGAGCTTGGATGGCGTGTACAGGTGCAGCTGTCCATGCAGCTTGAAAACGATACCACAGTTCATCAAGAGTAGTGACTGGCATATTGTGACCAGCCAGTTGCTCGGCCACCATTGACCAGACGTTTTCAATTGGTGAGAGATCAGGAAAATGTGCTGGCAAGGACAGCAGTCGAAAATTTTTGTATCCAGAAAGGCCCCTACAGGACCGGCAACATGCGGACGCGCATTATCCTGCTGAAATGTAGGGTTTCGCAGAGATCGAATGAAGGGTAGGGCCACGGGTCGTAACACATCTGAAATGTAACATCCACCGTTCAAAGTGCCTTTAGTACGAACATGAGGTGACCGAGACGTGTAACCAATGGCACCCCATACCATCACACCGGGTGATACGCCAGTATGGCGATGACGAATACACGCTTCCAATGTACGTTCATCGCGATGTCGCCGAACACGGATGCGACCATCATGATGCTGTAAACAGAACCTGAATTCATCCGAAAAAACGACGTTTAGCCATTCGTGCTCCCAGGTTCGTCGTTGAGTACACCATCTCAGGCGCTCCTGCCTGTGATGCAGCGTGAATGCTAACTGCAGCCATGGTCTCCGAGCTGATAGTCCATGCTGCTGCAAACGTCGACGAACTGTTCGTGCAGATGGTTGTTGTCTTGCAAACGTCCCCATCTGTTGACTCAGGGATCGAGACGTGGCTGCACGATCCGTTACAGCCATGAGGATAAGATTCCTGTCATCTCGACTGCAAGTAATACGAGACCGCTGGGATCCAGCACGGCGTTCCGTATTACCCTCCTGAATCCACCGATTCCATATTCTGCTAACAGTCATTGGATCTCGACCAACGCGAGCAGTGCCGTCGCGATACGATAAACCGCAATCGCCGTAGGCTACAATCCGACCTTTATCGAAGTCGGAAACGTGATGGTACGCATTTCTCCTCCTTACACGAGGCATCACAACAACATTTCACCAGGCAACGCCGGTCAACTGCTGTTTGTATATGAGAAATCGGTTGGAAACTTTCCCCATGTCAGCACGCTGTAAGTGTCGCCACCGGCACCAACCTTGTGTGAATGCTCTGAAAAGCAAATTATTTGCATATCACAGCATCTTCTTCCTGACGGTTAAATTTCGCGTCTGTAGCACGTCATCTTCGTGGTGAGGCAATTTTAATGGCCAGTAGCGTATGTTTTAGGGAAGACTCCCAACTCCAAGACATGACAAAGAAAATAATGGAAACCATTGGGGTAAAGATTCGTGTCCCCTAGAAAATCATATAAAACATGAAGTCTCAAGCTGGAAGACTGGCTAGTCAATTTTCCAACAAATCCATACGTTCAAGGTCGTGAACATCAGCCTAAATGTTTATAAATGATTTAACCCTCCACAGCTACGCAACACCACAGAATAAAACGGATTAATCATCCGCACTGCCAGTACTGTGGAGTTGTTGGCACTACCACACACAGAACAACAGGTTGCTCTCAAATTACGGGCTGGTGGAAGTCGATAAAATTTAAATCAGCGAGTCTAATGTCAACGACAGTCAACGAAATAAACAGCAAGAAAATAATGTAAATGGACGTCAAAGTGTTTCCATCACACAAGATATGAACACTCACATTGCTCAACGAGAGAGAAGAGACCAAGAACGACTTTAAACAACACATGGTGAACAAAAAAAGAAATCCCCAACAACAAATAGAAAAGAGATAAGTTTTTATCATTCATTCATCTTATTTAAATCTTTTACTTAAAGTCAATGTAAAAGATTTTTAGTACCTGCTGCTGAATAAATTCAGCATTTTCTGGAAAGAAAAGGAAAAGTAGGTAGGGAACAAGACTTGCCATCGTGAAGTTGGTGATTCGGTTCTCATTAATCGCAACTGTTGTTACTTTCATTTAAATTTTATATTTATATTTATTTTCAAATGAAAAAGTTAATTTGCAAAAATTTATTAAAAATGTAATCATTTTATGTTTAGTACTAATTACCGTTCGTACGAAAATAAATTAAAATTTGTGACAGTTGTGCAAAATCCCTTTTCGTTAAATGAAAAAAGTATATACGTTAATAACACTGCAAATAACTAAAGGCTTTTATTTTGCATTTGATGATCTGCGTTTGTGTAGGAAATTTTAATTAACTATGAATATTCTTATTTTCATGTGATCAGTAACTAAATATAAAAGTACGTTATTTTTATTAAAAAGTTGTAATTCAAAATTTATCAATTAACATTTCCATTTCTTAATAAATATAGAATTTAAATAAAAGAAGTTGCTACTAACGAGACTCCAACCATCGACTTGACGATTACAAGACCAGTGAGATATGTACGCAGCTATCGACAACTACGGTAACAAATCTTAGAATTTGATTTTGCCAAGTCTTTTTGAAAACTTTTTCGTATTTCTTTAGGTAACTCATGTTCGGTGTAATATCAGAACCCAAACAACTATTATTTTTATGAAATATTAATACAAGTTTTGCTCAAATAGGTATCTTTGAAGTTCAGAGGGAGACAGATAGTTTAACTTATCGCTGTTTAATTTTCGATTTTCAGGTGTGTTTCTTCACTGATGTGCAGATATTTTAGCCTCTGGCCTCATTTCTTGTGACGTAGGCGTCAGAGCGAACGACACGCTTTCAGCCATTGCTCTGTCTTATGTTATACGCCTATTTCATTTTCTGCTGTGTCTGGGACAAAGGCATTAAAGTAAAAAAGTTACTGTCTGTGGCACCTCACGAATAAGTCATTAAATGATTCAGGTAAAACCAATGATTTACCTATTTTTAGTAGACTCCGAGTTGGCCCTGAAAGCACACATTGTTATCTGTTGTTTCTTAAGTTTAATTTACGTCATTCTATGTAATAATATTTTAGGTTGTTCGCGTATGGTATTGCTGAGAGAGAGAGAGAGAAAGAGAGAGAGAGAGAGATGTGATTAAGATAACATTAAAGAATATTTCTCCTCGCAGATACTCCAATGTTGTTAAGAGATAAGCATATTCGATAGAGATAGTGACCATTCTTTGACTGTGTAACAAAGCAAGGTTCAACTGACATTTTTAGCCGTGATTCTCATGAATGGGAATTTTTCAACTAATACTCAACCTGTATATTTTTTCAGTTAATTTTTGAGAATCTTAATCTAAAATTTATTATTTTGTTTGCGATAGCCACATCGGTCACTGAGTTGCAAATTCTATATGTATGAAGAAAGCTGAAGAGGAAAGAGTAGTCCGTAAGGTCCGCTTGTAAATGCGTACTGTTATGTGTTACTTGGAATTTGCATTTCTATTTTTACTAACTTGCTTTACATTCTGAAGTAACTCTTCACTGAAGCAAAAATTGTTCATTGCACAAAAGAAAGTAGCTAGAGTTATATGTGGAGTTAACAGATATACGTCTTGAAGTTACCTCTTTAAGCAAATAGGAATACTAACCACACCCTCACAGTACATTTATTCATTGATGAAATTTCATCAACAAACCACATGAGTACAGCTCTAGAAGGAAAAATTATCTGCATTACCCTTTGCTGAACCTAACTTTCGAGCAGAAATGGGTGACATACAGCTACAAAAATACTTGACGTTCTCCTCATGGAAATAAAATGCCTGACACATAGATTAAAGATGTTTCTCCTTAATGTCTCCTTCTATACAATGAGGAATTATTGAACAGAAATAGTTATTTATACCAAAATCTGAGAATGGTTTTTCGTCTTTTTGTATTTTTGTTCTGTGATGTTTTTCAGTTGACACGTTCCAAATCATAACTTTTATCGTATGATCGACGGAACATGTCACTAACTAACTAACAATCGAGCCGCGGATGACTTCGTAGTTGCTCCCAACGTTGTAGCTCTTACAATTACT
The DNA here is from genome assembly GCF_021461395.2 of Schistocerca americana. Taxonomy (NCBI): domain Eukaryota; kingdom Metazoa; phylum Arthropoda; class Insecta; order Orthoptera; family Acrididae; genus Schistocerca; species Schistocerca americana. The sequence continues at coordinate 334,071,568 of NC_060122.1, read as the reverse complement.
TGGGGATCATTACCAATACAGAGGTCGCGTCATACTCCAAAAAAAGTCCCTCTCGCCGTCCAAACAGCCTCGTAAGGATCAACGGTACCAGCCGACCGCCGTGTCATCTTTAGCCAATAGGCGTCAATAACTGTGGATACGCAACGGCATGTGGTCAGCATACCACTCTGCCGGCCGTTGTCAGTTTACCTGACCGGAGCCGCTATTTCTCAGTCAATTGGCTTGAGTGCACCTTGCTTACCATCACTGCTCGGCAGACTTGGATGGTCACGCATCCAAGTACTAGCCTAGCCCGGCAGCGTTTAACTTCAGGGTTCTGACGGGAACCGGTGTTACCATCGCGGCATGTCTGTCGGACCACATCATACTCACGTGAATGAAAAACGTTTCCGCGGTACATATCGATCTGATGCTCGAATCAACATACCAGATCGAGTAAAAACAGACTTTTTAAGATCACTTCTGATTGGTCTCATGCGGCCTGCAACGACTTCCTCTCCTGTGCTAATTTATTTACGCCATACTAGCACTTACACTCAACGTCCCCAATTACCTATCTTAGTCTTCCCCTACAGTAATTACCCACCACAGCTCCCTTAAGGTGGAGTTATTTCCTGATTTCTAAACATATGTCCTATCGTCCTGTCCCTTCTTACATTCAGTAACGCATTCATTTACTCGCCAATTCCACACAGAAGCGCATCATTATCTTAGTAATCAAATTAATTTTCAGCAGCCTTCTGTTACACTAAAAACGAAATTCTGTTTTTTTTCTGGTTCACCCACAGTCCAGACACATTTCCGTAAAATGCTGTGCTCCAGAAGTACATTCTTCAAAATTTTCTTCCTCAAATTAAAGCTTGCGTTTGATACCAGTAGTCTGGCGATGAATACTCTCCTTGCCTATGCTAATTTCCATCTTAGATCCTGTTTGCTTCATCCGTAAAGAGTTGTTCTGCTTCCAAGTTAGCAGAATTCTTTCGCTAAGCAGTCCCCAGCTGTCTGTTAAGTTCATCCTTAGTTTCCTTTTCTGTACTTCTCAATACTTTCTCCTATCTTTAGTTTACTTTCAATCCGTATTCCGTGGTCACCAGACTGTTCATTCTGCCTCACATTCACTGAGGATAGCGACGTCATCGATGTCCTTTCACCTTGAATTACCCGCCTCCATAGCCGAGATCGCTGACGAACGCCTGGGTGGTGGCGTTCGATTTCGAGATAAGCAGAGGTGAGTGAAAGTTCCACTGCCACTATTCATCCGGCAAGAATGTATGATGGTGTAATGAACCTGACGACCGTCTTTGGACCAATGTCCTGGTTTAAATTCCCAACTTCTCTCTAGTTCCCGTGAAGTGAGGCCTGGTGACACCGTTTATGGTAAACAGTCTGTCACAACGGGGCTTTAAGCTCGGTGCCCTTGTTGCGTCGAGAGGCGTTAATCTATTTGTCGGCACTGGGTTTCACCTTTTCCCTTCTCTGAACATCATCATACAACACAAACATAACACTACACTGACACTCTACACTCATCTATTACACTCACTATCACTTTACAAATATACATACGACACAGGTCTCACATGTACACAAAGAAAGGGCCTACATTCGCGGATGAACAACACCGTTTCCAACAGACAGCTGAACCCTTCCCGTGGGATATCCCAGACGACAATTCCACACGACATTTACATTTTCCCCCTGAATATTAATCCCGCTTTTTAACGATTTCTGTAATTCGTTCTTTGCTTCATCGATATACAGGTTGGACAGCAAAGGAGGAAGACTGCATCCATGTCTTATGACCAGTTTTAATCCGACCTTTTCTCTCTTGGTCTTTTATTCATATCGTTCCCTCTTCGTTCTTGTACACATTCTATATTAATTGACCCTCTCTATATCTTATACCTACTTTTCTAAGGATTTCAGATAGGCAGATATCAAACACAAATGTGTGTTATTCCATTATTTGCAAGCAGTTCACTTATTTTCTTAGGAGTAAGGACTGCACCATAGTTGATAAAAGCTGTCTCTTTATGTGTCACCTGCTGGTGCGAAGATAAGTTGTTATTCAGGAGATTTTCAGCGCCCGCGGGAGTGACAAGTTGTTATTGTGAGATATCGCGTTAGATATCTGTGGGGATGAACGATTATCGTTACACTGTTATTTACAGCGCTCAAAAACGTCGTCTACGAACTTAAAGCTGTTCATGTCGATTTGTTTGTAAAGTATTGTCATAATTCCGTGGCTGATCGTGAATCTCCAAATGAATCAAAGCACCAGCTAAAATAACTTTTTAATGTATGAAACCTAGTGAGTTCCGAGACATCTTGAGACATCTTAATTACGTAGTGTTTTTGCCACAAAATCATAGCTATGCATCTCGCACGAATCACGAATTGAATCTAGGAGAATGAAATATTTTGTCATATTTAATAGTATCCAAATCTGGGTAAAATATCGAAGAGAAAGCCTTTTATTAATTAATTCGCTGATAGACGCATGTTACATCGGTACGGTTTTAGATACAACTTGACGTCAACCAGCTGCTGTTACCGCTACCTTCTCCCTTGAAGCATTATTTGAGCGTTTAATGGTTCAAATGGTTCAAATGGCTCTGAGCACTATGGGACTTAACATCTGAGGTCATCAGTCCCCTAGAACTTAGAACTACTTAAACCTAACTAACCTACGGATATCATACACTTCCATGCCCGAGACAGGATTCGAACCTGCGACCGTAGCGGTCGCGCGGTTCCAGACTGACGCGCCTTCAGCCGCTTGGCCACTCTGGCCGGCTGAGCGTTTAGTGGTGACATTATCATCCTGAGCATAGCAACGGTGCAACAGTTCCGCCAGTTAAGGAAATAACGTCGCTTACATCTGCCAGAGTTTGAATTAAGAATGGAATTGTCACACTTGACGTAGTCCCTGTAAGGTAGTTGAAGGACTCACACAATTTTTACATGTACTCTTCTTTTCTGTTTTACACCACATTCGCCTACAGTTGATGAAGAAGCTAACAGTACATGTTTAAATCGTTTTGTGTCAGAGAAAATCTTGCGGCACTGGCGAAACTGTATTCTAGCACCTATCTCAGTTTTATATATAACGTTTATCGATGGCAAATGCTGCGGTATATACTGCTCAGGGACAGGTTCGAAGGAAATAATGTCAATTTCCCTTAAAAAAAACCTCCATTGTTGAATAACTGTTCCGGCAAGCGTAAGGAGCATAAAGAAAGATTTGTCCAGTCATGTCATAGGTAGTTAGTGACTACTTTCCTCACTAAAAAAAATTGAATAAGATAGTAATAATGCCACCGTGTAACATGTTCCACGATTGTACAAAATTGTTTCTATTCTTACTCTGCATATTATCCTAGCAACTGTAATCTGTATTATCTCAGCAGTTAAAGAACGTTTGGAAAGTAAAGAACTTGATCAGAAAGTGTGAAGTGATGATATTTAGCTTATTCTTGTGGTCTGTATGCCAAATAAGAATATGGTCCCATAACATGTAAGAAAAGCTAGCAATGCATTTATTTAAATATTCAATACACAGAATGGTGCACACTAACATAAATTTATCTTTATCTTTACGGGAAGAGCGACACCATTTCGGAACATAACTTTACTCACACACACATCAAATACTCTTTTCGCGCGTCACAAGAATTTGTAGTCAACAATCGATGGGCACCGCTGTCCAAAATTAAATCAACGAACCTCTATTTCCCCGCCGTGCGTCTAATTCACTATAAGATCATACAAACTGTCAACAGATGTTCGTACGATAGTGTTTTGCCCGGAAGATGGCATTCCGGTCAACGGATAATCAAGCCAGTGACGACGTCAGGGCACATAATAAACGAGGTAGTGTTTATGGGTAGTCCCACATCCACATAGGCTGTATACACAGTCACAGGCGGTGCAGTTATGTCACAGAGAAAACACGTACCAGACTCTCTGCAGTGGAGGGCCAGAGGAAGAACGGCAGCAGGACAGTCGCAAACTGATCTGGCCCGATGGCTAACATATCTCGTCCTGTTGCTTCTCGGATGTGGCGATAGTTTGTAGACGTCGAGACAGTGTTCCGAAGATCAGGGCAGGGCCGACCACGTGTGAAATCAGAAAGAGAGGACCGTTATTTGGCTGTAAAGGCACGACGTTACCGCCTTGGTACTGCACGCCAATTGGCATCTGACCTCGCAGCATCCACTGGAGGTGTTGTACCGGGGCAAACTGTGTACAGAAGGCTTCAGCAGAGCAACTTTTATTGTTGGAGATCTGCTGAGCGTGTACCTCTGACGCGTCTTCACAGGAGGGAACGTCTAGAGTGGAGTCGTCAACATGCCACCTGAACGGTTTAACAGTCTCTTTTCACAGATGAGTGCCAATTTGGTGTGGAAAGTTATTCTCGACCGATTCACATATGGAGGGAACTTGAAACACGATTTCGGAACTCAAACGTTATGGAAAGTGACCGATATCGAGGAGGAACCCTAATGGTGTGGGCAGGGATTATGTTGACCACTCGAACACCTCTTCGTGGAATTGCACGGGTGAATCGTCAAGGTTTAACTGCTGTCCAGCACCGTGACGAGATCTTGGGATCTCATGCGCGTTTGTTGCGAGGTGCTGTGGGCCCAGACTTCGCATTGGTGGACGATAATGCTCGACCTCATAGAGCACAGGTGGTTGATGTTTTCTTGAAAACGGAAGATACTGCACGCATGGCCCTGCTCGCTCTCCCGATTTGAATCGCACAGAGTACGTCTGGGATGCACTAGGGCACGGGTTGCATCACGTCAGCATCCACCAACCACTCTCCGAGACTTGCCAGCAGCGCTGCAGGATGAACGGGCGTTATTGCCTCAACATGAGACGATGATATCATTCACAGCATGCCCCGTCGTTGTTAGGCCTGTATTGCTGCCAGCGGTGGTCACACCCCATACTGAGCACATTAACCAATTGTCTGAATGTGTGTGCAAATCCGTTAAGTTGGAAAATACGAAGAACATTTTTCTCTATCTTTATGTATGTTGCACTTACATACGTTCTGTATTCTTACATAGTTTCTACTTTACTATCACATGTTTATACTGTTTTGTGGAAAAATAAAAGCAGCCATGCAAAATTTCTGTTTATTGCCTTAATTTTGGACACCAATGTATAAGTAACGGATAGGAACCTGACGACGGCAGCAGGCTGAAGAAACGCATAGCTACAATAAATATTTGAAAATAAACGTGACTGAAGTTGATAAGGTGTTATTTTATAAAAGCACACGGTGATAAGGATATTAATCTTCTGGACAAGGCATGTTTGGAACACGACACCGTATATGTAGCAAATAAAGATCCTCCAGGACGTCATGTTGCATATCGAATTTTAGCTGATAAAGCCAAGGCAATACGTGTGATAAGGGATATTGGTGTAGGACAGCGCACTGCAGATTTTTCAGTTGATAAAACCATGCAGGCTAAAACTAACTTATATTTCGTGAAGCAATAGCAGACTTCAGCGAATTCTGTACAACATAGATAAATTTAAACGTAGTCCTATGCCTTCATTCTTCTGTGTATGCCGGCCGGTGTGGCCGTGCGGTTAAAGGCGCTTCAGTCTGGAACCGCGTGACCGCTACGGTCGCAGGTTCGAATCCTGCCTCGGGCATGGATGTGTGTGATGTCCTTAGGTTAGTTAGGTTTAATTAGTTCTATGTTCTAGGCGACTGATGACCTCAGAAGTTAAGTCGCATAGTGCTCAGAACCATTTGAACCATTTTTTTTCTTCTGTGTATAGTTTTTGCCTTGTTGGTTAAAATACTATTGACACCATGACCAATGGGAGGAAGTTAAATTTCATCAGCATGCGATTTTTTATAGTCATCCGCTCCATGACACACGTTTTTAACTGTGTGTATGAGGAGTAATGATGAATACCACGTCCGTCCATTGCCATTTTGAAATATATGTCACAAAACTCACCACCGTCGTCTGTTTAAAGGACTGCAGGTTTTCAGCTTGTTTGTGCTTACAGCACACCCTCTGTGGACGGAAATAATCGCTTTCTCTGTGTTCTGTTATACAAGTACGAGGAGGATGAATTTTGGTCATGAGTCTGTTAACGCTTTGAACCGCTTTTTTTCTCACACAAGGAAGTTTACAAGTTGATTGGATTCATCCTACCAAATCAGTCATTGACTCTTCCATTGATGGAATAGAAGAGTTGTCGGGCGGCCAGTATGTAAGACTCCTACAAAATAAAAGTTAAAGTGCTGGTAATGTATAGATGTAAACAATCAGCGGTATAATGGAGTGAAGAATGACATCCGTGATGGACAGTGTCTGACGAGTCAGAGGCAAATACAATGTTACTTCAGCCACACTTTTAGTTCATGCGCAATGCATTTCAAACTCAGTGGCTTCATCTTCAAGTACTTCTTAAATTCATCGCATTCTCCTGGATATATTTTGGAAACTCCTGAACCTGTTATGAAAATATTTTTAAATTACAAATTTTTTACTCGTAAATTCAAAAAAATACATTAAAGGTATTTGGATACAAAGTACAGTACACATACAGCGAACATTAATTATAGCTACATTTTTGTACACTTCAACTCGCACTATACTTGAATTAAGATATACATTCGTCATTTTTTCAGTAGACGCTGACACAGAGAAAGTATGTTACAGGTGTACAATACAATCAGCTGTTTCAAGGATTATTTGACACTGTCGATTCATAGATCATATGTTCTATCAGGCAGTAATATCATGATATACTTTTAACTTTTTTCTTCTTGTTCAGAAATGTACCTTCAAAATTCTCTAAAAAATCTGACTGTTAAACATAGCTGTTTTCATTAAGCGTGTCAATATTTATTTTTGAGAAGTGTGAGTAAATTTTCGGTTCTTAGAAAAGATCAGGAATATGTCTTCTGCTTCTTTTTCAGCTTCTCATTTATGTCATTAACTACAAGTCTATAGATGTACATATGGTTAGCTATAGCTGATATACACAAATGATTCAGACGAAAGGCATCCGTGTATCGTTCTAAACGTGCCAGAAATCTTCTGCTTGTCTGGCTAATGCATTAAGTAGCGCAGTTTTTGCCATATGCTTTAAATACGTTACTATTTTCCTTTGTTACTCTCGTTTCATTTCATTTCAATTCGTGAGCTGATCGGTATCCAAACTTGATGTTTCACAAAAATAATTTTGATCTTTTGGAAGAACCAGTAATCTACTTACGCTGTTTAAAAATCAGCTAATGACACGCTAACAGTTTAATGTAATCCACTTTCGGACGACATAACGTTCATGAAGAGATGAGCCTCTGAAGTGGTTGACCGATGGAGCAGGTGGTAATAGAAAACAAACGTACATTTCGTGTATTAAAGTCCCTGCAAATATACAACAGACTACAACGTTGAACTAAACGTGAGCGTATCACTGAAGGAAATAAAGCACTGACTGTGCATATTGCAGTAAAATAATGTATTCTGCCCTGTCGACGTTGATTCATTATTCAGTAGCAAGATTTGTACGAACTTAATGTTGTGTTCTACACCGCTGGTGTTTTAACTGTATGTTTACCACAGCTGACTCTTCTCGAAGAACCTTCAGGTTGACCTGCTTGTCGCCGATAACTAGACTGAGCTTTTGAATACTTAACACGTCCTCTACGAGTGTAGAATTATCAGTAACCAGAGTCCCAGATTAGAGTACCAAAGCCGCTCAACGTGACTGAATTTGGATAAGGAATTGCACAAGTTTCAAATTTAAAATACCTTTAAAAAATGTAAAAAAAATTTTGCGAGTTAACATTCCTTGAATAATCCCTTCCACGTTTGGGGTTTTATACTCCCTTCAATAACGAAAGAGACAGGTAAGAAGATTTTACCGTCTTTACAAAATTTGTAGGTGAGTGCCGAAGAGAGAATAAAAATAGGTCTTCTATAGCATTTTACCACTTTCTGCTTCAATAACAGCAAATATTACACCGCATTTCACAATCAGCTACACAAACCAAAATAATTAGGAAATCATTCAAGAACCAATCATTGTGTGAGAATTATCTTTCTATTAATTTTAATCTTACACGTAAACGGAAATACGAGCAATTGAATTAGAGATTACATTATTTTAACCCTTTCGTGGTTAATGGGACACATATGTTACACTAAAATAGTACGCGGTTTTGATGGATGGGATGCCTTTACTTTATATCTGTCTAATGCTAGCATGTAGCGAGATGCTTTCAGAACTTTGATAAAAATGCTACAGACCATGGGGTCGATATATAGAAGGCTGTGTGTGATCAAATTGGGCGGCGTGTATTTATATTGTGTCTGTTTCACGAAAGCAGGTCAAATTATCTCACTCTCAGGAGAATAAATGTGTTTTGGTATGATTTTTCATATTTTTTCCCGTAATTGACATCCTGATAAAATCATTCTCAAATTAAAAATTTAACACTGAAATTCCTTGGTTCACATGAAAACTTGGATATATCTCGGTCCGTGGACCACATGTGTCCCACTCCATCGATTTTCAAAATCGGTTAGCTTAAAAAACTTTTTTGTTGTGAAAGTGTATTATTTATCGCAAAGGAAAACAGTTTTTGACGTTGTTATTGAAATATAGGCGAAATAAATTTCAACTATGAAAGGGTTAACAAGGCGACGAGTTACAGCATTTAAATATTTTTGAAAAATCATGTAAGCAATGTTGTCGATCTCCCCTATTCAGTTTAAATTTATTTGGAACAGGTGCTGAATGGCTGATACAGGAAATGCTCAGGCATAGGAATAAAGCTTGGTGACGATAAATTCACTGGATTTGATTCACGGATGACCAGGTAATATCCTCTCAACACGAAGAGGTTATGATATACAAACTGATCCAGATTAAAGAGAGTGTAGGGAATGGGGTATGAAAATAAATGTGGACAATATGGCGTGTAGGGCAGAATTATATGAAAACGGACACAAAGGAAAGACAAATAAAAAAAAATCCTGCAGAAGTTGCCTAGGGAGTTGAAAAGAATGGGTTATAATAATCAACCACTTCCTTATAAGCCTAACATTTCTTTCATCACTGCTAAGCGACACTTGAGTTGGTGTAAAGAGCGATGCCACTGGACAATGGATGACTGGAAACGAGTGATTTGGATTGATAAATCACGCTGTATACTGTGTCACTTCAATGGAAGAGTTTGGATTTGGATAATGCCTGGAGAATGTTGCACATCATCAAGGGTAGTGTCAACGTTACCTGTTATCATGAAAACAGTGACGTGAGACGAGGTTGTATTACGGTATGGGAGTGCTTTTCGTGGTTAGGGTGTGACCCTCTTATCGCGCTTACGAAAACGCTCAATGTGAAAGGATAAGAACACCTTTCACAGCACTGTGTACTGCGTACAGTAGAGACAGTTTGGAGACAATGATTACATCAGCATGAGTGTGGCCCTTGTCTTTAATCAGTTTGTGTGAGCCAGTGGTCTGCGGACAATAACTTACCTGAAATGGCCTGGCCTGCCCAGAGTCGCCACCTGAAACCAACGGAACAGCTTTGGAATGATTTAGAACGTCGACTTGACTTCAGAACGCAGCATCCAACATCACCACCTTCTCTGGTTTCGACTCTTGAGGAAGACTGGGCTGCCATTGCTCCATAGACATTCAGTCCCTCATTGACAGTGTCTCCAGCAAAGTCGTCATAAAGACAAAAGGTGGGCATATCCCAAATTAATGTCCACTTATCTATGTCCACATAATTTTTATCAGATAGTGTCTTATACTGTATCTAAGAGTATTCTGCCTACGTATAACACTGAAGTAGCTCTAGCCTGTATATTTTGGCTTGGATCAAAACCTGGTCGCATCCAGTGTGTTAAAGTTAGCCTTGTGTAAATCCATCTCAGTGCAGGGGTTTGGTCACACTACAGGGGATGGGTGGCAGTCCGCAGTCCAGAGGGCACCACCTACTCATGTTTTCTTTGGACCTTACAACTTCTTAGCGCAGTCTGGTGAGAGATTTCCAGGAGGTTCACTCCTCAGTATGGCCCGAAGAAGTTGTTCCATAGGTGTTAACCAGATACTGAGGTGTGCGATTCTTTCTGTTAACAGGTGCACTCTCTTGGGTTGCGGTGTATCATGAGGTTATGTGTAGCACCCAGAAATCTTTTCCTAGATTTAAGCAATGATGGTCTAGCAGGTGGCCATTATTTTCTCTTTTCTAGGCGCCTCTTCCCGTCGGATGTCCGGTTGTGCGATACCAGCAAGACAGTAGAGCCTGTCTTTGGGTGTTGACCTCACCATCCTCTTACAGTATGGCGGAGGACGAGGAGGAGGAGATTAGTGTTTAACGTCCCGTCGACAACGAGGTCATTAGAGACGGAGCGCAAGCTCGGGTTAGGGAAGGATGGGGAAGGAAATCGGCCGTGCCCTTTCAAAGGAACCATCCCGGCATTTGCCTGAAGCGATTTAGGGAAATCACGGAAAACCTAAATCAGGATGGCCGGAGACGAGATTGAACCGCCGTCCTCCCGAATGCGAGTCCAGTTTACAGTATGGCATGGTTCGTCAAGGGCTATGTCGACCTGCTTGCCCTTGGCGTGACATGACTTATGGCTTAATGGGCACGCAAACTCCGATGCTAAATAGCGTAAAGCAAGGGCTCTAGTCCTTATTACTGAGGGCTGTGAACCACACGTAGCTCCTGGCGGTTTGCCGACAATATTGTATCTCGCTGCAGCTTTCTGTTTAACTTTATTACTGTGTTTTCTGGAAGTGAACATTCTGTCTACGGTGATACCTAGAGATATTTTTGGGTTGTGCGGTGTTCTAGTGGATTGCCCTCCCAGGTCAACTACAGGTTTCTATTATAGTGTCTGTTCTTCAGATGGCGCACACATACTTGTTTTTTGGCAGGAGTGGGTGTGAGCTGATTGTCCTTGTAAGAGGGAGCAATTTGTTCCAAGGATACTGATAATTCTATATGATCAGAAGTAGCTGGGCAATTATTAGTCGATATTAATATGGTGTGTTTCCACCCTTCGCCTTTGTGGCAGCTTGAACTTTGATGGGAACACATTCAATGTTGTGCCTATAATGTATGTGGTGAATGGCAGCCCATTCTTCCTGAAGAGCAGAAACGGGAGAGGGTAGTGATGTTGGACTCTGGGGTCTGGAGTGAAAACGACGTTATAACTCATCCAAGACGCGTTGGGTTCAGGTCGGGACTCTTGCGGCGAAAGTCCATTTCGGGAATGTTATTGGCCAATGTCATTGCATCACAAATGTTCCTTTCCGAGAGGGTCCACTGTCATGCTGATAATCTCAAAATTGTTACTCTACTGTGCGCAGAAAACAATACTGTAAAATTTGTTCGTATCCTTCCATACTTAGGACTTATCACTCTCATGACGTATCACCACCTTCTCCGTACTTCACTGGTGACACCACACATGATGACAGGTAACGTTCTCCAGGCATTTGTCAAACACAAACCCTTCCATCGAATTGTCACAGGGTATAGCACACTTCATCGATCAAAATTACTCGTTTCCAGTCATGCACAGTCCAACGGCGTCGCTCTTTTCACCAACTTAACTTGAAAGTGTAAATCTCCATGACCGCCAAAAATATTTGCTTTGCCGGTGATGGTGCGATCATCAGCATAAATAAAACTCCGGGTGTTTTGAGGGAGAGGCTGGTCACTAGTACAGATGTTAACAGCAATGGGGCAAGTACACTGTCTTGTGGGAGGTGACTGAAGTCTACATACACTACGTGATCAAAAGTATCCGGGCACCCCGAAAAACATACGTTTTTCATATTAGGTGCATTGTGCTGCTACTTACTGCCAGCTACTCCATATCAGCGACCTCAGTAGTCATTAGACATCATGAGAGAGCAGAATGGGCACTCCACGAAACGCACGGACATCGGACGTGGTCAGGTGATTGGGTGTCACTTGTGTCATACGTCTGTACGCGAGATTTCCACACTCCTAAACATTCCTAGGTCCACTGTTCCCCATGTGATAGTGAAGTGGAAACGTGAAGGGGCACGTACAGCACAAAAGCGTGCAGGCCGACCTCGTCTGTTGACTGACAGAGACCGCTGACAGTTGAAGAGCGTCGTAATGTGTAATAGGCAGACATCTATACAGACCATCACACAGGAATTCCAAACTGCATCAGGATCCACTACAAGTACTATTACAATTAGGTGGGAGGTGAGAAAACCTGGATGCCATGGTCGAGCGGCTGCTCATAAGCCCCACATCACGCCGGTAAATGCCAAACGACGCCTCGCTTGATGTAAGGAGCGTAAACATTGAGCTACTGAACAGTGGAAAAACGTTGTGTGGAGTGACGAATCACGGTACACAATGTGGCGATCCGATGACAGGGTGTGGGTATTGCGAATGCTCGGTGAACGTCATCTGCCAGCGTGTGTAGTGCCAACAGAAAAATTCGGAGGCGGTGGTGTCATGGTGTGGTCGTGTTTTTCATGGAGGGGGCTTGCACCCCTTGTTGTTTTGCGTGGCACTATCACAGCACAGGTCTACATTGATGTTTTAAGCGCCTTCTTGCTTCCCACTGTTAAAGAGCAATTCGGAGATGGCGATTGCATCTTTCAACACGATCGAGCACCTGTTCATAATGCACGGCTTGTGGCGGAGTGGTTAAACGAAAATAACTTCCCTGTAATGAACTGACCTGCACAGAGTCCTGACCTGAATCCTATAGAACACCTTTGGAATGTTTAGGAATGCCGACTACGTGCCAAGCCTCACCGACCGACATCGATGCCTCTCCTCAGTGCAGCACTCCGTGAAGAATGGGCTGCCATTCCCCAAGAAACCCCCCAGCGCATGATTAAACGCATGCCTACGAGAGTGGAAGCTGTCATCAAGGCTAAGGGTGGGCCAACACCATATTGAATTCCAGCATTACCGATGGAAGGCACCACGAACTTGTACGTCATTTTCAGATGTGGCCGGATACTTGATCACATAGTGAAGCATCTTCGATTTTGGAGAAGGTTGGAGTCATAGCTAAGAGTGTATAGTTCGTGTAAGAGTAGTCGGTGTCTGACTGCATCGTAGGCCACTGAAAAGCCCAGAAAGAAAAGCCCCGTGATTTGTGTGTCTATAAAACCGATTTCGATGTGCTGCGTTAGATTTAGTGTTTGCGTTGTACAGTTTTTATCCGGTCTGAGCCAACCTGTTTCGCAATCAGAGACGACTCGACGGTGAAGTAGTAGCCTTTCGAGAATCTTGTATAAGCGGCACAGTAGGGAGATAAGCGGAGAGATGGTAACGCAACGTCAAAAGGCCGTCTGCCCGCCCATTCCTAACACACAAAATCGACTGATAATGTTTGAAATGCTACTGGTAATCGCGTCACAACATACGGTTCAGGAGAAGACTTCTTCACAAAGGCATTCTGGCCTAATTTCCCCAGGATGCTGGACGGAACAATTCAAACTATCAGCTCTGTCCCATAAAAAACACGATTTCCTCGTAGATGCTGTAAAAGACTGCCCTCGATGAACCATCTTCAGAAGATACAGAACGAATTACGTATAGGGACTCACGCAAGAAACAGCCGCTTTACAGGATGAGTGCATGTCACCTTTGAGAAGAATGCTTTCAGCGAAGAAATCATCGTGACAGGTAGATTCATCGCCTCTTCGAATGAAAAGAGAGAGGGAGCAATGGATAAGGCTGGTGGGGGCTGCTGACATAGATAGAAAGAGCCAAATGGCTTGGAGACTGAAGAAGCCTAGCTAGTGACCCTACTAAACAGGAAACCACCAAACATTAACAACAACAATGACACACGAATAAAAAAAGAGGAGAGTAAATCCACACGTACCACAAGAGACAGAGGTACTGTCCAAACACTTTGCCATTACAGAGCTGGAGATGGTTATCAGTAATTGCAGTAATAACAATGCAGCCGGCCTCGACGAAGTATGCCTGGAGCAACTAAGACGTTTCGAACGCATGCAAAAAGAAATGGGTGTTGGAAATGGTATATAACTGCATGACGACCTGTACACACGCCAGAGTTTGGAGATAATTCCAAATGATTGCAGTCCTAAAAGCTTCAGGCCTATCTCTCTAGAGTGCTCCTTGAAAAAGGATCGAATTTAATTATTATTTCAGTGTCGCGTGCGAATAAAATTTCGTTTTGTAAAGACTTCTGTGTCGGAAACTGTATGTTCTGTGTTTTACTGCAGTAACGTGACAATCTGTTCTCAGTAAGGCTGGAACTAATCTTACTCGCCACTATCGTATACGCTAAATCGTTCACAAACCCTTTCACGATTTTTACAATGACACTTGTGCCATCTGCAAACAGAAATTTTGACCGATATGTGAGTTAATGTTCTCACAACATAGATAACATACTTTTTAGAGGGTTCTTAATAGCGACCCGCTACGCTCGTTTTACACGAACGAATGGTCAAAATCGATTAGTCGTTGTGGGTGCGCGTCACGTGCTGGCGACTAAATCAGTCGCGAACGACGATGCAAGTAGATAAATGACGTCAGTGATCAAGTGACTATGCCGAATGTGGAGTTCTAAAATTTGAGTATGCTGCAGACTGCGCATATGCAGGGATAGGGGACTGTAATGTCGCATTCTAACATTGGAACTTATTTCCTCCAAAGTCACTTCTGTTGTAATTATAAACTAGCGACCCGCTCCGGCTTCTTACGGGTAGCACTACGAGGGTAGTCTGAAAAGTGTCTGACCTAACACAAAAATATGATTTTTTTAAATGAACACATCACCATTTGACTGTGTTGTTGTTTGAAGAAATATTACTTTTTCTTCAAAATTATTTTTGTTCTTTAACATAATCTCCTTGTAAGTCTATACACTTCCCCCCAGTGATACTCCCACCTCTTTAACCCGTCCAAATAACAGTGTCTTTCTGCGCAAAATAGTTGTTTACGAAAGCCGTGGGTCGTGCGGAGTGGCCGCGTGGTTAGAGGCGCCATGTCACGAATCGGGCGGTCACTCCCGCCGGAGGTTCGAGTCTTCCCTCGGGCATGGGTGTGTGTGTGTGTTGTCTTCAGCGTTAGTTAGTTTAAGTAGTGTGTAAGTCTAGAGACCGATGATCTCAGCAGTTTGGTCCCATAGGAATTCACACACATTTGATTTGATTTGAAAGTCATGGCCTTTTAATTTGACGAAAATTTCTGTCCTCCAAGTTCAACTTTTAGCCGATGGAAAGATCTGATGAATAAGGAGGACAGTTAAGTAGCTGGAACCACAATTCGTGGATTTTCGCCATGGCAACCGCTGAGATGTAAAGCGGCTCCAAGTGAGCATTCGTGGCACCCAGCGCGCGGTCAGCTTTCTCATCCATAAATTGTCAATCAGTATGTGACAAACACGTTCTTTAGATATGCTCACCACCTCTGATATCTCTCTCATTTTAACTGGACGGTTCTGTAGCACCACTGAGTGAACTTGAGTAATGTTATCGCCAGTGGTTCCAGTTTTTGGCCGTCTCGAACATTCACTTGTACGGCTACGTCTAAATATAGCTGCCCAAAATTTCACAGCGGTAAATAATGGTGCAAAGTCACCGTAGGCAGCGTCCAGCTCGCGTTTAAATTGCGTAGGCATGGTTCCTTTCAAAAATAAAAGTTCAATGACGTCTCGATACTCAGTTTTGTCCATTTTCACAAATGCACTCGCATCGACTCAGTAAAACGACTGTCAAACAACAACTGAACGTCCAAAATGGCCTTAATGCGCATGCACATACAAATTCCCCAACTTTTGTTGACAAGTGCCGTTACCTTCATGTTGACGTCGGAAACTTCAGACTATCCTCGTAAGTATCTATGGTCGGACGCCTTGCCTGGCAACTTTGTAAAAATAGTACAGTAGTTCCTGTGCTTAACCTTCATACGTTACAGGAGGGCCTGGTTTTTTTTCCTACTAAGGTTCTCCCACAAGAGAGACGGTATATCTAAACCAAAACGATATCTTTACGTTTTACAGTACCTGGATTAAGAAAACGCCTACACTGTACACAAATAAGAACGTAAATAGATAAGCGTTTATTAATGAAATCTGTTTCAACAGTGAAAAACTCAGTTCCGTTCAACGAAAAAAATAATTTTCGATCTTGTACGGGCCGGCCGAAGTGGCCGAGCGGTTCTAGGCGCAACAGTCTGGAATCCTGCCTCGGGCATGGATGTGTGTGATGTCCTTAGATTAGTTACGTTTAAGTAGTTCTAAGTTCTAGGGGATTGATGACCTCAGAAGTTAAGTCCCATAGTGCTCAGAGCCATTTGAACCATTTTTTTGATCTTTTTTGGCACTTAGATGCAAAGTATAAAGTAACAATATGCTATTAACTACCTACTAAATATTGTTTTATATGTATGTTAATGTATATTTTTGTGGTGTCACCGCCAGACACCGTACTTGCTAGGTGGTAGCCTTTAAATCGGCCGCGGTCCGTTACTAAACGTCGGACCAGCGTGTCGCCACTATCAGTGATTGCAGACCGAGCGCCGCCACACGGCAGGTCTAGAGAGACTTCCTAGCACTCGCCCCAGTTGTACAACCGACTTTGCTAGCGATGGTTCACTGACAAAATACGCTCTCATTTGCCGAGACGATAGTTTAGCATAGCCTTCAGCTACGTCATTTGCTACGACCTAGCAAGGCGCCATTATCAGTTACTATTGATATTGAATCATGTACCGTCAAGACCGACGTTCACCATTAACGGATTAAAGTTAAGTATTCCACCAGCTACGTCCGTTTTTCTAAATTCTAATTTCCTTGTCCTGTTCCAGACCTCACGCCAGCCTGCGTGAATTAAAACGCGTGCCTTTCGGCGTCCTCTAGTAACACGGTGTTGGCTCTCCTACCAACCAAAACATTGGCGACGAGGCACAACCACGTTCTTATCGATATTGCCCTGATTTACTTGTGTAATGGCTTCGCCACAATCTCCAGATGTACTGTCCGAATTTTATCGCTTACAGAATCAGCAGACGCAGGCCTTACTGGATGCCCTTGGACAGCTCGTCCAGGGTCAACGGGCAATGCAAAACGATGCGGCAGCCGCCGCTCCACCGCTATCCCAGTGTATCATTCTAAAGCCATACTGACTGTTAATCGGCCCTTACTCTTTTAAAAACATGAACAGGTTTTTCAGAGTCCGCTACCATACTAGCTATTTGTTGACTTAGTTACATTATTCAGTGACGCAGCCAAGCGGTTAAAGGCGCTACAGTCTGGAACCGCGTGGCCGCTACGGTCGCAGGTTCGAATCCTGCCTCGGGCATGGATGTGTGTGATGTCCTTTGGTTAGTTAGGTTTAAGTAGTTCTAAGTTCTAGGGGACTGATGACCTTAGAAGTTAAGTCCCATAGTGCTCAGAGCCATTTGAACCATTTTTCAGTGACGCAACATGTTTCGAGGTTCAAACCTCATCTTCAGGCTACAATGGCAATAAAAAATATTTCACAGAAGTAATCATAGATACTAAATTTGTTCCTTGTGTCGTGTTTTAAGTGCCCGTTGCAAGTTTATAAACAGTGGTTAATAAGATGCAGTGAGTCACGGTAATGGAAGGAACTGAACACACCACAGGAAGACAGGCATTTCATATGAACAACGATGACCACAACACATGTGAAGACTGTAAATGTCTGAGCGTACTTCTGTTAAATGATTTTGTATTGCCATAGTAGCCTGAAGATGAGCTTCTTACCACGAACCGTGTTGCCTCATCAACTAATTTAAGTAGTAAACAAAACTTTTGCGACTAGTAGTCAACTCTGAACGCCTGTTCTTAATTTATATTAATGACTGTTCTGAATATACATTAATGACTTGCCATTCTATATTCACGAAGATGCATAGCTGTTACTTTTTGCTGATTATACAAATGTAGCTATCACACCCAACAGACAAGAATTAACTGATGAAATTGTAAACGATATTTTTTCAGAAAATCATTAAGTGGTTCTCTGCAAATGGGCTCTCATTAAACTTTGAAAAATCACAGTATATACAGTTCCACACAGTAAACTGAATGACACCATTAATAAATATAGACTTGATCAGAAATCGGTAGCTAAGGTAGAATATTCAAAATTTCTAGGTGTATGCATTGATGACGGGTTGAACTGGAAAAAACACACTGAAGATCTGCTTATGCTATTAGGGTCACTGCAAATTTTGGCGATATGCATCTGAGTAAATTAGCTTACCACGCCTATTTTCATTCTCTGCTTTCGTATGGCATCATATCCTGGGGTAACTCATCATTGAGTAAAAGCGTGTTGCTTGCACAAAAGCGTGTAATCAGAATAATTGCTGGAGCTCATCGAAGATCATGCTGCAGACTCTTATTTAAAGAGCTAGGGATCTTCACTGTAGCCTCCCAATATATAACAGAAAGAAACATTCCACGTGGGGAAAATATATATATATATATATATATATATAAAACAAACATGCTGTGACTTACCAAACGAGAAAGCGCTGGTAGATAGACACAATAAAAAACACACATACGCACACACAAATTTCAAGCTTTCGCAACCCAAGGCTGCCTCATCAGGAAAAAGGGAAGGAGAGGGAAAGACGAAAGGATGTGGGTTTTAAGGGAGAGGGTAAGGAGTCATTCCAATCCCGGGAGCGGAAAGACTTACCTTAGGCGGAAAAAAGGACAGGTATACACTCGCGCGCGCACACACACACACACACACACACACACACACACACACATCCATCCGCATATATATATATATATATATATATATATATATATATATATATATATATATATTCACTTATGACATTTGTTATTAACAATCCGAACGAATTCAAAAGTAATAGCAGTGTACATGGGTACAACACTAGGAGAAAGGATGATCTTCACTACTCAAGGTTAAATCTAATTTTGGCCCAGAAGGGGGTAAATTATGCTCCCACAAAGTCTTTGGTCACTTACCTAATAGCATCAAAAGTCTGACAGATAGCCATATAGCATTTATAAGGAAATTAAAAGAATTTCTGAATGGTAACTCCTTCTACTCATTAGATGAATTTTTGGATATAGTAAGTGAGTAATTTCCCCATCCCCCACCCCCCCAAAAAAAATTAAGTGTCATGTAATATTTTGTGTAACGTAATATCTTGTATAGACGCCTTTTATTAACCTGACACGTTCCACATCATTACGAAGTGTCGTATTCATGATCTATGGAACAAGTACTAATCTAATCTAACCTTTCATCTGTCATTACTGCTTGCTCCTAAATTCTGTTACTATATTTAGACTTTTTCGTAAAAACGATGGTCCCTAATAATGTCACTTTCATTGTCGGGTGCCAATTTTGACGCCGACGTGTAAACGGAAACAACCACTCGCGTCAGGCGTGACTCAGTACAGGAATAAAACGACAGGAGTTGTGCAGTAGACTCGCTTCACCAACTGTCGATTGAGACAAAGAAAGTAGCTCGTGTAGAAGGGGCTGGAGGGACACGCGGAGCCGTGCCCAGAGCCGGCCGTGTTATTTCACGAATGGCAGAGGACCTCGTTAGGTGGCGCTCAGCGCAACTTACCCCCGGTAGGATTTGCGCTGGGAGGCGTCTGCCGCAGCCAGAAGCAGTAGCAGCAGCAGCAGGCCGGCAGCGAGCAGCAGCAGCGGAGGAGAGCAGCGGCGAGACATGTCTGCGGCTCGGGAGACGCGCGGCGACTGTGGCGCAGCGCAGGGACTGGGACAGGCCCAGCCGGCTGGTATAACGAGCCGCGCGGGGACGCCAGCGGCGGCGGCGGGCACTCCGCGGCCGCGCCGGCCGGCCAGCGCGCACGAGGAACCGAGCACTGCTGTCTGAACCCGCGCTTCCGGACCGAGGAGTATGTACACACATCCTCCATGGTGAGTGTCCATCGGAGGTGAGAGTATCATCTGGAGTGCCCCAGGGAAGTGTGGTAGGTCCGCTGTTGTTTTCAGTCTACGTAAATGATCTTTTGGATAGGGTGGATAGCGATGTGCGGCTGTTTGCTGATGATGCTGCGGTGTACGGGAAGGTGTCGTCGTTGAGTCGCTGTAGGAGGATACGAGATGACTTGGACAGGATTTGTGATTGGTGTAAAGAATGGCAGCTAACTCTAAATACAGGGTGATTCAAAAAGAATACCACAACTTTAGGAATTTAAAACTCTGCAACGACAAAAGGCAGAGCTAAGCACTATCTGTCGGCGAATTAAGGGAGCTATAAAGTTTCATTTAGTTGTACATTTGTTCGCCTAAGGTGAACGTTTTCTGTGCCATTTCAGCCAATAAAGTTTTTGGTCCCTTTTTCTTCGAAGGTGCTACTGTAACTGGACTACAGTATCTGGAGATGTTAGAGAATTGGCTGTTCCCTCAGCTCGAACAAGAAGCACAACAATTCATATTTCAGCAGGATGGAGCGCCACCACATTGGCACTTATCTGTCCGTAACTACCTGAACGTCAACTACCCGAGGCGATGGATCGGCCGCCAGGCAGTCCGTGACAGAGCACCTCATCACTGGCCTCCAAGAAGCCCTGATCTTACCCCCTGCGATTTTTTCTTATGGGGGTATGTTAAGGATATGGTGTTTCGGCCACCTCTCCCAGCCACCATTGATGATTTGAAACGAGAAATAACAGCAGCTATCCAAACTGTTACGCCTGATATGCTACAGAGAGTGTGGAACGAGTTGGAGTATCGGGTTGATATTGCTCGAGTGTCTGGAGGGGGCCATATTGAACATCTCTGAACTTGTTTTTGAGTGAAAAAAAACCTTTTTAAATACTCTTTGTAATGATGTATAACAGAAGGTTATATTATATTTCTTTCATTAAATACACATTTTTAAAGTTGTGGTATTCTTTTTGAATCACCCTGTATAGATAAATGTAAATTAATGCGGATGAATAGGAAAAAGAATCCCGTAATGTTTGAATACTCCATTAGTAGTGTAGCGCTTGACACAGTCACGGCGATTAAATATTTGGGCGTAACATTGCAACGCGATATGAAGTGGGACAAGCATGTAATGGCAGTTGTGGGAAAGGCGGATAGTCGTCTTCGGTTCATTGGTAGAATTTTGGGAAGATGTGGTTCGTTTGTAAAGGAGACGGCTTATAAAACACTAATACGACCTATTCCTGAGTACTGCTCGAGCGTTTGGGATCACTATCAGGTCAGATTGAGGGAGGACATAGAAGCAATTCAGAGGCGGGCTGCTAGATTTGTTACTGGTAGGTTTGATCATGACGCGAGTGTTACAGAAATGCTTCGGGAACTCGGGTAGGAGTCTCTGGAGGAAAGGAGGCGTTCTTTTCGTGAATCGCTACTGAGGAAATTTAGAGAACCAGCATCTGAGGCTGACTGCAGTACAATTTTACTGCCGCCAACTTACAGGGCTATTACAAATGATTGAAGCGATTTCATAAATTCACTGTAGCTCCATTCATTGGCATATGGTCACGACACACCACAGATACGTAGAAAAACTCATAAAGTTTTGTTCGGCTGAAGCTGCACTTCAGGTTTCTGCCGCCAGAGCGCTCGAGAGCGCAGTGAGACAAAATGGCGACAGGAGCCGAGAAAGCGTACGTCGTGCTTGAAAAGCACTCACATCAGTCAGTCATAACAGTGCAACGACACTTCAGGACGAAGTTCAACAAAGATCCACCAACTGCTAACTCCATTCGGCGATGGTATGCGCAGTTTAAAGCTTCTGGATGCCTCTGTAAGGGGAAAACAACGGCTCGGCCTGCAGTGAGCGAAGAAACGGTTGAACGCGTGCGGGCAAGTTTCACGCGTAGCCCGCGGAAGTCGACGAATAAAGCAAGCAGGGAGCTAAACGTATCACAGCCGACGGTTTGGAAAATCTTACGGAAAAAGCTAAAGCAGAAGCCTTTCCGTTTACAATTGCTACAAGCCCTGACACCCGATGACAAAGTCAAACGCTTTGAATTTTCGGCGCGGTTGCAACAGCTCATAGAAGAGGATGCGTTCAGTGCGAAACTTGTTTTCAGTGATGAAGCAACGTTTTTTCTTAATGGTGAAGTGAACAGACACAATGTGCGAATCTGGACGGTAGAGAATCCTCACGCATTCGTGCAGCAAATTCGCAATTCACCAAAAGTTAACGTGTTTTGTGCAATCTCACGGTTTAAAGTTTACGGCCCCTTTTAATTCTGCGAAAAAAACGTTACAGGACACGTGTATCTGGACATGCTGGAAAATTGGCCCATGCCACAACTGGAGACCGACAGCGCCGACTTCATCTTTCAACAGGATGGTGCTCCACCACACTTCCATCATGATGTTCGGCTTTTCTTAAACAGGAGATTGGAAAACCGATGGATCGGTCGTGGTGGAGATCATGATCAGCAATTCATGTCATGGCCTCCACGCTCTCCCGACTTAACCCCATGCGATTTCTTTCTGTGGGGTTATGTGAAAGATTCAGTGTTTAAACCTCCTCTACCAACAAACGTGCCAGAACTGCGAGCTCGCATCAACGATGCTTTCGAACTCATTGATGGGGACATGCTGCGCCGAGTGTGGGAGGAACTTGATTATCGGCTTGATGTCTGCCGAATCACTAAAGGGGCACATATCGAACATTTGTGAATGCCTAAAAAAACTTTTTGAGTTTTTGTATGTGTGTGCAAAGCATTGTGAAAATATCTCAAATAATAAAGTTATTGTAGAGCTGTGAAATCGCTTCAATCATTTGTAATAACCCTGTACATTTCGCGGAAAGACCACAAAGATAAGATAAGAGAGATTAGGGCTCGTACAGAGGCATATAGGCAGTCATTTTTCCTTCGTTGTGTTTCGGAGTGGAACAGGGAGAGAAGATGCTAGTTGTGGTACGAGGTACCCTCCGCCACGCACCGTATGGTGGATTGCGGAATATGTATGTAGATGTAAATGAAAAAAAAATTTGCATCACCTCGGTCCCGAGAGTTCCGGAACCTGCACACAAAATTGGAAAAAGATCAACATAAACATCATTTCCGCCCTTTCTATTGCTCATGAAAACCACACGTAACACATCGTACCACGATACAGCGAGACCTTCAGAGGTGGTGTGCTGTACACACCGGTACCTCTAATACACAGCAGCACATCCTCTTGTATTGATGCATACCTGTATTCGTCGTGGCATATTGTCCACAACTTCATCAAGGCACTGTTGGTCCAGCTTGTTCCACTCCTGAATGGTGATTCGGCGTAATCCCTCAGAGTGATTGGTGGGTCGCGTCGTCCAAAAACAGTGCATCTCACTCTATCCCAGACATGTTCTATATGGTTTACGTCCGGAGAAAATGCTGGCCACTCTAGTCGAGCGATGTCGTTATCCTGCCGGCCGGTGTGGCCGTGCGGTTCTAGGCGCTTCAGTCTGGAACCGCATGACCGCTACGGTCGCAGGTTCGAATCCTGCCTCGGGCATGGATGTGTGTAATGTCCTTAGGCTAGTTAGGTTTAATTAGTTCTAAGTTCTAGGCGACTGATGACCTCAGAAGTTAAGTCGCATAGTGCTCAGAGCCATTTTTACCTTTGTCGTTATCCTGAAGGAAGTCATTCACAAGATCTGCGCGATGGGGGAACTAGCTGTCGTCCATGAGGGAGAACATCTCGCCAATATGCTGGGTTGCATTTTCGGTCAGAGGATGGCATTCACACAGCCGTTACCGCGCCTTCCATGACCACCAGCAGCGTACGTCGGCCCCACATAATGCCACCTCAACCTTGCTGCATTCGCTGGATAGTATGTCTAAGGCGTTCAGCCTGACGGTGTTGCCTCCGAATACGTCTGCGACGATTGTCTCGTTGAAGGCATATGCGACACTCATCGGTGAAGAGAACCTGATGACATTCCTGAGCGGTTCATTCGGCATGTTGTTGGGCCCATCTGCAGCGGGCTGCATGGTGTTGTGGTTGCAAAGATGGGCCTCGCCATGGACTTCTGGAGTGAAGTTGCGCATCATGCAGCCTGTTGCGGACAGTTTGAGTCGTAACACGAGGCTCTGTGGCTTCACGAAAAGCATCATTCAACATGGTGGCTTTGCTGTCAGGGTTCCTCTGAGCCATAATCAGTGGGTAGCGGTCATCCACTACAGTAGTAGCCCTTGGGCAGCCAGAGCGAGGAATGTCATCGACAGTTCCTGTCTCTCTGTATCTCCTTCATGTCCGAACAACATCGCTTTCGTTCACTCTGTGACGCCTGGACACTTTCCTTATTAAGAGCCCTTCCTGGCACAAAGTAACAATGCGGACGCTATCTAACCGAGGTACTGACCATCTAGGCATGGTTGAACTACAGACAACACGAGCACTGTACACCCTTCCTCGTGGAATGACTGGAACTGATCGGCTGTCGAACCCCTCCGTCTAATCGGCGCTGCTCATGCATAGTTGTTTACATCCTTGTGGGGTTCAGTGACATCTCTGAACAGTCAGAGGCACTGTGTCTGTGATACAATATCCACAGTCAACGTCTGTGTTCAGGAGTTCTGGGAACCTGGGTGATGAAAAACTTTTTGTGGTGTATGTATATCCACAGGGTGCGGCGCTTAAATCCGGACAAATGAAACTCTTTTTTAAAAGCAAATTTATTAAAACAAAATACAAATGAAAATGAATATCCTTTTACACATAAGTAGTGGTATCTCTCAAGAGTAACGTTGCTCGATGTAACCCCCATCAGCCGCAATGACCACCTCCAATCCTGTCTTGAAGTGAAGCGATCACACGCACTCTTTAAAACAGTGCTGTCCATATTCGCGAATGCTCCTTCGCTAGCGGTGCGTAGAGATGCGACATTAGGGTGCTTCGTCTTATTGGTAACTCTTTCGACTACGCTCCAAATATAGTAGTCGAGAGGGTTCAAATCCGAGCTATTCGGGGGCCAGAACTCCTTTGACCAGAACATGTCAACGTTATCTGAGAGCCAATTTTGGACTAAATGGCTCTATGAGGTCCTCCTCTCCCATCCAACGCACTGTTCGCTCGTTGACATCCAGCACTGACGCCAATTTCCTCATCGATTGCCCCGGGTTCTCCGAAATCAGTGTCTGAGCCTTTTCGCTTACTAGATGCCTATGGCTTTCAAGAACGCCAGTCACGACCTCCTGTAGAACTACGATATGGCTGCAAATTCAAACTGAAATTTTTCCGGATTTATTCGCCGCACCCTGTATGAAGCGACATAATCTACTATGGATTTTCGCGACGCCTAACTGGTCTAGTCACGTGATTTTGAAACGACGCTGCTTGTATAGAATTGCTAGGCAAATGTTCCACGGATATCCGCCATGCCAAAGTTCTATAAGCCCCTCCAGATGCTCCAACACCATGCACTCCATCACGCTTTCCGCATCCGTTTACCTCCCCCCCCCCACTCCCCCCCCCCCCTCCCCACATGGATCCTCTACCATCTTATCACATTAATACCCCTCTTCACCCACACCAAACACTTCCGCAACTCCAATACTATCCATAAACTAGATTCCAATAATCCCATTGTCTCGCCTCTCATCACCAATCCTGATACGCTGTCGCGCCTTTACAAACACATCCCTCAGTTCCTACACCTACACTCATTCCATATGCTATCTCAACGCAACTCCAACCAACTCCCCCTCCCAGGCAGTAAGATCTGGGCCTTCAGCCAACTTTAACCCTTTCTCACTTATCCCATTCCACGTCAGAACTCCTCTCCTTTTCCCTTTCCATCCACCCCTATCCTTTTCTTCTTGTATCACTACTCTCCCCAAACACCATTACTCCTTCTCACCCTCTGTCCTTTCCGCCGTCTCTACTCCCACTACCCGCTTCACCTCCGACCTATCATCTCCATAATTTCCCCACGTAACAGACCCTTTACCCACATCCCTCATTCTCTCCTCCCACAATACTTCTCACCCAGTGCAGGTTCTTCAGGTGTTAAGTGAGAGTACAGTACTCTGTATATTTTTCGTCATTTTAGTTGTCTGTCATTAATTTTTTCAGTTTAAAACATGAACAGTCTTCACATTTTTTCTATCCTCTTTGTTATATCTTTATTAATGCTCCTGGCTGAAGAGTGGAGTATTGTACCGCTGACAGTCCACCTCACGCCTATATGTGCGTAGGGGATGAGATAACAATAAAGAAAAAAAGTCTACAATTTGCGGTAACAGCAAAACTTGAAATTTACACATATTCGCCTTGTTTTACATACGTTTCTGCATGTTTGAGTTTTAGTAACACCTATGGTGCAGTATTGTCGTTACTACGGATGTGAAGAGAAGTATTTGAAAGCAGGACCAGCTACTTTTCATGGAACCGAGCGAGGTAGCGCAGTGGGTAGCACAATAGACTCGCATTCGGGAGGACGACGGTTCAAACTCGCAAAAAAATGGCTCTAAGCACTATGGGACTTAACATCTGAGGTCATCAGTCCCCTAGACTTTGAACTTAAGGACATAACACACATCCATGCCCGAGGCAGGATTCGAACTGCGACCGTAGCAGCAGCGCGGTTCCGGACTGAAGCGCCTAGAACGGCTCGGCCACAGCGGCCGGCTCAAACCCACATCCGGGCACCTGGATTTAGGTTTACCGTGATTTACCTAAATCGCTTCAGGCAAATGCCGGGATGATTCCTTTGAAAGGGCAGGCCTGACTGCCTTCCACATCCTTCCTTAATCCGATGTAGTCGATAACATCGTTGTTTGGTCACTTCCCCCAGATCAACCAACCAAATTTTCGTACAATAAATGTACAATTGTAAATGATATTGATGTGAGTCACTTTATATGTTGAAAAATATCAAGACACGGTATTATAAAGCCTTATATTGTAGAGATAATTTCTAATGTGTTTAGGAGACAAGTGCTAGATAAATTTGCAAGTGTGAGTAAACTGCCAGTCAACTTACAGGGTGATTCAAAATTACTGTTACAAGCTTCTAGGGGCTGTAGAGGGGACTTAGTAGATGAAGCTTAGATAAGGAACCCATGTCCGGAAATTTACCATTTATGTGTAAAATCGGTTCGAGGATCGGATTACTTTCAAATCTCTCATTGATCTGTATGCTATATGAGCATATGACATGCGCAATGTTTCGAGTGCTTGTCCTCAGGTTCTTTTGCACGTGAGGAAAGACGGCATCTTCAAGTCCAGAGTCCAACGCGGCCGTGGAGTACCGCAGTCAACCCTCCTATTCTCGGACGTAACAACTACTCGCACCCGTTGAAGTCGGGCGAAAGTTGCATGTAATGTCATAATCACAACGGTGCTCTCTTCTCAGCTTATGTCCATACCGTGAAACGGGTGATTTAAAAAGAGATTTAAAAGTTATCCGGCCTTCAAACAGATTTTACATCCAAAAGGTGGACTTCTGGACAAGGGTTCCTCGTCAAAACTTCATCTACTACGTCCCCTCTACAACGCCTAGAAGCTTGTAATAGCAATTTTGAATAACCCTGTGTACACACTGGTACTATGTTCATATGCAGATAAAATATATACATGACAGTCTGATTAATTTCCTTCAGTTTATGCAAGTTCTCAAATCCTTAGGTGCTTCTACGTATTTCAGCACGACGTAATTAACTAGAACGGATTAAACAATATGAATCAGTGGAACAGAAAACCTACAAAAATGTTGTTGGCTGACGCTTCTTTTATTTCTCCAAAATTCGAGCATCTTCATTTTTTGTGCGCATTGTATGGTTTTACTTTTCTGATGAGATGGCGAAAGGATATTATAGATATTTTACTTGTTTATAAACAGCAGAAGTTTAAATAAATAAAAACGAAAAACAATAGTGGACAAGTAGGTGGTGCAAATCACTTACCATATTTACTTTAACAGTTTCATAGTTCGAAATGGTCTGTTTTTTCGTGAGACGTCGACGCCATCTACAGTGTCAATGCAAAGTAATAATTTAGAACAGAGATTCGACAATATGAATATGTTAAAAAAATATTGTTGGCTGTCACTTCTCATCCTCTACCGAAAAAACGTAAATAGATTGTAATCTGAGCTATTATACTGTGGCGAAAAAGCACAGTACTATTGCTCTTCACATCTTTAATCCAACTTCAGATCCTGGCATCAAATCGTTAAGACGTCTGTAAAACCCGTTTACAAAGTTTCACGGGACTTCTGAAGTAGATCTGTCTAGCAGCAAAATAATATCACCGAAAATACGCAAAGCGCTATACGGGTTAAAATGCGCCGTCCCGAAATCACGTGACTTGAAATGCAGGAGACGTCGCGGAGGGAATTCTCGTTCTGAGCATCCGAATATTCAATTCCATAGATGTTTATACTCTGTGTTCCAGACCAAAGAGTATACGTTGCTCTCCCAAGTAGTAAAGCCTCTGGATAAATTAAGTAGTAGGCCTCAGTACAGCGTACTCTCGCCGCTACAGTACTTGTACAGCACCTATACCAACTTTCAGTCAGAAAAATTACTCAGATAGGAATACATGGACGAGCTCAAATATTACGACCACCAGCACAGAGTAACAGAGTGTTGGTCCACTTATGGTACTCACTGTAGTAGTGACTCTCAGTGGCGTGGATTCGAGTCCTTGGCACACTGTTCCGAAAAATTAAGGACGAGATAGATTAGGTAACATATCAACTACTCAATGGAATTGAATGAAAGTGAGAGTGCAGTTCTAGGCGCTTCAGTCCGGAACCGCGCTGCTGCTACGGTCGCAGTTCGAATCCTGCCTCGGGCATGGATGTGTGTTATGTCCTTAAGTTCTAAGTCTAGGGGACTGATGACCTCAGATGTTAAGTCCCACCTCGAGGCAGTTGAAGGAACGAGAAAAGATAGCGTTTGTCAAACAGCGAGCTGTTATGGGGCACCGCGGTACTGTTTTTCATTACAACATGGCCTGGAGACATCTGGCTGACTTCGCATGGGGAAGAATCATTGGAAAACTTGAATAGTGTCGAAATGATGAGTGTAGCCCAGGAGTTTGGTACTGCTCACAGCATTGTTTCACGTGCAGGGTGAGCGTCCCGACCCACAAACACTGCTGCCTGAAGGACAGGAGGTACTCGACCACGGGCAACTACAGAAGCAGATGATCGCTACAGTGAGCAACAGGCAATAAGGGACGCACATCAAGCAGCATGTGCAGTTGCAACCACTTCTAAAAGAACTGCAACACACGCAGTCTGACGCTCCAAAGTACTACCCCTGGCGAGTGGTCTCTTTGCCCAACGACCAGTACGTTGTGTTTCGTTGCCACCAGCACATCGGTGGCACCGTGTTTTCAATGGAGCCAAGAGCATAGGATCGGGACCAATGAAGTGTGGCCTCATGTGCTATTCTCGGATGAAAGCAGATTCAGTCTGAGAAGTGATTTTGGACATATCCTCATACTGCGAGGTGGGCACGTAATGCACCCAGGAACATTGTCTAAAATGATCTTTCTGGTGGCCCATGTGTTGCCGTGTGTGGAGGCACAATGTTACGTGGGCGTACTGCCCTCCAAATCTTTGCACACGATACACTCGTCGTTCAACATTACACTGCACTCCTTTCCCCTTGTGTGTCTTTTCAGGGGTGCATATGACCCTGACTTCATTTTTATGGGTGGCAATGAGCGATCGCATAGAACAGAACAGATGGAGAAGATCTTGTAGTATTCGTCGAATGTACTGGCCTACCTGTTCCTCCGCGATAAATCCCATCGAGCACGTGTGGGATGCGGTGGGGAGACGTGTTGCAGCACGTCCACATGCACCAACGACCGCCGCCACGACAGGAGAACTTTGCAGAGCGTGTATTGCGGTCCATTGGGGTAACACCTTGCGTAATGTCCCGGGGACCATCATAAATTGCGGTGACCTCAGTGTAGTTATTGGTTCAAATTGCTCTAAGCGCTATGGGTCTTAACTTCTGAGGTCATCAGTCCCCTAGAACTCAGAACTACTTAAACCTAACTAACCTAA
This sequence comes from Schistocerca americana, assembly GCF_021461395.2. NCBI lineage: Eukaryota > Metazoa > Arthropoda > Insecta > Orthoptera > Acrididae > Schistocerca > Schistocerca americana. The sequence continues at coordinate 334,041,532 of NC_060122.1, read as the reverse complement.
GGACATCACACACACATCCATGCCCGAGACAGGATTCGAACCTGCGACCGTAGCGGTCACGCGGTTCCAGACTGTAGCGCCTAGAACCGTTCGGCCACAACGGCCCTTATTAAAAGTGCCATCTCTGCTCGTCTCATTGCGTATTTCTTCCAGTTACCTTTACTACTACACTGTGGCAATTCCTTCTATTTACGGTGTAAGTTAAAAAAATGGTTCAAATGGCTCTGAGCACTATGGGACTTAACATCTGTGGTCATCAGTCCCCTAGAACTTTGAACTACTTAAACCTAACTAAGCAAGGGACATCACACACATCCATGCCCGAGGCAGGATTCGAACCTGCGACCGTAGCGGTCACGCGGTTCCAGACTGAAGCGCCTAGAACCGCACGGCCATACCGGCCAGCACGGTGTAAGTGTCACGTTACTTGGGAGTGACACATCATGCGAAAGTTACTTTCGTCCTTACGTTTTGCACACCAGTGTGGGTTTCCTGTGGTACATGGAATCAGCTGTCTACGTACTGATCACCCAGTTCCCGTAAATTACGAGTCGTTGGTTTTCGAGAGCAGAACTGGCATCATATGGTCCATCGGTTTCAGATTAGGAGAACATGGTGGCCAAGACATCAACCTGTGCTCACTTTCGTTCTCCTCAAACCACTGTACCACGATTCTGGCCTTGTTATGGTACTGGAAGATGCCATCCCTGTTGGGGAAGACATCAAGCATGAAATTGATACGAGCAGTCCATAATAACGTTCATGTAGTCCGCGACTGTCATGTTGCCTTCGATTATTGCACAGGGTCCATGAAGTCCACACCATAATAGTGTTCCCACCGACCTGCGTGCGTGGCGCGGAGCATGCTTGGATCAGCCGTTGTCAGGATGACGGCGTATCCAGACACTACCAGCGGCCTTCTATAACAAGAAACGTTGTTCTTCCAACCAGGCGACACATTCCCATTGAAACCTCGATGATCGGGTGCCCACTGCAATCGTAATGAACGTGTGGACGGGTTATTATGGGAACTCGTAGGCGTCGTCTGTTCCGGAACCTCATCTATATTACTAAAACCTCTAACACGATGCCTAGTCCAGGGGCAACCAAAATTTGATTTTCAGTATTCCATATGGTTATTGACCAAATTTAAAAATATAAGGTTCTGTCGTAATGTACTCATTAACAGGCACAATCTTACTTTACAGCTTTAGTGTTGTTGTTGTTATTGTGGTCTTAAGTCCTGAGACTGGTTTGACGCAGCTCTCCATGCTAATCTATCCCGTGCAAGCTTCATCATCTCCTAGTACCTACTGCAACCTACATCCTTCTGAATCTGTTTAGTGTGTTCATCTCTTGGTCTCCCTCTACGACTTTTACCCTCCACGCTGCCCTCCAATACTAAATTGGTGATACCTTGATGCCTCAGAACATGTCCTACCAAGCGAGCCCTTCTTCCACTCGTATTCAAGTTGTGGCACAAATTTCTCTTCTCCTCAATTCTATTCAGTACCTCCTCATTACTTATCTGATCTTCAGCTTTCTTCTGTAGCACCACATTTCGAAAGCTTATATTCTCTTCTTGTCTAAACTATTTGTAGCACATGTTTCACTTCCATACATGGCTACACTCCATACAAATACTTTCAGAAACGACTTCCTGACACTTAAATCTGTACTCGATGTTTACAAATTTCTTTTCTTCAGAAACGCTTTCCTTGCCATTGCCAGTCTACATTTTATATCCTCTCTACTTCGACCATCATCAGTTATTTTGCTCTCCAAATAGCAAGAGTCATTTACTACTTTAAGCGTCTCATTTCCTAATCTAATTCCCTCAGCATCATCCTATTTAATTCGACTACATTCCATTATCCTCGTTTTGCTTTTCTTGATGTCTGTCTTACATCCTCCTTTCAAGACACTCTCCATTCCGTTCAGCTGCTCTTCCAAGTCCTTTGCTGTCTCTGACAGAATTACAATGTCACGGGCGAACCTCAAAGTTTTTATTTCTTCTCGATGGATTTTAATTCCTACTCCGAATTTTTCTTTTGTTTCCTTTACTGATTGCTCAATATGCAGATTGAATAACATCGGGGATAGGCTGCAACCCTGTCTCACTCCCTTCCCAACCACTGCTCCCCTTTCATGCCCCTCGACTCTTATATCTGCCATCTGGTTTCTGTACAAATTGTAAATAGCCTTTCGCTCCCTGTATTTGACTCCTGCCGCCTTTAGAATTTGAAAGAGAGTATTCCAGTCAACATTGTCAAAAGCTTTCTCTAAGCCTACAAATGATAGAAACGTAGGTTTACCTTTCCTTAATCTATCTTATCAGTTTTTTCCATTCGTCTGTGAAGAATTCGTGTTAGTATTTTGCAGGCGTGACTTATTAAACTGGTCGTTCGGTAATTTTCACATCTGTCAACACCTGCTTTCTTTGGGATTGGAATTATTATATTTTTCTTAAAGACTGAGGGTATTACGCCTGTCTGATACATCTTGCTCATCAGATGGTAGAGTTTTGTCAGGGCTGGCTCACCCAAAGTTATCAATAGCTCTAATGGAATGTTGTCTACAAAAACCAAGTCTAATATTAATGTTACAAACTGTGTAAACGTCTTGAGGCAATGTAACTCATAGCGCACAAATTACTCAAAGTATATTCATTCAGTATTTGAAAATGAGAGCACTTAGCGACTTCCAACAAACTTAGCATATGATTTCAAACCCTTTCCAAGCTTTTTCTCACTGACGGACCACACAAAATAATGAAAGATAAAAGTTTATCGTTTAATACATTTTCGCTGTTCATATAGTAAAAATTCGGCATCAAGCACGGTGGTTTAATTTATTACTTCCTTATTACAAACTCCCACGTCAAATTTCAGGCAGTAGACCACCTACAACATCTAATGCACCGGCTACATTTACATCTTCGTACCCACATAGCTTCGCAGATATGACGTCATTAACACTGAGATGAGTCAGAAACTAGCTTCACTTAAAACGGAGCGCGAGTTGCTTCGAGTATATTCGTCCAGTTCTTGATAATGAGAGCACTGAACGACTTCCAGCAAACTTCAAACATCGTTTCAAATCTTTTATGAACTTTTTCATGAGTCAGTTAGTGAATAATCCGACGTTTATAAAACCAACAAATTAGTGTTTTGCGTCTTGAACCATAAAAGTTTTACTTGCTTAACGCCAAATATTTAACATAGTAGCGCATTTGTAATCAGCCATTTGGAGCTGTCTTGTACATGGAAGATTGATTCTTTAAAAAATCGGGGATGTGCGGTTACTGCTGCTGAACAGTGTGCTCCGAAACACTTGGGCCTGCATCTGCATTGTACTCTGCCGTCAGGTATGCCTTCTTTCTTTCTTTCTTTCTTTTTTTTAAAAAAAAAATATCTCACTTTGTTCGCTTTCGTTCGTTGCATCCAAATAGCAGTTAACCGTCCGACCGAAAACGCTGAGTTGCCGTGCAGGCGTATAGTTAGTTGAGTTTGTTCTGGGCGGACGTCACAAGACATCTGTTCAAGTTGATCGTTGACTCCTTGACTTAGTTTTTTTTTATTACAGAGAGCGCGCAGCCCTCTGACCAAACACGCTGAGCTACCGTGCCGGCCTTTTTTCGTTCTTCATCGTTGTGTTTGCTCGTTGCGGACGTCACAGGACATCCATTTAAGTTCGTTTGTTGATCCTTCTACTCAGTTTTTTATTACAGAGGCCAACCAGCTCTCTGACCGAACACGCTGAGCTACCGTGCCGGCTATAGTTCGTTGCGTTTGTTCTGGGCGGACGTCACAAGACATCTGTTCAAGTTGATCTTTGACTCCTTGACTCAGTTTTTTTATTACAGAGAGCGCGCAGGCCTCTGACCGAACATTCTTTTTTTTTCATTTTGTTCGCTTTCGTTCGTTGCATCTGCTCGGGGCGGACGTCGTAAGACATCCATTTTTTTTTTTTTTTTTTTTTTAATCTCATTTTGTTCGGTTTCGTTCATTGCATCTGCTCGGGGCGGACGTCGTAAGACATCCGTTTAAGTTCGTTGTTGATCGATTAACTCAGTTTTTTTATTACAGAGGGCAGCTAACCCTCTGACCGAACACGCTGAGCTACCGTGCCGGCAGCACTCTGAGCTACCATGCCAGTGTGCCTCAGGTCGCCCCTTCATCACGCGTTACAGAGTCGACAACGCTCCGACCTCAAAGTTCTACGATAAAGCGTGGATATCAATAACTTGTTGCCGACTAGGAGTTAACTGTTCTTCAGACAGGTTCCATACTTCTTTAACGGAATTCGAAAGCTCTTGAAAATACGAGTACAGTAACATAACGTCCGTTAATTTTGGCACTAAGTATTTCACTAAAGTATCCGTGAAGCACTAAGGATGCCGGAAACGGCGGCTGCGTCTGAATTCCGTCAAGTGACGCTCTCGTATCAGCAGTAGGCGGGTAAATGCAATGGAAGTGGTTGCAAACCCACGCCGAGCAGTCGAAAATGTTCAAATGTGTGTGAATTCCTAAAGGACCAAACTTCTGAGGTCATCGGTCGCTAGACTTACACACTACTTAAACTAACTTAAATTAACTTATGCTAACAACAACAACTACACACACACACACACACACACACACACACACACATACATACACACACACACACACCTCCGAGGGAGAACTCGAACCTCCGGCGGGAGAGGCCGCGCAACCCATGACATGGCGCCTCAAACCGTGCGGTCACTCCGCACGACTCGAGCGGTCGCAGCGTTGGTTTGGTGTGGCAGTTGTTCAGAGATATTTTTTCTGTAGACTTTTCCCACAACTATATTTCTGACCAATGCTCTTCACAAGTTTTTACTAAGCTCTCGTGGAATGAAGCTAATGGAACGAGAAAACTTCATGTTAAAAAAGTTCGTTTCGTTTTATTATGATTTCTGCAGGTATGGAAACGTACAGCAATTATCTGACAATAATGCTCTAATACGTATTGGAGCTGGCATGTTGTTCCTCAATGTGGGCTTACATAAATTTTACTTCTGACTATACAAGGTGGCGTAGGAGAAGCGGTCATTATTCAGTGGTATGACAGCACCGATCATTCGAAACAAAAAATTCTAGTAAACATGGGCACTAAAATGTGAGCTTTAAGAGCTACGAGCACTTCTTCGTCTTCGATACAGTGAAACAAATCTCTTCTGCTGCGAGCTCTTTGCTTCTCACATTTTTGGAGGAGATAGTATGGATCAAAACAAGAAACAAAAAACATGAGCTCTAAAGCGTATATCCTAAGAGCTCTGAGCACTTTTTCAAGAGAAGACACGTGTTTCACATTAGCGAAGATGAACAAATACTTATAGTTCTTAACGTACACACTTTGCAGCCCTTCTTAATGCATTTTTTTGCCTTTTCTCCTTTCTTTGGTCAATACTACCACCTCCCAAAATACGGAAAGCAAAGAGCTTACAGTAGAAAACATTCGTTACGCAGGGTCGAAGATCAAGTGCGCATAGCTCTCAAGATATGCATTTTAGAACCCATCATACTTCGAATGTCCGTTCCTGTCATATCCCTGAATAATTGACCATCCCTGCTTGGATACGCAGTGTATATTTTCACTCCATGTTTTGCCTATTTTTCATTAGTACCATGGTTTTTATATCCGTACAATTGTAGCATGTATTCTGCCAAACGCTAAATAAATGCCGGAAAAGGACCAGAGGCACCGTTTCCACGAAAAACTGGCTCTACGATAGGCAGGACACGTAGTATTGTCGGTTGTGATCAGTTCGCCGGATGGAGACGTTACGTTCGGCGGCCTCTTTATTGTAAGCAGGCAGGAGCACGGTACGTGCTGTCAACGTGCCACCTAATCGCAATGTACTCATCACAATTACAGGCACGAAACATGCCTACTTAAAAAGCAAGTCACAATACACCTAATCGATATGACTACTCTGCAATTCACAGCCGGCCGTTGTGGCCGAGCGGTTCTAGGCGTTTCAGTCTAGAACCGCGTGACCACTACGGTCGTAGGTTATAATCCTGCCTCGGGCATGGATGTGTGTGATGTCCTTATGTTAGTTAGGTTTAAGTAGTTCTAAGTTCTAGGGGACTGATGACCTCACATGTTAAGTCCCACGGTGCTCAGAGCCATTTGCAATTCGCATTTAAGTGCCCAGCAGAAGGTTCACGAATCACTTTCATACTATTTCTCTACTGCTCCACTCTACAAAAGAGCGCGGGATAAACGAACACCTAAATCTTTCCGTGAGAGCTCTGATTTCCCTTATTTTACTACGATGATCGTTTCTCCCTACGTAGATGGGAGTCAACAACATATTTCCACATTCGAATGAGGAAATTGGTGATTGAAATTTCGTGGAAAGATCTCGCCGCAACGAAACACGCTTTTATTTTCATGTTTGCCATCCGAACTCACTTATCACATCCGTGACAGTCTTCAAATGGTTCAAAAGGCTCTGAGCACTGTGGGACTTAACATCTGTGGTCATCAGTCCCCTAGTCTTAGAACTACTTAAACCTAACTAACCTAAGGACATCACACACATCCATGCCCGAGGCAGGATTCGAACCTGCGACCGTAGCAGCAGCGCGGTTCCGGACTGAAGCGCCTAGAACCGCTCGGCCACAGCAGCCGGCTCGTGACAGTCTCTCCTCTATTTCACGATGATATAAAACAAGTTCCCCTTCTTTGTACTTTTCCGATGACCACCGTCAATCGTATGTGGTAAGGATCCCATACTGCGCAGCAGTATTCTAGCAGAGGGTGGAGAAGCGCAGTGCAGGCAGTCTCTTTGGTGGATTTTTTGCATATTATAAGTGTTCCGCTAATAAAACGCAGTCTTTGATTCTCCTTCCCCACAGCGTTATGTATGTGATCGTTCCAACTTAAGAGGTTCGTAATTGTAATTCATAGCTGTTGAGCTGTGTTCTTGGAATCTGTGCGATTCATCGTTTAACCGAAATGTAGCGGATTTCTTTTAGTACTCGCGTTGATGACCTTCTCACACTTTTTGTTAGTTAGGATCAATTGCCACTTTTCACGCAACAGATACTTTGTCGAAATCATTTTGCAATTGGTTCTGATATTCTGGTGACTTTACTACACAGTAAATAACAGCATCATCTGGAAATAGTATATGAGGGCTACTCAGATCGTCGTCTAAATTGTTTATATACACTCCTGGAAATGGAAAAAAGAACACATTGACACCGGTGTGTCAGACCCACCATACTTGCTCCGGACACTGCGAGAGGGCTGTACAAGCAATGATCACACGCACGGCACAGCGGACACACCAGGAACCGCGGTGTTGGCCGTCGAATGGCGCTAGCTGCGCAGCATTTGTGCACCGCCGCCGTCAGTGTCAGCCAGTTTGCCGTGGCATACGGACCTCCATCGCAGTCTTTAACACTGGTAGCATGCCGCGACAGCGTGGACGTGAACCGTATGTGCAGTTGACGGACTTTGAGCGAGGGCGTATAGTGGGCACGCGGGAGGCCGGGTGGACGTACCGCCGAATTGCTCAACACGTGGGGCGTGAGGTCTCCACAGTACATCGATGTTGTCGCCAGTGGTCGGCGGAAGGTGCACGTGCCCGTCGACCTGGGACCGGACCGCAGCGACGCACGGATGCATGCCAAGACCGTAGGATCCTACGCAGTGCCGTAGGGTACCGCACCGCCACTTCCCAGCAAATTAGGGACACTGTTGCTCCTGGGGTATCGGCGAGGACCATTCGCAACCGTCTCCATGAAGCTGGGCTACGGTCCCGCACACCGTTAGGCCGTCTTCCGCTCACGCCCCAACATCGTGCAGCCCGCCTCCAGTGGTGTCGCGACAGGCGTGAATGGAGGGACGAATGGAGACGTGTCGTCTTCAGCGATGAGAGTCGCTTCTGCCTTGGTGCCAATGATGGTCGTATGCGTGTTTGGCGCCGTGCAGGTGAGCGCCACAATCAGGACTGCATACGACCGAAGCACACAGGGCCAACACCCGGCATCATGGTGTGGGGAGCGATCTCCTACACTGGCCGTACACCACTGGTGATCGTCGAGGGGACACTGAATAGTGCACGGTACATCCAAACCGTCATCGAACCCATCGTTCTACCATTCCTAGACCGGCAAGGGAACTTGCTGTTCCAACAGGTCAATGCACGTCCGCATGTATCCCGTGCCACCCAACGTGCTCTAGAAGGTGTAAGTCAACTACCCTGGCCAGCAAGATCTCCGGATCTGTCCCCCATTGAGCATGTTTGGGACTGGATGAAGCGTCGTCTCACGCGGTCTGCACGTCCAGCACGAACGCTGGTCCAACTGAGGCGCCAGGTGGAAATGGCATGGCAAGCCGTTCCACAGGACTACATCCAGCATCTCTACGATCGTCTCCATGGGAGAATAGCAGCCTGCATTGCTGCGAAAGGTGGATATACACTGTACTAGTGCCGACATTGTGCATGCTCTGTTGCCTGTGTCTATGTGCCTGTGGTTCTGTCAGTGTGATCATGTGATGTATCTGACCCCAGGAATGTGTCAATAAAGTTTCCCCTTCCTGGGACAATGAATTCACGGTGTTCTTATTTCAATTTCCAGGAGTGTAGATTAGGAACAGCAGAGCCGATAACTCTTCCTTGGGGAACGCCTGATACCACTTCTGTTTTATTCGATGACTTTCCGTCATTTACTACGAACTGCGACCTTTCTGACAGGAAATCTCGAATCCAGCCGCACAACTGAGACGATACTCCAGAGACACGCAATTTGATTAGCAGAGGCTTTTGAGGAACGGTATCAAGCTCAGCAGCTCTTGAGTCCCTCGGTCAAGAAGTTCATGCGACTCTCATTGCAGAACAAATATTCAATCGTAGACAGTAAATAAAGAATTTCATGCGAATATCTCTTTCACTGCAGAAAAAGTATTAAGTCATAAATAGCAAATCTCGTGAAATAATAATACAAATTTATAAAATTAAAGCATTGTTACAGACGACCGTTTTGTTGATATTTCCATACGTACTCATCCAGCCACGTAACATTACTCGTATGTGGTGTTTTTTCCAGTACGTAGTGTTTTTCCAGTATGTGGTGTTCTTTCCTGGTCTGTGGAAATGGGGAAACATAAAACTGACACATAGTCTATGGCGTCTGTGTTAACCACCTCGCGTAACGGCAAATCGCAGCTGAAAAGCAGCAGTTTGTTTTCCGCTGCAGGAGGGTGTGATATCGCATCAGAGGTAGCAAGTGGAACGTCGTTTTTTCCCTCTTCTAGCCTGCGCCTCTGATAACATTCCACGGGGCAGCCAAGGATGCAAAAGTGCTACAGGGAAAGTCACTCGAAGTTATCTCTTATGGGACGATCTTTTCACTGTCCAATCTACCAGTGACCTCGGCCGCGCAGAATGTGTGGAAAGTCGTCCTCCTACCCCGGCGTCGCTCACCTGCTCTACCCTTCGAGACATCCCCCTGCCTGCTCTGTTTCTCAAGGTGAAGAAATTGTGTCCTTCTCGAAAGGGGGAATAAAGTTTAGCGTTCAATTAATTTAGGGTTATTAGTAGTAGCTGAGGTTGCACAAAGAAGGAACCAGCCTGACATTTAACAGAAATTATTTGGAGAAAACCGCGAGAAACGTAAATCAGGAGGTAGTCATACTCAGATTCTTTAATTACCCTTTTGGTAAATCGATTTACCCCTCGCTGCCGTTCTGGGCAGGATCCCAGTGCAAGCAGCTTGACATCGGCTTCCCTGAACCTGTTAAATCGTGTTTACACAAACCATATTTTATGGCAAAGTGACTGCAGTAGTTTTGCTGTCAACATTGCTGTAATGTGACTGCAGTACACAGCAATATTGCTGATGGAACAGTCTGTTTCAGATAGTAGCCGAGGTGTTGCTTGTATTACACACAATGGGTGGAGAATATTTCATATGTCTGGACCATAATTATCTCTGTCCTCGTTTGTAAATGCTTCCCTTCTCATTCACTGCCTTGGTTCCTCTTTCTCACGTAAACAGCGCTGCAGTACCACATCACGTAATCTGAGCAGAACTGCACGAGGGCTATTCGGAAAGTATGGTCCGCTAAGTCGCGAAATGAAAACTACAGTAAAAATCCGCTGAACTCTGCACAAATGTGTTCGGCAGTGTCTCTAGTATGCCTGTCGATCGCGTCACGACACTCTTTTCAGTTCTGAGCGCACAGCGAGTGCGTTAAGATGGCCAGAACAATAGTGTCTGCCACCAAGTGTGAGTGCCCGCTGAGATGTTTCGCCTGATTTCATGCTATTTCCCATAACTTAGCTGTCATGAGTTTCCTTCTTGATGACAGTTCTCGACCGCAGATGCAGGGGAAATGGGCGTTGCAGCGTTTGTTCACCCACCATACAGCCCGGGCTTCGCTCCCTCTGATCTTCATCTCTGCTCACAAAAACAACATTTTGGCACAGACAACAAACTGCAGACCAACGTAGAGAACATAGAAAGTTGGTACAACGCTACGATAAGTGTCTAAGTCGGAGCGGCAACTACGTAGAGAAGTAGGTGGAAGGTGTAGAATACTGTTGTAAATCAAACATTTTTGATTTTCACTGTGGTTTCCATTTCGCGATACATCGACCCTTCCTTTTCGAATAGCCCTCGTATTAAGACCTCGGCTGTAAACAGTATCAAGGGACGGTCGATGAAAAACAGTTACAGCATGTAAAACGTGGAATTTGGAGTGCTTTATTCTTATTAGTTGATCATTAATTGATAGTGTTGCACGATAAACCGAAAAATGGCAGCTCTATCTCTAGTTTTAGACTACCACTAATGACAACTTCGTCAGGATGTGTGCATGTAAACAGTGCTAAGTATCAAAAGCATGGCTGCCAGTAGTAGTAATATGTTTGGTATTCAGGCCAGGAAAATCCCTTTCAGGGACGATCTGTACAAATCCGACACTCTGAAAGATCCGGAATAAGTTTCTAAACGCAAGTGCGATTCAGAAGTTGTTCCTAATCACGTTAATATGAATAACTATTTTGGCAAGTAAACCATATTAAGTTCTGTCCCTTACCATAAATTGCATGAATTTGCATGACAGTTTAATGGCAGGTAAGGGCCACCATTAACATGTCTTACGTGCTGTGATATGTCGATAATAAAATAAATTTTATATTGTGCTGAATCATACGCTAATTTTTGAGATTGTTGTACTTTATTGTTGCAAAAATTGGTACTGCAGATCTTAGGCTCATAAAATGAACCAATTTAGACTTTTTAAATTTGCAATTTTCAGATGTTTCACAGTAATGTTTCATTAACTCACCCAGCAAGTAAACAGTGGTAAATCAATGTTAGTCCATATTACCTGCATTCGTTTTACAAGTAAACTATATTAAGCACCAATTGACGTACTTTTTAAAAAAACTTTGGATAGAATTAACGATTTTAAAAACATGTCGTTACTTCAGAAATATTTTAAAACTCGTCCGGATAGCTGCACGTGTTAAAGCGCCGCTTTTGAGACGGGGAGGTGCACCAGTACGGAATCGAATCCCTCTGACAGGTTGACGAGTGTCAGCGTGCCGGGCAGCCTGGATATAGTCTAGTCTTTAGATGGTTTCCCACATCCAACTAGATGATTTCTGGGCTGGTACCCAAATCCCACCTCAGTTACACGATTCGCAACATTTAGGAAATTTTCGCTCACAACTACATGAGTAACAAACACTACACGCAAACAGTTGAGGTACTCATATCCCGTCCTGGGGGTTTCACAGGGTGGCGACAAGAAAGACATCCAGCCACGCCTTAAATTAACCATGCCAAATCCGCTAATAACCAAGCCGACGATGCTAGACACGGGCACAAGTTAAAAGACAAGACTACGAAAATTTGAGAACAATGACTTACCTGAATAAAAAATAACTACATCTACATCTACATGGATACTCTGCAAATCACATTTAAGGCCTGGCAGAGGGTTCATGGAACCACCTTCACAATACTCTATCATTCCAATCTCGTATAGCGCGTACGAGCTCTGATTTCCCTTATTTTATCGTGGTGATCGTTCCACCCTACGTAGGTCGGTGTCAGCAAAATATTTTCGCATTCGGAGGAGAAAGTCGGTGATTGGAATTTCGTGAGAAGATTCCGTCGCAACGAAAAACGCCTATTTTTTAATAATTTCCAGAGCAAATCCTGTATCATTTCTGTGACACTCTCTCCCATATTTCGCGATAATACAAATCGTGCTGCCTTTCTTTGAACTTTTTCGATGTACTCCGTCAGTCCTACCTGGTAAGGATCCCACATCGCGCAGCTGTATTCTAAAAGAGGACGGACAAACGTAGTGTAGGCAGTCTCCTTAGTAGGTCTGTTACATTTTCTAACTGTCCTGCCAATAAAACGCAGCCTTTGGCTAGCCTTCCCCACAACATTTTCTATGTGTTCCTTCCAATTTAAGTTGTTCGTAATTGTAATACCTAGGTATTTAGTTGAATTTATGGGTTTTAGATTAGACTGATTTATCGTGTAACCGAAGTTCCTTTTAGCACTCATGTGGATGACCTCACACTTTTCGTTATTTAGAGTCAACTGCCACTTTTCGCACCATTCAGATATCTTTTCTAAATCGTTTTGCAGTTTGTTTTGATCTTCTAATGACTTTATTAGTCGATAAACGACAGCGTCATTTGCAAACAACCGAAGACGGCTGCTCAGATTGTCTCCCAAATCGTTTATATAGATAAGGAACAGCAAAGGGCCTATAACACTACCTTGGGGAACGCCAGAAATCACTTTTGTTTTACTCGATGGCTTTGCGTCAGCTACTACGAACTGTGACCTCTCTGACAGAAAATCACAAATCCAGTCACATAACTGAGACGATATTCCATAAGCACGCAATTTTACTACGAGCTGCTTGTGTGGTACAGTGTCAAAAGCCTCCCGGAAATCCAGGAATACGGAATCGATCTGAAGTCCCTTGTCAATAGCACTCAGCACTTCATGTGAATAAAGAGCTATTGGTGTTTCACAGGAACGATGTTTTCTAAACCCATGTTGACTGTGTGTCAATAGACCGTTTCCTTCGAGGTAATTCATACTGAAGATGTATCGGAAATATCTCATTTATGAGACTTTATTGAAACTTTACTGCAGAATTTCTCAAAACAATCAACTTGTGCGTCACTATTTTTTACAGACGAGATCTTGATATCGCTTCAGTATGAAGGATGGATTTGTTTGTTGTCTACAAGTACTCGTAGAAGTGAGCAAACGAAGGAGTCATGCACGAGGGGCGTTCAATGAGAAATGCAACACCTTTTTTTCTGAAAGCAAGTTGGTTCTCTTCAGGATTCCAACACACCAAATTATTCCCCACTCTTTTGGCTGCAAAACCTAATTTTTGACATAATCTCCGTTCACTACAACGGCTCTACGCCATCTTACTGGGAGGGCCTATATGTCTGCACGGTGTCAATCTACTGGTCGACGTTGGAGCCAACATCTTGCTGCATCAATAACCTCCCCATCAACCTTTTACCGCATCGCATGGAGGGTGTCCTCAATTGGGCCAAATAGATGGAAATCGGAAGGTATGAGATAAGTTCTGTGGGATGGATGAGGAAGAACAGTCCAATGAAGGTTAGTGAGCTCCCATGGGGTTGCGCAGTCTTGTGTGAGGCCTTGTGTTATCATGGGGAAGGAGAAGTTCGTTTGCATTTTTATGGCGACATACACACTGAAGTCGTTTGTTCAATTTCCTGAGGATAGCACAATACACTTTAGAGTTCATTGTTGCATCATGAGGTAGGACACAGTACAAAACAACCCCTTCAGAGTCCCAGAAGTCTGCCACCGTGACTTTACCAGCTGAGGGTGTGGTTTTGAACTGTTTCTTCGGAAGAAAGGTGGCATGGGGCCTCTCTGAAGACTGCTGTTTGTACCTGGTTCAAAGTGGTGAACCCACGTTTCTCTGCCTGTGACGATGTTCGTCCAAAGGTTGTCACGATCAGCCTCTTAACGTGCAAGTAATTCCGCGCAGATAGTCCATCGTTGCTCTTTATGGTCTTCTGTTTGGCGGAGAGGAGCCCAGCGAGTACACACCTTTCAGTACCCCAGCTCGTGAACGAATGTGTCAGTACTACCAAGAGAGACAGCCAGTTGTGCAGTGAGGTGTTTGATCATGATCCGTCCATCATCTCGATGAGAATGTCTGTACGTTCCAATACTCCAGGAGTCGCAGCTGTGCGCGACCGGCCGGAACGCGGGAGATCTGACAGGTTAGCGCCACCTCGTTACGATAATGACAGACGCCTCGCCCAGCGACTCACCGTGCTTTCGTTCACTGCCATATCTCAGTAGACATGCTGCAAGCGCCTATGAACATATGCGATGCTCTGGTTTTCCACCAAAAGAAGCTCAAAAACAGCTCTCTGCTTGGAACGCACCTCCGTTGCAGACGCCATTTTGAAGGCTACGTATAGTGCCGCCACTATCGGAACGTCATGAAACTATAGGGTCTGAAGCGGGAGTATTCCACGATGTCCCACAACAAATTCTGCATTTTTGCAACCGAAATTGGCGGAGGAAAATAATGTTGCATTACGTACTGAACGCCTTTCGTATTTTATAAATGTGGTAAATACATCTCCGACCACAGCAACGCAACGTCACAAGTAATATAATAAAGAACGCAATCTATAAAGGACTTTCTCGCTGCTACGTCGAGAATCTACAACAGCGACCCACAACTCTTTTCTATGTAGGTTACGACTCCTAAACTTTATTTTAAGTTTCTTCATAGGTGTGTCCGTGTCCACAGGCAGCAATTTGCCATTTGTCCTTTTTATTCTATTGCTATATGCGTACAGATTACTGTTCCAGGGCTATAACTCTGATCGTGGATGTACGGCATTTATGAAACTCACAATCCTATCACTGTACAAGTGACCACAGTAAAATATTAGCATAAATATTTCATTATTATTTCACAATTAATGAATCGCTTGAATCATTCCGCTAAAGAGTACCAAACGTCTAGTGTCACGAGGGATATCGATGAGAGGTGCGCTTTTAAGAGGTACTGTATATCAAATTTCTGTCTAAGTCACCAGTAGTTAAAAATAAAAGGGTGATCGCCAGTCTGGTTGTAAACTGGTATATTGTCTTTCATATTGGTATTGATCTTACACGGAGCAATTGCTTTAATATTATTTTGAAAATAGTTTTGCGAAATTCTAGAAGCGTCAGTTCACCAGTTAGTTACAGAAGAAGTTTGCTTATATGAAAAAAATGCATCCAGGAATCTCGATGTCTCTTTTACTCTTCTTCTTTTCCCCATGTAGAATGCAAAAGCAGGACAGCTACACTCACTTCCAGTAGCACGCTTTCGTCTTTTTTGCGGCAATGCTGTAGCTCGTATGAACACTCCTCAAACAAAAAACATTGCCGGGCAACAGTGACTGATAATGTCGCCGAAAATGTACATATGATCCGTGTGGCAGGCATTTTTTCCGGGTATCATTGCCGGACTATGTCGTTGATAACACGCAATTTCTGTGTGGGTCATGTGAGTGTACCTTTCTAAAGTATCAGGTGTGTATTGTGTAATAGGGATGATATTAATGAGTGTATTAGTAATATTGTATTATTAACTACAAGATTGGAATGAGAGGGGTGGAGCAGATGGAACTCGATGATGGCACACAGTGGATTCCTCTCTGACAGAATGCGCAAAAGGGGCACGACAGTTAAGTAACTTGATTCGCATTCAGAAGGAAAGGGTTTCAAATCCGTAAACGATCAACGAGACTTAGGTTTCCCTAGTGTGATTAAGACGAATGCCAGAATATTCTTGTAGAGAGGAAGATGTGATGACATCAGCTGCTAAGACATTCACGGTGAAAATTATTTTATTTAGGTATCTAAACATACTGTATATCGATCACCGCATTTTATGCCTGGAGCTGTAACCTTGTGGTTTCGAGATCGATTGCAAGTAAATCAGAAAGCAATAAATTGAGCTGTCTGAATACAGAAAGAAAAAGTGGGAAAAATTATATATATTTTCTGTCGTGCAAAACCCTGAGCGGTTCCTTTGAAAATGAGATGATCAATTTCCATCTTCGTGCTTCCCACACTGAGCCTGTGCCTCATTCTAATGACGTTAAACCCTAATCTTACTTTCTGCAAGCAGTTGAAGAGTCCCACCAAGATCAATAGTCCTACACGAAGTCTGTATCGCGTCCCATGCCCTCTTTCTCTCAGACACTGGGGTAAAGTTACAGGTTTAATGCAGTGTGTTGCCGCATAGTTTGCTGGCATATAACTTTACGCCCAACAGCTCTCTTTCCTTTCCCGCCATATCCTACAGCTGAAAATTTCTGCAGCGTACTGAGATTCGAAGAGGTAACCTCTGAGTCGGGTGCTATTGCACTAGCGTTCGTTAGCGAATTATACAATTGAGACTGGCAGTACAGGACACCCAACTGAAAATTTCCGTCAACCTCTCCCTCTGCTCCAGAATCGAGTGTCTTAAGCACTGCACCACAGCTCGACTTACTGAATCGTCAGGCACAAATCTATTGTAACGTAGGTTTACACCTGATGAGCAATCAAAGGAGCCCATCAAGACCCGAGCAGCAGCCGTTATCAACAACAAAAGATAATACAAATGGTTCAAATGGCTCTAAGGGCTATGGGACTTGACATCTGAGGTCATCAGTCCCCTAGACTTAGAACTACTTAAACCTAACTAACCTAAGGACATCACACACACAGCCTTGCCCGAGGCAGGATTCGAACCTGCGACCGTAGCACCAGCGTGGTTCCGGACTGAAGCGCCTAGAACCGCTCGGCCACAGCAAAGATAATACAACTTCATAGGAAAGATAACTTATAAATTATCACTCAGTACACAATAAATTTATCATTTGATAGGTAGCGAGCAAAAAAATGAGAGATGAAGAGACTTGAAAATACTTCTCAATTATTGTGGACTAAAAATCAGTGCAATAACAGTTAATTCAGTACTCGATAACAATTACTCACCATGTGAATGAAACTCAAGGGCAAGACAGAGTGAAGCGGCTCCACTATGCTTGGGCGTTCACAATCCAGTGCCAGGTGAACTCACAGATATTCGATAATTGTTCGTTTTCGTATTGTGAAGGCAGAGTCGGCGCCATATGCCAAGAGGACATCAAATTACCAAGTACGAAAAGGTCATAATGGCTAGTGGCAGAAGACTTTCCATTGGCGAAATTTTGCAGATTTTTAACAATCCTTTCAGCTGAATCGCTTGAGAATCAGTAATACTGCTCTAATTCGTTAGCATCCGCTGTGAGCGGCGTAATGGTTGACCACGGAAAACTTGTGATCTTTTCCATCGTCAGCTTCCAAAAATTGGCTCAATCGATCGTCAATTAATAAGCCAATTTGGCATCAAATTATCGTGTCAGGAGCTATCATACGAGCGTCTAATGTAGAACTGAGGCATTTATCTTTCACCAGGGCATCCTTGTTGAAATTCTCTAGAAGAAACAACCATTGCTTGGGCTGGTAGAGTCACACATCTTGCCATCCAGATCCACAACAGATGTTCGATCAGAGTGCCGTTTGTGTACAAAAAAATGGTGGTGTCGACCACACATTGCCGTATTATCAGCAGGCAGTTCCAGGTTTGTCAGTAAGGGTGCTGAGCGGTGGGGTTCAGAAACGAGCTAAAGCCCTACCACCCCCTACCCCCGACACTCCACGCCCTGCACCCCACCAATTGGTTATCATGACCAAGTTGTTGTATGAAACAAACTTATCATACAGACATTGACAACAATGTAGTTTGTTAAAACCAGTCAAAGTGTGATATACAATTAATTAAACAGCTCTCTTGTCGACGCATTTCACAAAAACTTCTATGTGGTGAGCCTTCCAGACCAACCACAATAACAGAGAACCACAGTTTCAAACGCTATTATCCGTAATTTTTTGTTAGACCTGCAAAAATCATCGAATTTGTCTCATCGAGAATGAGACTCCTCTCTCAGTATTTTTATCTACCTTTTTCACCCATCAGTCGTCTGACCGGTTTGATGCAGCTCGCCAGGAATTCCTCTCCTATGCTAACATTTTCATCTCAGAATCTCAGTGTAGGAATTGCAACCTATGTCGAGCGGTCTACCCGACGGGAGGCCCTCGTCACGCGCCATTATTATTATTATCCTCAATTATTTGCTGGATGAATTCCAATCTCTGTCTTCCCCTGCAGTTTTCACCTTCTACAGCTCCCTCTAGTACTATGAAAGTTAATCCCTGATATCTCGACAGATGTCCTATCATCCTGTCCCATCTTCTTGTCAGTGTTTCCCTTGTAATGCGATTCTCTTCTATTCCGGTTTTTCCAGAGCCCGTGATTCACTACCATACAACGTTGTTCTCCAATGGTACATTCCCAGAAATTTCTTCCTCAAATGAAGGGCTATGTCACCTACTTCATGGTCCCCAATTTGATGGTAAATTTCTCCGCAATCTCATTTCTGTTTTTCGCCATTACTTTTACCTTTCTTCGCCAGCCGGAGTGGCCGAGCGGTTCCAGGCGCTACAGTCTGGAACCGTGCGACCGCTACGGACGCAGGTTCGAATCCTGCCTCGGGCATGGACGTGTGTTTTGTCCTTAGGTTAGTTAGTTTTAAGTAGTTCTAAGTTCTAGGGTACTGATGACCTCAGAAGTTAAGTCCCATAGTGCTCAGAGCCATTTGAACCATTTTTTACCTTTCTTCGGTTTACTCTCTATCCATATTTTGTGATCAGTAGATTGTTCATTTCACTCAATATGTCCTGTAATTCTTTCTCACTTTCACTGACGATAGCAATGTCATCAGTGAATCTGCTCATAGTTATCTTTTCACCCTGAATTTTAATCTCAGGCCTGAACTGATCTTTTATATCCTTCATTGGTTCTTTTTTCGAGATACAAATTGAACAGTAGGAGAGAAAGAATACAATCTGTCTTACATACTTTCTAATCCGAGCATTTCGTTTTTGGTCCTCCATTCCTGTTGCCCCCTCTTGGTTCTTATAAATATTGTATGCTACCCGTCTTTCCTTATAGCTTAACCTATTTTTCTGAGAACTTGGAACATTTTATACCATTTTACACTGCGAAAGGCTTTTTATAGGTCGACAGATTCTATGAAGGTGTCTCGATTTTTCTTTAGCCTTGCTTCCATTATAAACCGCAATGTCAGAACTCCCTCTCTGGTACCTTTCCCTCTCCCAAAATGAAGTTGATCTTCAATTTTTTTTAATTTTTTCCCTTCTTCTAAGGAACTTGTATACTTGAGCTCTTGAGCTGTTAAGCTGATCGTGCGATGTATCTTGCACTTAACCTGCCATTGCTTTTTTACGGAATTGTGTGGACGATATTTTACCGAAAGTCCGATGGAATGTCTCCAGTCTCATACATTCTACACACTAACTTAAATAGTCGTTGGTTTGCCGTTTCTCCCAATGATATTAGTAATTCTGAAGGAATGCTGTCTAAGCCTTCTTCCGTATTTGATCGCAAGTCTTCCACGGCCCTGTCAAATCCTGACTGTAATAACTGATCATCAATGTCTTCCTAGTCGACTTCCATTTCTTCTTCTATCGCATAGGTAGAAAGAATACATCTACACGTTGAAGAAGGAAACTGGAAATATCTGCTGTAATCCCAGGGAAAATGTGCTTGGTGATTCTTAGATATCTGGTACCGGTATACGGTGTGAATCACGTAACTAAACGCCTCGAGTATTTCACAGAAAGTGTTAGATATCGTAACGATATTTACCGCAAATGAGAGTCCGAAGAGCAGCAAGTAATTTATTACATTAGTGACACTTGTGTCGTTTTTATTTGATGGGATATTGAAGCAACCATGCTTTTTTACGAATCGATATATTGTAACGACATTCGAAACCTCTAGGGAATGGGACTTCAGAATTTTCGCAGAATTCACTAGGTCATTTTTTTAAAAGACGAATTCCAAGACAGGTAACAAGATTCTCCCTCTCCTTCGCTAAATACACTCTAAGACAAAAAAATTATGCACCACTAAGGAATTATCCGAATGGGATGGAAATTGGTAGATGTGATTTACAAGGACAGACAAACAAATGATTTGGCTTTTAGTAATTCCTTGGAAACATCTTGGTCGATGAATACTTTTTTAATGACACGTTTCGAGAAATTCTCATCAGGTAACCGTGGCCAAAATAAAAACAAAAGACATTTTTTTTCCTTTATTGTTATTTCATCCCCTCTCGCCCCTTGAGGGTAGGTGTGAAAACACTTGAAAAACACTGAACACGACACAAGACTCATTGACCATGAAAAACTGACCATGAAAAAGGTGCTGTTCTGGAATGATAAATTGTTGATGAAAAGAAAGGCGGGTATGAAGTGAGAGAGAAGAGTGGTGGTTATGAGACTGAGGATTGGTAAGAGGTGGTGGTGAGACAGGGCTGGCTACGGGGAACAAGAAGAAAGGATAGGTGGTATTGGGATCTATAAATTTGAGAGGAATTGGGAATGGGGGCAACAGAGAAGAGAAAAATGGGGTGCGGGTGACAGAGAAGGGGAAATAGGGGAGGTGTGGTTGGGGTAGGGATGACGAATGAGCCCTTGGGATGGGGTGGATGAAGAGTTGGTAGGATGGGTATCTGTCTGGGCAGAGTTTGTGGTCTGGGAGAGGGAGACAGTTGAAATTTCTTTGGGAGAGGACATGAAGGGCGCACAGGTTGAGTGTTGCTGGGATGCGAAAGTAGAGGTGTGGCATCTCACTGGTATTGGAAAAGGGAAGGGACACAATAGGGTAGTTGGAGTCGAGTTTACAGTTAGTGTGGGTTATTCATAAATGTCCAGTGTGAGTGAGGAGAGATAGGAATTTTATGAGTTTGTAAATGGTCATTGTGGGAGAAGGTATCCAAATGTGGAAAGTGAGGCAGAAAGCATGACATTCAAGGATCTTCAGTGAGGTGGATATCCATACAACATTTACATAACAAAGGATGGGGCACACAAGGGATTTGTATGTGTGGACAGCGATGGGAGGGAGGGAGGGTGTAGTCCACATGTTTGGCAGTTGGTAGTTTCAGTCTATTGTGCTCTTTCTGTTGAACGGTTAGTAGGTGAGGTTTCTACCTTAGTTGCCAGTTGAAGGTTAGTCCAATATATTTTAGTGAGTGAGTTAGCTGGATGGGACGGTCATAAATGTTGAGGTAGAAGTTGTGAAGATGGAAGGTGAGGGTGGTGCATCTTACAATTATTGCCCGGGTTTTGGAACAAAGTGGTATCATCAGCAAACTGAAAGAGGTGGATGAAAGGAGGTGGTGTGGGCACATCAGCAGCATATAAGAGGTAAAGGAGAGGGGAGAGAACAGACCCTTGAGGCACTCTTGTTCTAAGGTGGAAGGTGTGATAATTGGAGTTGTTAGAAATGACATAGGATGGACGATTGGAGAGGAAGGATGCAATAAGGCAGACATAGTTTGATAGGAAGTGTGTGGGTCTGGAGTTTGAAAAGGAGACTGGTATGCTACATAAGGTCATATGTTTTCTCTAGGTCAAGGGAGACAAATATGGCGGATTTTTGGTTGTTGAGCTGTTGAGACAGGAGGTGGGAGAGGTTCAGGAGTTGATCATCAGCAGAGGAGGAACAGAAGCAACTCTGGGTTGGTGCAGATGGCAGTGGATGCATCAGGAGATGATGGCTTCAAGGATCTTGCTAAACACTGAGAAGGCAGTACAAGGAGGTATCAGAGGGGTATTTGCTTGATATGAGGAAAAGTAAAACATTGGAGGTTTTCCACAGGTCAGGAAAGTAGCCTGTGAAGAGGATATTGGTGTATAGTGGTACACAAGGTTGCAAGGGTGATGAGAAAGGAGATAAGGCATTCTTTGAGGTGTCAATAGGTATTATAGGCATGGCCAGGGGATGTGTTGCGTTTCCTGTGAAGTACTTGTTTCATGTCCTGTGCTGTGACTGGGATGTTGAATTCTGTCTCTTGTACATTGTTAAAGTACTATAACCTGGGAGCTATGGGTGGGACTGTGGTATCTGTGCATTCATGGACATTAGGGAACTGGAATAGTCAAACTGATGATTGTCAGGGATGGAGAAGATGTTTGAGAGATAGGATGCAAACTGATTGGCTTCGCTCACCTCATCAAGCAAGGGATGGTTGTTTTGAAGTACCAGGCAGTGAGAGATGGGATGGGTGCCAGTAAGTTGGTGGAACGCTTTCCATTACTCAGAAGAGTTAAGCAGTGAGTATGGTGCATGTTTGGCAGTTTTTGGCACTGAGTACATTTCCAATGTTTCATTATATTTGACAGTGGTGTGTGAGTGTATCCCAGTCACAAATCCATAGAAAGGAGTGATATAAGTGATGGGATTCACAGCAAAAGAGTATGATTTTTAGTGGGAGAGTGGGGCAATGAGGATATATGGCTTTAGTAGGGATATTTGCAGAGATAGCTTCTGACAATGTCTGTTGCAGGAAGGCTGTGGCATGGGGGATATCATTGGGTTGCTGGAAGGTTAGGGGATGGCTCCTCATCTAGGTGTCTATCGATTCCTAGTAGGCATCCTAGGGTATCTACTATTTATGTTGAGGTGAGTAGTAATAATATAGCTGGAAAAGTTATGGTCAATGTATGTGAGGAAATCGTAGGAAATGGGATTATTAGGTCGGATGTATATAGTAGTATGGAGGGGGGGGGGGGGATTTAGAGGATTCAACTTTGTGATGGCAGTTGCAGATGGGGGCTCCCTCCATGAAGAGGCTACTGATGGTGAGAGAAAGGTGGGACCAGAGATGAGGCGGACAGTGCAGATTTCTATGGAAGGTTTGGAGCTGAGTTCAGTAACCATCTCCTCTGCCCTGATCTTGGGGCCAAGCTTCAGGATCAGGCAGTGTGGGTTGGGGTGGTGTCAGGGAGGCTGGGGTTTTTTGGGTGGGGGGCATGTGGCGGTGAAGGGAGTGAGAGTGGCATGAGGACCAAAGTTAATGTGAGGGAATTTAAGGATAAGGTCTGTGTTGAAATTGGGATTGGTTGACCTGATGGGGTCACAGCCTTTGAGGGGAATGCTTTCGGCAATAAGAATGTTGAGGACATACTTTCTGATTTCAAGGGTGAGAGATTTGGCATTTAGGAATTAAGGGTCAGGGAGGGATCAGAGGAAGGTGTGGACAGTTGGGGTAGAAGGTGTGGGAGAGGGAGCAGTGTGCATGTGTCCAGTGAGGTATGGGTTGGTTTGAGATTTTTTGGTTATAGTGCTGGCTGTAGTGTCAGCTTTGGGTCGCTTCTGAAGTTTTTTGGTGACTATGGAATGGGGTGGGGTTGAGGAATTGGAGAGGGTAGGATATGGCGTTGGGCAGGTTCTTTAAATGAGCTGGAGTCAGTGCAGTTGCCAGTGGATAGGTTGTGGTATCTGGTGTACTAACAGTGGCACAGCAAGACATAACTTGTGCAGGTTTTGGAGCGGCAGTGATGAATGTGGGAAAGGTGGAAGTGGAGGATAAGCAAATGAAAACATGGGGTGTAGGGAAGGTGTCGTGGAGCAAGAGGGTAGGAGGCTGCTGTGACTGTAGATGGGGAAGAAACAGTGAAAAAGTGGGGTGGACATATGATGGTGGGCCAGAGGAGGTGCTCCATGCAGTGATGCTAGGAGGGGTGGGGGACAGGTGGCATAAATGATGGAGGTGACTGGGGCATCCATTGTAGGTTGAGGGGTTGGGTATAAGGTTGATATATACCAATGACAGAGTGTAGCTGAGATTTTGTAGGATGGCCTCTCTATGATGTCTGAGATGATGTGATGACAGTAGATAAGGAATGGTGGTGGTGGTGGTGGTGGTGGTGGTGGTGGTGGTGGTGGTGGTGGTGGAGACTAAGAAGAGTAGATGGAGGCAGCGAAGAGGCTGTGGCAGTGGCAGTGATGACATTGGTGATGAAGACAAAGACTGTGATGGAGACGAATGCAGGAAGGCAGCAGCGGCGGCAAAGTGGCAGTGGCTGGCAGTAATGACAGCTGGCAGCTCTGATGCTGACAGCAGTGGTAGTTGTGTAGCAAGATGGAGACGGAGACAAGAAAGCAATGAGATGCAAGGAGATAATGATTAAGACACACACAGAAGCAAGTCTTGACTACACAAGGAAAACCATATAAATGAACAGCTACGACAAAGAGCATAGGGGAGTGGCTGCTACCAGTCTATGTGAAACCAACAGCAGCAACAAATGAACTAGTGCAAGAGACTGCTATTCAGTTGATGTTGATGATGAAAAGACAAAATTAGAAAAGCTTACATATAAATACTGCAACACCAATGTAATATCAGGAATGAAAGTACACACTGAGAAAAAGTACTTACAGTATGTTTAGGAAAGCTCATACGAGTGAGCAATACAAGAAAAATGTACACTCTAAGGTGCAATTGCCATTAAGCGTATTTTCAAAAGACGTTACTTCGAGAACCATATTACTTCAACTTGACACCAGAAGGCACTGATCTCAAAGATTGAAACATACCAGAACATACTGTCTACAATACACAAAACATCTTAAATATCACTAACCACATTATATCTGATTTTTATAACAAGCGTCATATAATCAATGAAAAAATACAACAATGTAGCTTATGTTACGAATAAAACCTATCATGGCACATATATGCAGCACACTAGGCATGATTTCCTAATATTCCATCACAAAACAGCAATGCCAAGGTCATCATTACAAAGGAAAACAATATGATTTTTTAATTATTTTTCAACAAAGGCAAGCAACTGCCAACCTATTGAGACCACAAATTAGCCATGTCAAAACAAACAAAACCTAATCACAAATATTTTTTTAAACCCTGTCATGATGGACGGAGCATAGATATAGATAGGGGAGGGAAAGGATGTGTGGGTGGCCCCCTCCCACTGTTTATCCCCTCCTGTCATGCCATTGATACCATGTTCCTCTCCCTCAATCCTACACTCCAGAAATCCCAATGATCCCTCCAGTTGTGTCTCAATCACTTCACCTCCTGGTGCTACTAGCGGCTCCTCAGAATCAACCCTGCCAAAACACAGGCAATAATTATAGGTTGAACTACCCGCAGCTTCCATACCAACGACTTTTACCTTACCATTTATGACTGTCCTATCCAGTTAACTAACATACTAAAATACATCAAACTAACACTTGGTCCCAAGCAACATGGAAGCTTCATTCACTAACCATTAAACAGAAAGCCCACAGTAGACTAAAATTACTAAAACTACTAACTGGCCAAACATGAAGATTGCACCCTTCCACAATCCTCCACACCTATAAATCCCTTATCCAGCCCATCCTCTACTATTCAAATGTGGCACAGGGTTTTGCTCATCCCTTCTTTTATCACATCCTACAGATCCTCGAATGTCATGCACTCTGCCTAGCCTTTCAAATCTGCTTACCCTCCCTGACACACATCTTCTACCAGCTTATAAAATTCCCCTCCCTCCTCTTCCCTCTTGAACATGTCAGAATGTCCTATGTTACCCAT
Organism: Schistocerca americana; assembly: GCF_021461395.2. NCBI lineage: Eukaryota > Metazoa > Arthropoda > Insecta > Orthoptera > Acrididae > Schistocerca > Schistocerca americana. The sequence continues at coordinate 334,015,926 of NC_060122.1, read as the reverse complement.
AAACTCAACGCTACCCACACCATAGTTTCCCCCTGGTCACTGCCCCTGGTACTCTACTGCAACTGTACCATTATGTTGCCCCAATACTACGCTTCCACACTCTCCATATCCTCTTCCAAAGAATATTTAATCCCATCCCCTTCCCTTACCCGACCATGAAATCCACCCTGACATACACCCATCCTACCAGATCTAAAAGAACCCACTGCATCTCTCCTGGTCAGGGCTCTTGTCCTCTCCACTCCTCTCCACCCACATCCTAAGGCTTGGTCCAGAACGACATCCCACTTCGCTCTCCTGAATTCCACCTCCAAACATCTGACCACACAAACACACTCTTATGCACTCCCCCAACTCCTATGTTCCCATGATACCCCACTCTCTGGCAGTCTAGGCCCACTCGTCACTTCATCCATCTATGTCGCTATCTTAATCACTCAACACACCAGCTTTTACTTTTTTAACTTATGCAACTGTCCCTCTGTCTTTTATCTTCTGTGAAACATTCATTTGCCATATCATCTTTGTCAATGTTTTTAATTACACAACATATCCACCTTTCATATTTTAAATTATACAGCTGAATCTATGTATATTTTTTATGTCAAACATTCATTTTGTCAACCGTCATGTCCAATTTTATAATATGTTTTAAACGTTTTACTACCATAGGGCTGAAGAGCAATGACTTGTATCTGCTGACAGCCCATCTCCTCACACGCATGGAGCAAGGAGCATGGTACAACAATAAAGAACACAAAAATTTTGTCTTTTGTGTTAATTTTGACCACAGTTATCTGATGATTATTTCTTGAAATGCATCATAAAGAAAATGTTTAGCAACCAATATGTTTCCAAGGAATTACTACATGACAAGTGTGAATAGTTGCATACCTTAAAAATAAATGACTTTATCACTCTAATGGAAGAGACAAATGATCACAATTTCAGAAAAATAATTGTTTATTTTATTCAAAAGAAACAGCTTTACAAATTGAGTAAGTCAATGACACCTTTCTCCACCTCTGGCCCTTATGTAAGCAGTTATTCAGCCTGGCATTGACTGAAGAAATTGTTGTATGTCCTTCTGATGGATATTGTGTCAAATCCTGTCCAATTGGCACATTAGATCATCAAAATACCGAGATGGTGGGAGGGCCCTTCCCATAATGCTCCAAATAGTCTCTATTGGAGAGAGATCCCACCAACTTGTTGGCTAAGGTAAGGTTTGGCAAGCATGAAGACAAGTAGTAGAAACTCTCGCCATGTGCAGGCAGGCGTTATCTTGCTGAAAAGTAAACCTAGGATGGCTTGCTGTGAAGGGCAACAGAATGGGCATAGAATATCACTGGCATACTTCTGTGCTGTAAGGGTGTCATGGATGACAACTAAAGGTATCCTACTACGAAATGAAATGGCAGCTCAGACCATCACCCATGGTTGTCAGGCTGCATGGGGCGCAACAGTCAATTTGGTATCCCACCACTGTCTGGGATGTCTCCAGACGCGTCTTTGCTGGTCTTTGGGGCTCAGTTCAAAGTGAAAGTCATCACTGAAGGCAGTTCTACTCTGACCAATGAGATTCCAAGCTGAATGTGTCCAAAATCACTGCAGACAGGCTTCTTGGTGTATAGAGTTCAATGGTAGTCAGCGTAAGGGCCACTGTGAGCCCAGTGCTCTTTCTGTGAGCCACCTTTTGATGATCCTTGTCTTCACTGAAGCACCAGTTGCATCTTGGATTGATGATAGTGATGAATCCAGTGTCCCAAGTGCCTCTCTGATGATCGCTTGGGCCTCACGTTCTGTTGTATCTCTAGGTCAACTGCTTCCTTTTTTGGTGCTGTTTTCAGCCATGCTTCACCCATTTCTGCCAACATCATCAAATAGTGGCACCTCTCCTCTTGAAATGTTGAGTAATTCTCTGAGTACTCCAACTGGCTCCTTCAAGCACAACTGCATGTCCTTTCTCAAATGCTGGCATCTGAGTGTATTGTTCTTGCACCTGTGTAAGAGGCATAGTTACTTCAAACTAAGAACATAGATTGAAGTCCTTAAAGACTGTATGCCCTGGTTACAACATGTCCTCTGTTTACTATCTTTGCCAGCTGCAAGGAGAAACTGCACTGCTGGGTCACACATTTATCCATCGGTATTAAAGTTTAAAATTTTCCATTTTCCATCAATACCTTGCTTCTTTTTTTGGTGCTGTTTTCAGCCATGCTTCACCCATTTCTGCCAACATCATCAAATAGTGGCACCTCTCCTCTTGAAATGTTGAGTAATTCTCTGAGTACTCCAACTGGCTCCTTCAAGCCCAACTGCATGTCCTTTCTCAAATGCTGGCATCTGAGTGTATTGTTCTTGCACCTGTGTAAGAGGCATAGTTACTTCAAACTAAGAACATAGATTGAAATCCTTAAAGACTGTATGCCCTGGTTACAACATGTCCTCTGTTTACTATCTTTGCCAGCTGCAAGGAGAAACTGCACTGCTGGGTCACACATTAATCCATCGGTATTAAAGTTTAAAATTTTCCATTTTCCATCAATACCTGTGTTAATATCAATTTTTGTCCAATGTACATAACTACAGTAATAACTTTACTTCAGAAATACACATATAGACTGAAAGATTAACTCTCAAACTATAGGTAGGCAACAATTAAACAATGGAAAGCCACTGTTGTTGTTCATGGCTGGCATTAGTATTAAAAATGGTGGCATCTGCAATAGGGGAGTCATATTGTATCGTAGAATATGAAAAAATATCATCAATAATTACTGTTCAAAGACACTTTCAGAGCAAGTTTAGTAAAGTGGTGCCACATTGTCACAACATTGCTAGAATGGCAAAGCAGTTTGAGGGGACAGAACACATATGCAAGAAGAAAAAGCACAGGATGGCCAACCGTCATGAATGAAGTGGCAGAAAACATTTTCATGATCTATGAAAGAAACCTCAGAAAATCCATGTGCTATGCTAGCAGAGAACTGAATATGTTCAAGTCAGCAGTGTGCTTGTGCAGCACAATTCTCTGCAATTCAAGGCTTACAGATTTCAAATGTTGCAGGTGCTAAAACCAGCCAATAAACCAAAATGGGAACAATTATGCATTTATTTTCAAGCATGGATATACATGCATGGTTTCACAGAAAAACTTCTGTTCTGACAAAGCCACATTTCACTTAAGTGACAAAATGACCAACCATAATTTGGGAATATGCATACACAAACCTTTCATCGCTTTCTGGAATACAAACATCTGAAACTTAATGTTTTCTATGTCACAACCAGTTGTAGAGACTTTGAGCCCTTCATCTTCACAGAATCTAGCATTACAGACATATGCTTTCTCTACAGTTGTTGCCTCAGTCAACAAAAGAAGTACCAGACATCATTTTGAGGCCGAATGGAGCCCTACCACACTGCTCAACCTCATATGTCGTCACTTTAATGATTGTCCTCACAGTGCTGGACTGGTAATGCTGTGTTGAAATATGTGACATTCATACTGAGGCCCCCCAGATCTTCGTATATCTCATCTATGGATATTTTCTTTTGAGGCTATGTTAAAGACACGGTTAATGTATCCCCATTCCACATATCTTGCAGCAGTTGAGGCATCAAACAGTAGACATGGTTAACTCCATTGATCGGACTACATTGGAACAGGTCTAGCAGGTAGACAGTACCAGACAGACATCCTGCTGTGTCATAAATGCATCCTCATTGAACATCTGTGAATGTCCATAGGAACTACGAGAGTTAATCTTTTAGTCTAGATACATATTTCTGAAATAAGGTCATTGTTGTAGTCAAAGAAATACTTTCTTTTTTTCCCATTCATTTTCAATGACCCTATATATTAGATCTAATGGCAACAAATAGACCTGACCTCTTTGAGGATATCCACATTGGAACTGGTATCAGTAACCATGAAGGAACTGTAGCAAATACTGATTACCAAAGAACAAAGAGCAACTACAATTAATAAAAAGATTTGCATGCTCCATAAACCAGATAAAGAGCCAGTAGTGCAGCATCTCAATAAGGAACTTGAACATTTAGCTCTGGAGTGGACCATACAGAAAAACTGTGGCTCAGGTTTTGAAGAATGGTTGACCCTACACGTGACAGGTATGTACCTGTGGTAGAATAGTTCATGATGGAAATGAACCTGCACAGTCCATGACTGCAGCGCCTTAGACCACGCGGCTAATCCAGCGCAGCTCCGATACAAAAGAGTTACATGTTTTCAACTGTTACTGTCCTTCAAAGTAGTCCCCAGCATTGTGTAGAACCCATTGCTAGTGATGTGAAAGGCGTAGTATACCATTAGCAGAGCCTGTTCTGTTGATGGTGCGAATGGATTGGTCTACTGCCTGTATAATCTCTGAAACAGTTCTGAAATGAATGCCACAAAGTGGTTCCTTCATCTTCAGAATCAAATCAGTCTTAAGGACTTACTTTTAAGGACTTACATCTGGGGAGGATGGTGGATGGTACAGTACTTCCCAGTCCCATCGACCGAACAGAGCAGCCACAGCTTGCACTGCATGCACCTGCGCATTGTTGTGCAAAATGATGGGTGGGTTGCACAGAAAGTGTCTCTCCTTCTTTCACAAAGCTGGTCACAGGTGATGCTCCAAAAATGAACAGTAATACTGTGCACTCATGGTCTGCCATGGAGGAACGTAATGCATTAGGCTAACAACATCACAGTCATACACATAACTTTAGACCGCTCCATTCACACCATCAACATAACAGGCTCTGCTAACAGTACACTACAACTTCCACATTGCTGGCAATGGGTTCTACACAATGCTGGTGACTACTTTGAAGGACAGTAACAGATGCAAACATGTACCTCTTTTGTATCGGTTGTGGATACATAGTTGTCACTATTTAAGTTCCAACCCTCGTGTGAAGGCTATTAATGGTCCTAAAGTTAGTACACAGACACTCCCAGATGGGACAGAGATTTAAACTGAGAGTATCGAAGCAAAGGCAGGACTTCTGGACTCCATTTTGAAACGTTCTTTTAAAAATGAAAGTCCAGAGGTACTGCCTCAGTTTACTTCTCACACAGATGTGTGATACAGATGTTAACATCAGGGTGTTGAGAAATACCTGCAGTCACTCAAACTGAACAGAGATCCAGGGCCCAATGGAATCTTTATCATATTTTATATTGAATTGTCAGCTGAGTTAGCCCCTCTTTTAACCGTAATCTACTGTAAATCCTCTGAACAATAAACTCTGCCCAGTAGCAGGTAGAAAGCAGAGGTAACACCCATCTGCAAAAAGGTAACAGGAGTGATCCACAAAACTGACACCCAATATCCTTCATTGAAAAGTATTAGAGCATATTCCGAGTTTAAACATAATGAAGTATCTCAGAGAAGAAGGCATGTCATCCAGCGTGGATTCCCATAAACATTGATCATGTGCAACCCAACATCCAATTTCCTGACATGATATCCTGACTGCCAGGGATCAAGGGAGTCAGGTAGGTGTTGCATTTCTTGATTTCTGAACACTACTTTGCACTGCAGCACATCTACACTTATTACCCTAAGTACATACTTTTGGGGTACTAAGTGTATTTTGTGACTGGATTGAGGACTTTTTGGTAGAGAGGATGCTTAATGTTATTTTGGATGGAGAGCCATCTACAGATGTAGCTTTAGGAGTATCTCGGGGAAGATTGTTTGAACCTGTGGGTAGTGGGGAGCGGGGAGCGGGTTTGGTATTTATGATGATAAATAATTACTCGCACTCCCATCACTACATGTGAATACTTTTATTCTCACAGCATACCCACAATGTATGTAGCATAGAGTGTGTACTACAGTGGACTGATCTGGCAAAGATACAGTTGTTCTTGCTGCAGCGAAGCGTGATATTATTGTGAGAGGAGGGAGGGGAGGGGGGAGGGGGGGGGGTAGATCCAGTGGTTCTATTCCCCTACAGACCCCTGCTTTTCATGTTGTATGTTAATGATCTTGCAGACAATATTAATAGCAAGTTGTCTTTGATGAAATACTGTCTGAAAAGAACCTTCACAAATATTCAGTCAGAATTTGATAAGATTTCAGAAATATAAAGATTCATAACTTGGTTTAGATGTTTAAAAATGTAAAATTGTGCACTTCATAATATATCTACAATATCAATAAGTAACAACTGGAATCAGTAAGGTGGAATGATCACATAGACTCAATCATTGATGAATCTGCATCTACATGGATACTCTGCAAATCACACTTAAATGCCTGGCAGAGGGTTCATCAAACCACATTCACAATCATTCTCTATTATTCAAATCTTGAACAGTGCACAGAAAAAACAAATACCTGTAGCTTTCTGCGCAAGCTCTGATTTCTCTTATTTTATTATGATGATCATTTCTCCCAATGTAGGTCAGCATCAACAAAATATTTTCAGAGGAGAACATTGGTGATTGAAATTTTGTGAGAAGATTCCACTGCAATGAAAAATGCCTTTGTTTTCATTATGTCCATCCCAGATCCTGTAGCATGTCAATAACAGTCTCTCCCCTATTTTTCGATAACACAAAATGTGCTGCTCTTCTTTGAACTTTCTCAATGTACTCTGTGAATCCTATCCAGTTAGGATCCCACACCACAGAGCAGTACTCCAAAAGAGGATGAACAAGCATAATGCAGGTGGTCTCTTTAGTAGATCTGTTGCCACACTTCAGTTCATTGGTAGTATAGTTGGAAAATGTTACCGGTATACAAAGTTGATCGTTTACCACTCTTTCATTTGACCCACCTTAGAATATTTCTCAAGTGTATGGAGCCCATGCTAAATATGACTAAGGGTTAAACTAAACTAAAAACAAGGGCTGCACACATTTTGTTTCACTCATGATAGAAATGCTGGAAAATGTGAACTGGCAGACACCTGAAGATAAACATCAAGTATCTCTTGAAAGTCTACATACAAAGTTTAAAGAATCAGTATTAAGGGAGGAATCTAGTATTGTCTTGCAGCCCCATTTGTATCCCCCCAGTAAGGACTGTAGAGATAAGTTTAGACTAATTATGCCATGTCTGTATGGTGGCACTTGACTTGGAGGTACGCTGTGAAACATCCAGTATTTAGCTGGGTAGGGGAGGAGAGATGGGGGTGAAAAGTACTTGATCAGTAATCTTTGGGCCAATGTCCTGGATTAAATTTCAATGCATACCACAATGTCTCCTGAAATGAGGGCATCTGACACCATTGATCGTGATGATATGTCAGATTGGAATGTTAAATTTAGTGGGCTCCCTTGCTGCTGTTCGAAGGGAAAAGGCTAGGTGCTGGCACCGGATTCCACCCTCTGCCTTCCCTTTATTTATAACAACACAAACCCAACACCACACTGTGCAAGCACTCATCACAGGCATCCACACAACACCGGTACACACCTGACACTTTGTAACAGGCCAGAAGAAGCCAACAAGAAACCATTTCCACTAGGACATTGCATATAACTGCAATGTAGGATTCCAGTCCCCTACACTTATTTCCTATAGGACTACTTTGATCTGACAGAGGAATATAAGCAGTCATTCTATCCTCAGTCCATATGTGATTGGATTGGGAAGAAATCTTAATATGTGGTACAATAGGAGTACACTCTGCTCTGTACTTCACTGTTGTTTGGAGATAACGAATGTAATTCAGCTGTAGATTCCCTCACTAGTCTTTTCTCTAACTGTTAAAAATAATTATCAGAAAAGACATTTAGAGCAATATCACATCAATCTCTATCACTGGGATATGTTTTCGTCACTGAGTCTCCCAGTCTATAGCTGGCAAGGCCAACATTGGCCTCTGGCACTCACTTGCTAGATGTAGTTCCCAGCCATCATGTCTACAATGGTTCCAGAGGTGGAGATTGTTCTTCTGGGACAGTGTTGAAATGTTCCTCAGCAATTTTCTAATAATCTCATTAAATCCAACCATGTCAAGTAGCACAGTGGTTAAGTTACTTGACTCACTTGCAGGAGGAGTGGGGTTCAGCTCCCCATCCCCACAACCAAGTTTAGATTTGCCGTAGATCCCTAACTCTTTTAAGTTGGATTCCAAGATAGCTCCTTTGAAAAGATCATAGCTAACTTCCATCTCTGTCTACATCTATAGTATGTAAGCCACTGTATTGTGTTTGTTGAAGGGCACATAGTGCAATATGACACTGCCGTATTGCTATTCCATTCATGAATCATACTGTAAAGGGTGAGGGTGTTTACTAGTGGAGATTGGTGGGACAGAGTGAAACATAAGCAGATTTATTTACTTTTCAACAGTTCATATTAGCAACTAATGCCCACATGTGTTGGATGCTGTATTGAACCCACAGACCTTGGCAGTGAAGGGTTGTCATGAAGATGCCAGCAGGTGCTAAGTTCAGCGATGCACTGACTTTATGACACTTATTGCTGGCCAAGTGGCTAAGCTGCATCAGGAGCTGATACAGCAAATTGTTATGGCCAGGCAAAGTGCAGGTCATGCTAGCAGCCTGCATTCAACCATGACAAGTTATGGGAGTGTAGGTGTCTGGGGTGTGAATTCAAGTCCAGTGTCTGGCTGCTGGTATCTGGCTCTGGCAGGCAGCCAGAGGCTTGGTGGCTGGGAGGTCCTCAGTTCAACATTCGGCCCATCAATGCTGCAGCTGGACCCCCAGGGAGGCAGGTTTGTCAGGATGACTGCTGAGTGGCTGCAGCCTCAGACTGGAAGTCCACACTACGGTATACACTGACTTCGCAACTCCTAAGATTGATGTCTCACTGGTTTGATGCCTAGCCTTGCCAGAGAGCCGATATTTATATGCAGCAAAGTAAGTTTCTTGTGGATTGGTCTCTGAAAATGTCATGTATGCCACATGCTGAAGCATTCCTGGTTACAGTAACTTGTTGGTTGCCAAATGGCAGGTGGGCCGCAGCACCTAGACAGATGCTGTGGTGTTACATTACTTCAGTGTAATATGGTAAGTGGCTCTCTTATTGCAACAAGCTAATTTGTCTTTGGCTTGTGCCATTATAAGAATTAAGCTCTCCAAATTCTCTCTGTGTTTCTATCTGGAAGTAATTAACTATTCACAGTTCATTTTAGACATATTTTGTTAGTCTTTGTCTTTTATTATTTATAGGAGTCCCTTTTCTAGTTCGTCATCAGCCAAGCTTTTTGCTCGTGAGTGCTGACATTAATGGTATAAGCCTGCAGGTGGAAAGTTGGTAGGGCCAGAATCTGTGTGACTCCATGCAGCAAACAGTGCCTATTATCAACAGCATTAAGAGTGTGACTGACATGGAGGTTCCCCACTTAATAAGCCTATGCTTATGTTCACTATTGTATTGCATTATATGTGCATTGCTCCATCAAAATCTGACCATTCTGGGCAGCTAGCATTTGATCCAAGGATGTGAGAAGAATTGAGGCCAGAGTAGTGTTATATTTTCTGTCAGGAGAATTGTGAAAGGTAGACCAGGTAGGCACATTCGTGAATAGGTGGTATTTGAGGATGTGGTTCCAGTGATGGTGATGGGTAGCTGAAAATAGGGACCAGATAAGTCACAATGAGAGCCACTGATTATTAGATCTTGTCCTTATAGCTCTGACTGTTGTGTACTACTTAACTGTCCCTGGTAGTAACATGTGCACATGATAATTACTGAGTCAGCACAGAAAAGAACCAATGACAGTATACCCCTTGGAAGTATTTATTTCCACCTGTAATCACCTCTGTGGACACTCATACGGACTCACACAACCATGGCCCATATGTAGCTTTGTACAGCATAAGTGACTTGTTTGCCCTGACACTGAAGCAGAGAGTAATATGCAGGACTTCCCATCAGATGTGACCAGTAATATGTCACACATCTCCAACTGTACGAACTTCTTCAGAGCCCTCCATCACCTTACTTAATGCTCCACTACACGCGCGATATTTTTACCTCCGCTACACACGTGCGGGCTGAGAGTCCGCATTGTGTTTTACACCATTTTCATGAACAATTCTGACATTACAGTTGGCAAATATAATATATTCGAGTCTGGATAACATAAATAAAACAATGAATTCATAAACACAATGTATTTCAGCATCAGTAGTGAACATAAAATATTTTAACTCATAATTTACCCGTAAACCAATAAGAACATTTATTGTACTCGCTGAAATTTACGTTCATTCTGTTTTTTCACTGTTTTTCCAAATGAATATTAACCAACACTTATCTTAAGTAAATTAGTTCAGAAACTTTTTCAGAAAACTATAGTTTACAACCTCACTGTCAACTCGAGTAAATCACTCATGGTGGTTGAGCTGTTGTTTGTGGAGGTCTAGGAAGAGCTTCAGCTGTTGGTAATCCCAAAATTTCCTTGATATGATTCTTGATCTTCACCAGTGTACTTCGATGATTGACCCTTATTGTCATATAATCATGCAACAGTTCTTTGGCAAGAACTTTTAGATAGTCTTTTCTAGGAATTGTTGAATCCGAATTGCTCTTGTAAATTGTGTATCCATTGATTCCAGCAATATTTAGAAGAGAGGAAAAAATTATAAATGGCCATCTTCTGGTAATTCTTGTCACAGAGTATGTACATTTCATCTCATCAACTTTATCCACACCAGATTTATCCTCGTAAAATGTTATTATTTCCGGCTTGCACTTTTCCAAATCACTGTCAACACTGTAATCATCATGTAAAGTAGACAGTACCAGAACAACCTAGTCTTTCTTACATTTATATGAAACCAGTGTCATATTCTTCCTAAATGCAAAAATGCTGGATTCCACAGGACGATCTTTTGCTACTGTTATAAATTGAGGAATTTCACGTTTATTTTTTTGAATTGTTCCAACCATTGTCAGCTTGTCATTTACCAACAAGTCAGCCGCAAGTGGAATTGATGTGAACCAATTATCACATGTTACACTTCTGCCAGATTTGGATATACATTTCAACATTCTTTTGACAATGGCATGAGGTGTGTTATCACAGAGATAAGGCCCATCCACTTGCTTTCCTCAGTATATTTCTAAATGGCTGGTATAGAACATCCTTGCTCTGTAAGTGCAAACATTTATATACCATATTTCGCCGGTTTTGATGGAATGTATTGTATAAATCCACATCTGCCCCTGAATGCATCCAGCATTTCATCTACTGTAACTAGTTCTGGTAAACTATAATGTTTCTTGCAGTTTTCATTGAACTGATCTATCAAGAATCGGACAGCAGCTAATTTGTCTGTTTCCTTCTGATGAGCTCTGTTTCTGTCATCAAATCTCAGACATGTCAGCAAGAAACAAAAACGGTTTATGCCCATTGAAAGTCTGAAGTACGCCACTCCAGTGCCATCTGCAGCCCAGAGATCTAGTAAATTTGTGTGTGATGTTCGTAGCACACCCGCCAAGAAAAGGAGTCCTAAACAAGCTTTGATTTCTGTAATGTTAGTGTCTGCAGCATCTCTTTCTCTGGAATATTTAGAATGGATGGTAGCAATATAAATATTAGTGCAGCGAACAATTTCTTCTAAAATGTTATCTGTGAAAAAAGTTGTAAACAATCAATTGGACGCTTGGCATTTTTTGCTTCACCTATGACTCCCAGTAAATGCTTGACAATATTATGTTGAGGTCTTCTTACTCTTCTGTTTTGGATTAGAGGTCAATGGCTCCATTGCATACCGTCTTTCCCAAAATACAAGTCAAATTTTTCGATAGAATCACTTTTGTCCAGTGACTGTTCACTATCTGAATTGTGATCACTTTCGAATATTGACTCCAGATCACTACATTCTTCATTACCAAGCTCTCCGTCCAACCACTGCAAAACCTGATCATCATCCACCGTCCTTCTGAAAAAAAAGTGTATAACTTATTTCACCAATCGGTGTTGGTCAATGAAAAGGCTCATAATTGTATAACAGTTTGGATAATAAATAAATATAAAAAGTTTCTAAACGTAACTGTATATGTTTTGTAATATTATAAAGGAAGAAACCTCCTTACCTGCAATACATCGTAAAAGAACTGATGATGCAACCGTGCCACATGAATGCACACATGCGGACTGACACTCCGCACCTCACAAGACTGCTGCTTCTGGCAATAATGACAAACTTCAGTTGTTGCCAATAATTCGTTATGGAAGGAGGGGAAGGTAGAAAAAGCCGCTAATGGAAATCTTGAATTTGTAAGTGATTGTTGATGGAAAGATAAAACTGCGGACTCACAGTCCGCGGTGCATCTAACGGAGGGTTAAGAAGCCAAAAATGTGCTTGTTAGAGAGCGCTCTCTCTCTCTCTCTCTCTCTCTCTCTCTCTCTCTCTCTCTCTCTCTCTCTCTCATCATCATCATCTTGGACAGTTTCCAGCCACTGGCTGGGTCTGTCGGGAACACAAGCCTCTCCATTGTGTTCTGTCTTTCCACCATTCCCCCTCTTCCACCTTCGTCCAGTTCTCTCCTATTCTCATCACACATTCCTTCACTCCCTTCACCCATCTATCTCTTGGTCTTCCCCTGGGCCTCTTCCCCTCCAGTTGCAGATCAAACATCCTCTTTGGAATTCTTCCCTCATCCATTCTCTTCATGTGTCCATACCACTGCAGTCTTGATTTTTCTATCCTGTCCTGTACTGGTTCCTCCTTTAGTCTTTCCCTCACATACACATTTCGCAATCTGTCTCGTCTTGTTACACTCAACCTGCTCCTCTGGAACTTCATTTCACTAGCTTGTATTCTACTTTTGTCGCTTTTGTGCATTACCCATGTCTCACTTCCGTATGCCAATATGGGGACAAAGTAGGTTCGGTATATAATTCCCTTGGATTTCTGTGGCACCTCCTTGCTCCAAATAAGCCCCCTAATGCATTTGAAGAACTGCCCTGCTTTTCTGCACCTTTCATTTATTTACATTGCGTTTACCCCCTTACTTTCAATCATGCTTCCCAGGTACTTGAAGTTCTCTACCACTTGTAGTTTTTCCCCTCCACAAGTTATATCCACATTTGGCCTATTCTTCTTCCTTGTTGTGACAATTATTTCACTTTTCTTTGCAGAGAAATGCATCCCATATTGTGCTGCCGTTGCCTCCCATACATCTAACTGCTCTTGCACCTCCTCCTCGCAATTTCCCCGTAACATCAGGTCATCGGCAAAAAGCACTGCTTTCATTTTATGATCTCCAATCTCTCTCTCTCTCTCTCTCTCTCTCTCTCTCTCTCTCTCTCTCTAAAATTCTACTGTCATCATTTTACATACTGTAATGGCCCACACAAATATAAATATAAAAAAAATCATCTAAGGACACCACACATTGTTTTGGTTTTGGGTCTCATAATACTTCATCCAATAGGCACTGAAATGTTGCCGGCATGTTCTTCACCTGGTTTTGCATTCAGCAGTACTGGTAATGACCATATGGAACTATAAATGCTGTCTTAGGTTTGTTCTCCAAGCGACAATACCCACTTCTCAAGTCCAGAGTCATAAAATAATGACATTTCCTATGTTGTCCAGGGTTTCAGTTATGTTTGGCGTTGATTCCACATTTGTCACTGTATAATGATTTTAATACTGCTAGTTAAATAGAATCTATAGGCCCTGCTACCATCTGAGTTCTGCTTCAGTACAATTACCACCAACGCCCCCTCCCCTCCCCCCCCCCCCCCCTTCTCCCCTCCCCAAGGTCTGGTACTCTCTTCTGTTCTGCTGTCACAGAGTAGTTGGTTTACACATTCCTCCATCATTGGAAGGGATGTGGAACTCAATTTGGTTTGCTGTACACAGGCCGTTAATTTCCAGTGGGATTCCTATGCTGTGTTATCAGCGCAGCTGGCAATGTTCTGGGAGGACTGAACAATTCTATGTATTCAACTTAACAACTTTTCCATTACCTCTCTAACTCCTTGCAAATGAGATACTTTTCCCCACAGTGTGGCTAAATCAGCACAGTCCTGCCTTAAAAATGTCTTATATTCAAATCCCAGTTTAGCTTTTCTTACTCCAGCAGTTCCATGTTGGCTATCAGTGCACCCTGTATAGCTCCATTTCATTAACACAAAATTATCTACACTGACAGACATCTACTTCTGTCAATTTGTTTCACATACAATAAAAAACAGTAAACAAAAAACTCAGTGTGACTTTCCCAGTTTCTCTTTTCTGCTGAGGATTCAACCACAGACAAAGTATTAACTAACAAATTCAATCCTATGTCTACTCCATCTAATTTTCTGGTACATTGCAGGTTTTATACTGCGCGTCAAGTTTAATCGACTGTTTACACAGCTTTGAGGGCTTCTTTGGTGTCTGGGGTATGCCTTGCAGTATTTTGGTTTTCCCAGCAGTAAAAGGCAAACAGAGCAATGTCCAATCCAACTCTACTATGCACCAATTTAGATTGACTTACTGGTGATGTTTTCTCAGAAAATCTAGTCCAAGTATGACATCATAGCACTTGTCAACCCAAGGAAGTACTTCCACACAAGCCCAGAAATCTTTCCCTCCCACATGAAAGTCCATCCATGCTTCACTGATCTCACAAATACTACACCCACCTACACCATTTAGTCTCCAATGAGTGGATTAAAATTCTTTACATTAAGTGTACCCTCACTTGCTGTGGATGCCTGCAACTCTGCATCCCATCAAATTCTATACACCCTTTCTCCCACATATTTGGTCAAATAAAAGTCGGCCACTGATTCAGCACACTGGATATCCTATACTCTCTTTTAGTTGGAATGCTGCACAGTGGCTGCATTGTTCTGTTTCCTGTTTAACACAAGGGTGCAATTTCTAATATGCAAGCACCTTCCTTGTGCCTGTCAAAACCACTGTGGACATTCCCATTCTGAGTGTGTAATTCACTTATAACTCCCACACTGTTTCTTACAACTTTGCCAAATGTGACCAGACTGACCACACTGATAGTACACTATTTCTGTGTTAAAGCCACCTGCTTTTCCTTTAGCCTGGTTACTGCATCTATTTCTGCTAAAGCCATCACAGTCACCATAGCTTTGTTTAAGGATGTTGGAAATTCTACCCATACTTTCCAAGAAATTTCAGCTGGAAAATCCAGCATGAATATGTCCAGTGCCCCCTGCTCTGTCTCCAACAGAATGGCCTTGGTGCCATCCATTAGTTCATACATATTAATATTCAGCAAAACTTTCCGCAGATTCTCCCTATCTTTGTGCTACACTATTAAGATGCTCAAGACAAAACTTGGAGCAACTTTTTTCCTGTACAGCTCTGACAATCCCTCTTGAAGGTCCAAAACCATTGAGCATTTTACAACTTCTCATGGTATATTACATATTCTCTTACATCCACTATCAACTTTAACCAAGCAATCCTTAATAATTACTCATCTATCCATCTCCCTCTCTCCTTAAATTTGCAGCTGTAAGTAAACTGTCAATACAAGCTGAAATGTCTGCCACTGATTTATCTAAAACAGAGTTACTAATTATGTGGTGCTAATATCTAGTATAAGCATGGACAAGCTAGGAGAATATAAGACTCTTCTCTCCTCCCAAAACTTTTCTAGTTCCCTATGTAATTCTAGATTGTCTTTCTCTACCTCTCTAGCTCTTTATGTAACTTTAAACTGCCTGTTCGCACTTGGATGGCTTGAGCAAAAAAAGTGTTGGAATGCCTCCCAAGATAATACCTTTTGACCCAGTGCCATCTTGCTCATTGTCTATCACTATCAATTGCAGAAAAAAAAGACAAGTATAGAGAAGGAAAAGGAACATGTAACCCCACAGGTCCTTACAAAACCTCGCAGTTGGCAGTTACTTGTACCTTCCTGCACAACACCAGTGTTGCAGCCATTGTTGCTCTTTGTTGCTATTGGTGCTGAACTCTCTCTGTAGCCTCCACCAGTACATCTGACACCACTTGTAGAGGGTGTGGGTGTTCTTTTCTCTGGCAATGATTGGTGGAGCAGTGTGAGCCGTAAGCAGCTCAGTATTGGTAAAGGCCTCTTATTTACTTTCTGACAGTTCACACTAGTAACTAACAGACCCATTTGCTGTACTCTGGGTGGTAATTAACTTTTCACCATTTCAGACACATTTTGTTTATCTTTGTCTTGTATTATTTATAGGAGTCCTTTTCCAATTCTTCATTGGCCAAGCTTTTTCCTCATGGGCACTGACACGATTGGTATAAGCCTGCAGGTGGAAGGTTGGTAGGGACAGGATCTGTGTGACTGCATGCAGAAGATAGCACCTATTATCAACAGCATTAAGAGTGTGACTGACATGGAGGTTCCCGACTTAATGAGCCTACACTTGTGTTCGCTATGTATTGCATTATATGTGCATTGCTCCATCAAAATCTAACCATTCTGGGCAGCTAGCATTTGATCCGAGAATGTGAGAATAATTGAGCCCAGGGTAGTGTTCAGGTGGGTTATATTTTCTCTCAGGAGAATTGTGAAAGGTGGTCCTGTCAAGATAACAGTTGTTCAGTGGCAGCCTCATGGCAGAATCTCACACTACAGTGGACGTCAACACAATGACTCACTGATTTAGTGACTAACCTCAATTGGCCACTGTTCATATGCACCAAAGAGTGTGCAAATGTCATGTATGCCAAAGTATCTGTGTATTACAGCAAATGGCTCTCTTATGACAATGAGCTCCCTTGCCTTTGGCTCATGCCATTACAGTGCACAATAAGAAAGACCGTCAGTACCACACAGTGTGAGCCTGAATTTCTCTAATTTTATTGTCATGGTCATTATGTGATTATATTTTAGAGGAAGTAAATTGTTTCTCCGTTTGTTTTTCAACATGGACTCTTGAAATTTTGTGAGAAAGACCTTTCATGGTGCTCAACACTATTCTTTCTCTTTCACACTCACACTGATCAAACAAGCATATAATGATTTGAGTCACTATTCTTTGAAGCTATTCTTGTAGGTAATAGCAACAAACAGTGATCAAGAACTGGTCAAATAATGGTTCTGTGAGTGACCTCTTTTGTGCCTGAATTACACATTCAATAAACTCGACTCTGCCTTCTCAACAGCTAGGTTTATGGGCTCATTTCAGCTTAAATCCCTCTGTTCAGATACTTTTGACCAGGCGTAGCTTGTGCTCCATCTTTAATGACAGAATGTTAAACCTTAAATCCAGTCCCAGATCTATAATCTTTCTGAAATGGGGCAAAAACCCCGGTCTGCCTCCCTCTAGATCTGGGCCTGCCTAAATCCCCTTTTTCATTAAATCTGCCCCATGGAGAAGTAGAATAATTCTGGATGTTTGTAGTGACTAATCTAGCTATTTGTGGTGTTCGAGGACAGTAATTACACCTGTTTCTCTCATTCCTGATTGTCTACAATGGCATAAAAACTGTTTTTGCATATCCTGTGTCATATAGAGAAGAATAACAGCAGCATCTCAGGATATTCTTTTACACCTGAATGTATGTGCCTACATATGACATCAGTGTGAACTAACAGTTTATCTTTACCTAACATGTGATATCTCCTCTGTTTTGAGTAGTGCATATAATTATTTGTTGATGGAAAATGTGTACCTATGAATAAAGATGAATCATGTTGAATAACCTGTAATGTGATTTTTTAAACAAATTACGAATATCATGAAATTAATACTTTTTGGATTGTCTCCCATTTGTCTTCCAGGCCAAAGCAGCTCTCATTGGGGATACAAATCAAAACAACACTATACAGATGAGAGTAAAAGTATTATCCTACCATACACATGCTCCTCTGTGGAAATCAGCATTATATTTCATGTCATTTGATGCCCTTCTGAAGAGGTTACCCATCAAAGTTTTGCTTGGAATCAGATGAGAGTTTCTGGAGACCTTACAGGAGGCAATAATGTCATTCATATCATATAAGCAGCATCCCAGTGTTTCCAAAGATTGTTGTCAGTGTACACCTTCTGTGCTGAATGAATGTAAGCATCCATACAGTGGTTCTGATGTGGAAATGATGACGTGATTGTCTTCACTCATGTTGTTGAATCTGAAGTAGGTGGAGTATGGTCCACAGCTGTCTGTCACACAGGATTTCTTCTGGGCACTTCCCAGCAACCTGTAATTGCTTAGAAGTATTGTTAGAGGATCTTCTGTGGATGCCAACTGGATTTCTGCCTCCATTTATTTCCTTAAAGGTGTGGACCATCTGCTTCACCTCCACATCAAATTGTGGATGGAAGGTGGCATAGCGAAGGTATGGAATGCCACAAAATTTGTTAAATGAGATGGATGAGAATTGAGGACCATGTCTCTTACCACAGGGCTTTGTAGGCCTCCACCAGCTAAGACTTGAGTCAATGCCTTAATTGTGCCCTTTATTTCTGTAGTATACATCTGCCTTGCATATTTAAATACTGAAAATGAGTTCACCACTTCAAGCAACATCATGCTCGAAAACAGGCCCACAAAATTTATGAAAGCCCTGTCACAAGGTCTGGGTGGTTGAGACTACTGGGGGGAAACCTTTAGGGGAGCAGCTTGTTTAGGAGCACAGTCTGAATATGGGAAGGGCAAATGCTCAGTCTCCTCATCTGTTGCTGCCCAATAGATGTAACAATAGTTGAAGATCTTGATCTAAGTGCCCTGCAAGTAATGCACCATAGTGTAGAGAGTGGACAGAACATCGACTTAGTGGGACTCATTTTCTGTAAAAAGTAATATCAAGCCATCTTAAGCTATTAACCAATGCCTTAATGCAAAATAACCTTTCCACGTTGGATTGATCCTTGATCGTAGGCAATTGGCCAGCCGAACTTCATCCTTTTCAGCATGTATTAAAACCTGGTAAGCACCTATAACTCTACTGCAAAGGTGGATGAGATGATGAGAAATTCTTCTAATGCAAATCATTCCTCTGTATCAGTATTAAAACATACAACCTCCTCTTGATCAAGGTCAGCTCTGGATCAGCTGGAAGCCTATAAAGTACACCTGCATTGGTGTGATGGCTGTAAAGAATTGTTGTAATGGAGTTTCAGCTTTTGACTAAGGCTTACATGTGTGTGTGTGTGTGTGTGTGTGTATGTGGGTGGGTGGGTTACGGGTGCTCAACGGCAAGGTTATCAGTGCCCTTACAAATATTAACAGAAATTAATGTGCATAAAATGACTAAAAATATTATCACACAGGAGTGAACCTATAAAATAGCACTCGCTCGCTCACTCACTCATGTTGACACACACAGTAACTCATCTCAAATGCTTTAAGACAATGGAGAAAGGGTGAAAGGCAGTATACCTGGCATTAAAACAGAAGAGGTGCTAAAATAACAGCACATGGAAATGTGAGTGGCTGAGTACTTATAAAAAGTTGAGTGAGCCATTCACTTTGTTAACACATTAAGAACATCACCCTAAAATTTTAGGAAGCAAGTTGGACATAACGCAAAACCTTAAAATTCTCACCACATTCATTTGAACATCACTTACAATAGAAGGCAGACCTGTTGGAAAATCTGCCCCTGCCCTCTTCTCTGAGAATAAAATTTAGTCTAATAAAATGTGGTGCACAGTGATCTGTATGCCACAAGCACCACACATGGAAAGGTCCTCTCACCAGGGCAGGCATACATGCATCATGGGGCTGTAGCCAGTGCAACGACAGGTAAGGATGACCTCATCCTGCCTGCATGGCTGAAAGTAAGTACGCCACTGCCATGCTGTGGACTTTGCTAAACACAACTTATTGCCTGTCACTTCCATCTGCTTTCCCTCCCATTGATGCATGACTCTTTACCTCAACAGCAAGGCAATTGCATGCAGGGGTATTGCACATTGAACTAACTGAGGATCTTGACATGCCACATTGGCTGTTACATCTGCCCTTTCATTCCCCGCATCCCCACAATACTTATGTGCCCTGGAACTAAGTAAAAAAATGCCTCCATCCCCAACTTCTGTAATCAGAGGTTGATGTTATTCTGGACAACTTTATCTGCTGGTACCCACATTGAACAGAGTGAAGAGCACTCAGGGAATCAGAAGAGACAAGGAATTTAGCAGCCTCAATAAGTCTCATCTGCTCCAGTGCCCACAAGAACATGTATAATTCCATGTCGAATACAGTAAACTTGTGAGGCAATCAGAACCTGATGACACAATCACGGAAAACAACAAACAGAGCAGCCAACAGAGTCCCTTGGTTTAGACCCATCCATAAATACAGCTACAGAGTTGTGGTACTCAGTTAAAATGTCATAAAACAATGTATGACATTGCAGGAGTACAACCTCTCCTGTACTGTACTAAATCTAAAATCACTCTGGGCTTCTGCAGTAAATAGTGTGGCAGGTAGTAAAAACTTTGGATTTGTGGGTTGAATTTGCTCCACGTCAAGTGACACAAGTTCACATTTCATGCGATTCCATAACGGCCTTGTTGCCCATGGATGACTAGTAAAATGGCATTCCATAGTTAGACAAGCAATAGTACAGTATTCTAATGAATTATGAGTAGTGAGGAACTTACATGTCTGATGCTTCATGAGGAGCTGCCCCGAATGATAAGTGGCAGTTCCCCAACCTGAGCACAGACTCTGGGTATGGGATTGGCCCTCTAAGTGCCCATGGTCAGCCTAATCCCCACGGGGAGAATAGCATCAATAATCTTCAGATAAGAAGACATTGCTGATCCATACACTGCACACCCATAGTCTAGCTGGGTTCACACAAAAGCCCTGTAAAACTGGAGCAAATGTGACCTGTCTGCTCCCCAGGACATGAGGATAAGACACTTCAAGATGTTCAGTGCTTTCTGGGCCCTTGCCTAGAGGTTCTTTAGGTGTGGTAACAACAACAGTTTGAAGTCAAAACTGAGGGCCGAAACCCCACACAGTCTTTAAAAGGGAGAATGGTGTCCTTCGCATGCAAGTCACATAAATTAAAAATACTACGAGAACAACTAAACTCAACACACAAGCACTTATTTGCAGAAAACTGAAAACCTGTCCTTGCAGCCCACTCCTCTAACCTCTGCACTGTAAGCTGCAAGTGGTGAGTCACAGTTGCTATGCTGGAGGAGGAACAGAAAACTGCAGAATCATCAGGACCCCTTACCATTGATGTACAGGACTCCTTATCATTGATGTGGTACTGTTTATAACTATGGCAAAGAGAGTAACACTTAAAACACTGTCCTGAGAAACGCCACTCGCCTGCTCAAAATGATCTAACAGCACGTCACTAACTTGGGACCTAAAAATATGCTTAGATAGGACGTACTATAGGAAGATGGTGAGGTGGCCATGAAAGCCCCATTAGTGGAGCTGCCGTAGAATGTTGTGTCTCCAAGTAGTGTTGTGCACCTTACTGATGTCAAAAAATATACTGACACAGTGCCTGCTAGATATCCACATCTAGCAGGGCCAGGTTGTTGATGGTGGATTAAAATCTCCGGAATCCACACTGACAGCGGCTAAGGAGTTGCCAGATCTCTAACATTCAGACTAGATGGCGATTAACCATTTGTTCCAGGGTCTTCCCTACGCAGCTCATTAAGATGACCCCACTGATAACTACTGGGACACATTCAGTGCTTGCCTTGTTTGAGGAGAGGTACCAAAATTGCTTCTCTCCACGAGGTGGGAAAGTGACGTGTCTGACACATCAAAGTAAAATATTTGAGGATTTCCTTTGACACTTTTGGCAACTGTTGAAGAATGCTGTATCATATTTGGTTGTGACCAGGTGCTCTATCTTGAAACTCAGATAGTCCATAACCCAGCTCTTGTATGGAGAAAGGGCAGTTGTAAGACTCAGACTTGTTGAGTCTGAAGTCCAATTGGCTCCCTTCTATGGCCGTGCAGTAATGGCGGGATGCTGGATCCTGGCTAGCATTGGCAGCAGTCATTGCAAAACACTCTGTCATCATCTGGATGATGTCTCTGAGCATTGTTTGGAGACATTCTGGTTTCAGCACTGCTGCTATTAGTAAACAACAGTGTTGACCACAAATCCTCCTGATGGTTTCCCATATTTTTGTAGAACAGCATGGCTTTATACAAATTTTTGGCCTCGCCAAATGGGTACACTTCCTAGATTTTAGTTCTTGCATCTTTCGTTCTTCAAGATATATGCTGCAGTCCCTGTTCCAGACAGGGTGATCCACAGAGCAATTAAAACACTTCAGAGGAAATGAACAACAACTCCTTCATGGGCAGCCTTACTGTGTTTGCCACAAGTAGCTTCTCCCTTACGTCCAAGAGTAGTATGCCCAAAATGCTTACATTAAAAACAATGCATTGTGTCAGGGACATAAGGCCACACATTTAGTTGAAGGAAACCTGCCTCGATGTGCTGTGGAAGTTTTGTGCTGTTGAAGAAACAAGTATAAATGAGTCTGATTTGACCAGATTGTTTCCATTCGTTTCATTATATTTTGCACATCAACAGTGCTTTTTTTGGTCCTCTCAGCTTAAGCTCATTTTTGGGATGTCCACCAGATCCCTGTAGGTCACAACACCTTTGCTGTAGTTCAAGGTGGTATGGATCTCAGTTTCAATGGCATATTCCCCATGCGTTTTCGCCTTCTGCAGGCTTGTCACTTGTTGTAGACGACAGGTTTAACACAACAGTGTCCCACTGCGCAATTGCTTGACAGATTTTAAGGTACAGCAATTCCCTTTTTGGATGCAGAAAGCTGAAACTTTGTCAAAGTTGCCCTCTTTCCTATTAAAAACACGTTTTTGACTAGCAACATCCATGCTGTCACTAGCAACAACAGTCTTTGAATTAATTCCTCTTGTTAGAATGGATGTTGGTACATGCCAGTGATTTAAATGTTCTGCTGGGACAAGGATGAGAAAATTCTGAGGGTTCCATCTGGTCCCATGAGCAGGTAGGGAAATAAAAGCCCCCTTAGATGGAGCTCCATGTATCTAGGTAAGCCTTATACACCTCAGATGCAGCAGTTTCCCCTAGAGGTTGCCCACTAATGACAGTTCCACCTCAGCAGCCATGGATCTCATCAGTATGCAGCACACCTTGAGACTGACTTTTTTTTTAATATATGTTTTTACCACCCTCACTGTCCAGATGGTCAAGCCCAGAGCCTCATTCCCTTTGGCACACAATGTTCTGCAAATGCGCCGCACAGCGGTTGGTGACCAAGCTTACAGTGACAGAGGACTGGTGGCACTGATCAGCTCCCAGCGCAGGAACCCTTGATTCGCCAAACCCATATCCAGCAAACGAAAGCTGTGTCCCTGAGGGCACTACAGCTTGCCCTCAATCAGGAAGAGCTCTCACTTTCTAGCACAAGATACCGGGTGGTTATAATTAAATTGACAGTGTTCCAAATGATGCAGTGCAGGCTGTAACATTGCAGGCTGCTGAAACATTATAGACAAGTTCATTAATTTGTGCACTTATGGAGTATGCTGAAAAAATAATAGATCCACTTTCTGTGAAGATATAGTGCTGTAAGCAGTCACAAAATGAAATATTTCCTGTTTTGATGTCAGTATGTTGTTTGTTGTTTGCCAACGCATGTTGAGTTATTTTGTAAAGTGCTTGTTGGTGCAAGGGTTAAGAAGATGGAAGTTTTCAGTACAATATGCAATGGCTATTAAGAAGGAAGACAGTGTACTGCTGGTAAAGTTGTTTTATCAAAATGGCAGCAATAGCAGCACTGCATTGTAGGAATATTGCCAACAAAAACAGCTGCAAAGAGGCCACATGTAAACAAATAGGCTATAGAATATGATCAAGAAATTTGAAGGAACAGATGAATTAGGTGGTGCAACAGGAAAAGGGAGGCAGCCCGTTCCCTTTCAGTTGTTGATGAAGTTACTGCAGCTATAGCCAATCATGCAGCACAGGCCTCAAATTTCACAGTCAGTGTTCGAGCTGCATCGGGGGAATTCTCTCTCCTCTA
This sequence comes from Schistocerca americana, assembly GCF_021461395.2. Taxonomy (NCBI): domain Eukaryota; kingdom Metazoa; phylum Arthropoda; class Insecta; order Orthoptera; family Acrididae; genus Schistocerca; species Schistocerca americana. Next base: position 333,991,998 of record NC_060122.1, on the reverse strand, counting down.
GTCAACAGTTCAAAAGATTCTGTGGTGCATTTTATACTGGTGTCCCTACAAGATTCAGACTGTGCACCAAGATAGGTAACAACACTGTGAATTAGTCTTTCATTTTTTGGTCCTCATGGAAACGGATGAAATGTGGCCAGGGAATATTCTTTGGATGAACGAGGCACATTTTACTATGCATGGCGGCATGAACGCACAGAACTGCCACATATAAGTTTCTACTCCACCACATGTTGTGCAGGAACATCCACTGCACTCAGCTTATGTGACTGTGTGGTGTGTTTTCACAAGTTCCTTCATTCTTGGTTCGTTTTTCTTCAAGGAGATGACACCTCATGGGCCTCTTAGGTATACAGTGACATCTGCAGATTGTAAGGACATTCTTGTTCAACACGCAGTGCCAGATTTGAAAGAACCCATATGCGTCCACACCACTATTTTCATGTAAGATGGAGCAATACCACATGATGCTTCCCACGTGAAAGATTTACTTCAAGAAACCTGTGGTAATGACCACATCATCTCTAGCCAATTTCTAAAGATGTGTCTCCCATATTATCCAGTATAAGTCCATTTGGCTTCTGCTTTTAGGGACATCTGAAAGACAGTGTCTATCAGGGACGTATCCAGACTCTTCCTGAGCTGAAGGACAGTATACAATGACATATTGCTCTGATTACACTGGATATATTGCAAGCAACTGTTGACCACACTGTGTTTTGGATGCGGCATGTCCAGGAAGGTAGCACACTGGGTTGAGGAGGGCCAGGTGAAGCAGATGGGAAAAAAGGTGTTGAGGTTGTGAAGAGGTTCTGAGTCCAGATCATGAAGGTATCACCAATGTACCTTAACCAGACCACGAATTTGGGGTTTGGGGTGGCTAGGAAAGTTTCCTCTGCATGGCCCTTAAACAAGTTGGCACACAACGGGGCATGTGGGTGCCCGTGGCTGCACTGCAGATTTGTTTGTATACCTTCCTTAAGGAGTAGTATCTGTGTGTTAGGATAAAGGTAGTAGTGTGTATGAAGATGAGGTAGTGGGTCGGAATCTGAAGGAGATTGGGAGAGGTTGTGTTCAACAGCAGAAAGTCTTTGGTCACAAGGGATGTTGGTGTATAGGGAAGTAATGTCATGACAAGTAGAGATCCAAGAGGTAAAGGGGTGGTGATAGTGGAGAACCAGTGACGGTTGGTATCTTTGATGTGGGAGGCTAGATTTCGGGCAATTGGTTGGAGATGTTGGTCAATGAGGGATGAAACTGATTCAGTGGAAGCCCACCAACCACTTCAAAAGAGACATCCAGGATTGTTGGGTTTGTTGATTTTGGGGAACATGTAGGATGTGTGTTTATGGGACATCATAAGGATGAGGAGTGAAACTGATGCAAGGGAAATGTTCTGGGAGGGCCTAAGGCTTTAAGCAGGAATTGGAAGTTATGTTGGGTTTCTGGAATGGGATCACTCTGGCAGAGTTTATGGGTGGAGTAGTCAAATAAATGGCACAGGCCTTCCAGCAAGTAGTCACTGTGATTCACAATGACAGTGGTGGGACCTTTGTCTGAATGTAGGATGTGTTTTTGGGCTGTATATGGTTGTCATTTCTTCTACTGAAAGGTTGGTGTTCTTAGGAAGGGCTCTGAGGAAGGACAGTGATGCCAAGTTGGAACTAAGGAATTCCTAGAAGGTGACTATGGTGTGTCTAGGTAAGAGGGGGGAGGGGGGAGGAGGATCATGTTTGGATGGTGGTATGAAATGGGAGAGACGAGGTTCAGTGTTGGGATTAGGTTGGCTTGGTTGGAGAGATTGGTGGCGAAGAGGTGTTTGTATTGCAGGGATCAGGAGAAGGAGACTATGCCTTCCACAAGTCCAACACAGTTAAATTTGGGTGTAGGGCTGACAAATAGGACTGATACCTCTGCAAGGGCTGAGAATTTTGGTGGAAAGGCTAACAACAGTGTTCTGGGACTGTTTCAGCTTTGGATGTGACATGCTGAACAGTCAGCTAGGCTGGATCTGGATGCAGTGAAGGGTTGACAAGGGTAGTAGGATATCAGCAGTTTGATGTCTGGAATGCTCTTCCAGGTGCTGGAGAGCAATGAATTCAATTCCAGAGATGTGATGTATGTAACAGGGATTGCACAGTAGAAGTCTTGTGGATGGAGCAGAGGTGTGGGATGGTTGTACCACAGAAACTTTTTTTGCAGTATTAGGTTGTGAGGACAGGGACTGGTGGAATGTGAAAAGGTGAAGGTCACTGTGAAAGGAGAGGTGGGATCCAGATATGTTATCCATGTATCCCCATAATTTTGCACCAGTTAAGAAAAGTAGCCCTTTCCATGGCTGAAACCCTGTACCACATCCTGTCCCTTAAATGCTGTCTGGAGTTTGGAGTTCCCCCCACCCACATCCCAATGGCCTAACTGTAAAAATTCTTTTCTCTGGAGCCAGAGCCGAAACAATTCCAGAACACTTTTATTAATCTTTCCACCAAAATCAACCCCAGAGAAGTTTCAGTTCTAATCAGAGGCCTCAACTTCAGTCTTGCACCCAAATTTAACCATGTTGGACTTGTTAAAGACATACTCTCTTCGTGAGCTCTGCAATGGAAACACTTCTTCACCATCAATCCCCCAAGCCAAAGTCAACCTAATTCCAACACTGAACTCTGTCTCTCACAGTTCAACACCATCCAAACATGATCCTCAACCCCTTCCACCTAACCACCCACTAGTCATCTGCCAGGAATACCTTACCTCCAACTTGGCCTCACTGTCCTTCCCGAACTCCCTTCTTATGAACACCAACCTTTCTACAGAAGAAAGGACAGCCCTACAGTCTCAAAACAGATCCTGACATAAACATCCTACCAACATCCCCCTTACCTATAGTCTTGCTGCTATTGAACACTACCTCTCCCAATGTCCTTCAGACTCCAATCCACTACCTTATTCTTCATACACCTTACTAACTTTATCCTAATACACAACCAGTTCTCCTTTGAGGACAAGACATACAAACAAATCTGTGGAGCACCCATGGGCACCTGCATTGCACCCTGCATTGCAAATGTGCCAACTTGTTTATGGGCCATTTAGAGGACACCTTCATAGCCTCCCAAAACCCCAAACAACTGATCTGGTTTGGGTTCATTGACGATATCTTCATGATCTGAACTCAGGACCAAGAGACCTTATCCTTGTCCTTCACAACATCAACACCTTATTTCCCATCTGCTTCACCTGGGCCTCCTCAGCCTATCCTGACACTTTCTTCGATGTTAACCTCCTCCTCTCTGATGGCTCCATCCACACCTCTGGTCACAGTGAACCCACCGATCACCAACAGTACCTGTGTTTCAACAGTATCCATCCCTTTCACACCAAAAAATCCCTCCTATACAGCCTGGCCAACCACAGACAGCACACCTGCATTGACGAGAATTTCGTTGCCCAGTTGGCTCAAGGTCTCACAAAGGCCTTCACAGACAAGCACTAACCCCAGATCTAGTCTGCAAACCAATTTCCAGTGTCATATCTCCCCCCCCCCCCCCCCCCAATCCCCCTATTACCCCAAGAACCAGCTACAAAGGAGTGCCCCCTTCATCACCCAATACCACCTCAGGCTGAAATGACTGAACCACATTCTTTGTCTGGGCTTTGATTATCTAACATCATGCCTTGAAATGAGGGATATCCTACCCCCTATCCTAAACAGGTGTTCTGTCATCCATCCAATCTCCACGACATCCTAGTCCATGCCTCAACCTCTTGCCACAGTGATCATATCCCCAAGGAAGACACAGGTGCAGGACTTCTTCAATTCACCCTCCCAGCACTTCCTATTCCAGTCCTGTCACAGGCTTATCCTACCCCAACAGAGGCCGGGCCACCTTTCACCTTTTAAAGTAGCCATGTTACATTCTAGCTCTACTGCTATCATTACACAGATTTTTATACTGGTATGACTACCAACCAGCTGTCCATCAGTGTGAATGGCCACATTTGTCCACCAGGGCAAATGGCCACTGCCAAACTGTGAAAAAGTGCAATGTGAACCACCCTGTGGCACAACATTCCACTCTGGATTGCTGCTTCTGCACAATTGTTTATATTCTAACCTTGACTTGAAATTATCTGATATTTGGTACAAAATCACTGAAATGTCACAGCTGACTCACATTTAGCAAATTCAGAGAGACAAAGTGCATGTATCATTCCATTACACTTCCACTAGTGCTCTGCAACTTTGGCATGGTAGTATTAAAAATCAGATCTTGGAGAGACGTTATATTCACTGATATATGTCATTTTTCTGTGTATCTTTTAGTTTTTGCACAGTCGTCTTCTGAAACCCGGGAAGCACTTATCAATAACCTTGTAAAGGTAGTCACTACCACTCCTCAATGGTTCTATAACAACATAATAGCTTGTATCTATGAAGATATATCTGTTAAATTTCAGATACTTCCACGCCATGTTCTGATATGCACAATATAATGGCAAAAGAGAAAGGTGTTCATACTTTTTATTAATGAAGCTTCTGATGTAAGACACTGAATGTTTTCTTTAATATTCATAGCTTTGAACAAACTGCAGTATCCTGTTTTGCTAGTAGTCGTTTCAACTGTTGCTACATTTATTCTGCAGCTCTGTCTTAAGGAAGAATTTGCCCTAAAATAAGGCTTTAGGAACACATTGGAAATCACTGAGATGGTATGGATACTGCTTTGGTTAGACTGGGAGCCATGCCACTCAAGTAGTCTTTTATCCGAAGCATTTAGATTTACATGATGATGTTTACAACAGTCGTAGTAGTAATCAACAATTATATAAGGTGATTTCATTGTATTTACCATATAAAGATGCACTTGTTTAACAGGTGCCAGTCATTCTACCCAGTTTTTCAACAAGCAGCAAAAACTCGTCTGGCCCGTCGCATTATTTTGAACAGCTCAAGATGCAATTTTTGGATTGCACTGATTTTCAACTATTGGAATGAGAACTGTTTATTAACCCAAAAGTTTTGAAGAAATATGACATATTCCTTTCTTATATAAACATGTGACATCTATTCTTTTGGACATGTCCAAAAGAACAGATACCCCACATTCACACAATTAATTTGCCTTGATGGGCAATGAATCCACAACCTTCAGTGCAGATGCACATTTTTACATCTGGCCTATAGTGAGAATCTAAAATTAGAGCATAAAGGGCATGGACAGGTGGTGCTAGGTGGAATGTGAAGTCGGCTGGGGAACATGCTGAGATAGTCCCTACATTTGCGATAAACAATGTGTCTAGATGGCACAGTGGTTAATGCAACTGCCTACTAAGCAGGAGACCCAGGGTCTGGGCTCAGTCCAGCACTCATTTTCAATCATCATTGATGATTCCACGCAAAGTTCTGATGCAGCTAGTGTCATTAGTTCATTCCTTTTCCTATCCTTTCTTCTCCCTCCACCTTCAATTTACATAACATGGCTCTGTTCCAGGAGGCTATATGGGGAAGCTATCTGGGATTATACAACTTTTATCCAGCAATACAAAACAGATTCCACGTAACAGCCATATAACATTCATTAACTTGGCTCTCTCAAACAGAATAACATATTTTCTTGCACTGTTCTGGCTCTACAGGACTATCATACACATTTAGGATGATCACAGCCTTCTTATTCGTGGAATATATCTCTGTGAAATTCTGTTAGGTGTGGTGGGATCCACTTTGCCAAGGTGTGGAGGTCAGTACAAAGAGGTACCCAAAAAGAAATCTAAATTACATTGCTATGGGCGGAGCTTGTATAATACACATTTCTCCCACTTGGCGTGTGTAGTGCAACTCATTGTCGGTTCAGTGCCGCCTGTGTTGTCGATCTCGCTTGGTCTGTTGACCTGCAGTGATTGTTTTTGCTAGTGCTGTTTTGTTCTTATTCCGTTTTTTATGATGGCAAGTTAAGTGAACAACATGTAGCTGAGCAATTTTGTTTTCTATTCACTAAAAATGCCACTGAAACCATTTTAACGTTGAAAACACCTTACCAAGATGATACTATGAGATAAACTGACATGTACGAGTGGTTTGATCGATTTAAAAATAGCAACATGTCAAGTGATGACAAACCTCATTCTAGATGTCCATCAACTGCTCGAATCGGTGAAAATATTGAAAACATTCAAGAGCTTGTGCTCACAGATGGTCAACAGACAATTGATCAACTGTCTGAGAGTAATGGGTTATCTTGGAGCTCGGTTCAACAAATTTTAGTGGAAGATTTGGGAATGAAAAGGGTTGCTGCCAAGTTTATTCCTCAGGTTCTGACAGACAATCAAAAGGAATGTTGAGTTGAAACATGTCTTGCTTTAAAACAACAGCTTGAAACTGATCCAGATTTTCTGTCAAAGATCATTACTGTGATGAGTCATGGTGCTATGGTTAAGACCCAGAAACAAAGCAACAGTCAAGTCAGTGGAAGACGTCAACGTCACCCCGTAAAAAAAAAAAAAAATGTCGTCAAGTGAAATCAAACATCAAAATAATACTGATTTGCTTTTCTGATGCGAAGGGCGTAGTTCAGAGTTTGTTACCCCAGGTCAGAATGTCAATCAAACCTTTTATTTGTAAGTTTTGAGAAGATTGTGCAACAGTGTTCGTCAAAAAAGACCAGATTTGTGGCAGACAGGAGACTGGTTCTTCCACCACACCACACACAGCCATCTCTGTTAGACAGTGTTTGGCTAAGAATGGCTAGGTTCTGCTGCCCCACGCACCTTACTCACCTGACCTGGCTCCACGTGACTTTTTCTTATTTCCACGTGTGAAAAGGGGCATGAAACGACACCGATTTGACAATATTGAAGAAGTCAAGAAAAAAATGACGGAGGAGCAGTCAGCCAAAAGTTCACCGCTGAAATCTGTCATTCACCGCTGAAATCTGTCATTCATTCATTATGTTCCATAGAGCCCAACACGATGGAGAACCTTCAGGGATGTGGGACAAATCAAAGTATACATTAACAAAAGACAAGCAGATCACATGAACTTAAAACTACAGACTGTATTAAAAAAACTATCATTACATTACTTAATGCTGTTCGGGTTAATGCTAAATAAATGTAATCAAGTAGATTAAAGGGAAAACTGGTACTCTGAAAAAAGCTGCTGGCTCCTCAGTTATATATAAATGGCAAGTCAAAAAGGAGTTTACAACTTTGGAATTATATAAAAAATTATTGAAGTAATTTACAGTATTGGTAGCTGTGTCATTTTGTAGCATTCCTGTATTTGTCGTGGCATACTATACACAAATTCATCAAGGCACTGTTAGTCCAGATTTTCCCACTCCTCAACGGCAGTTCAGCATAGGTCCCTCAAGAGTGGTTTGTGGGTCACGTCGTCCATAAACAGCCCTTTTCAATCTATCCCAAGCATGTTCAATAAGGTTCCTGTCCGGAGAACTTGCTGGCCACTCTAGTCGAGTGATGTCGTTATCCTGAAGGAAGTCATTCACAAGATGTGCTCAATGAGGGTGAAATTGTCGTCCATGAAGACGAATGACTAACCAATACGGTGCCGATATGGTTGCATTATTGGTTGGAGGATAGCATTCACGTATCATACAGCCGTTACGGCACCTTCCATGAACACCTGCGGCGTACGTCAGCCCCACATAATGCCACCCCAAAACAGCACAGAACCTCCACATTGCTGCACTCGCTGGACAGTGTGTCTAGGGCATCCAGCCTGACTGGGTTGCCTCCAACCATGTTTCTGACAATTATCTGGCTGAAGGCATATGCGACATTCACTGGTGAAGAGAATGTGATGCCAATCCTGAGCGGTCCATTCGGCATGTTGTTGGGCCCATCTGTACCACACTGCACGGTGTCGGAGTTGCAAAGATGGGCCTCACCATGGACGCTGGAAGTGAAGTTGCGGATCACGCAGCCTATTACGCACAGTTTTAATCGTAACATGACGTCCTGTGGCTGCACAAAAAGCATTATTCAACATGGTGGTGTTGCTGTCAGAGTTCCTCCGAGCCATGATACGTAGGTAGCGGTCATCCCCTGCAGTAGTACCCCTTGGGTGGCCTGAGCGAGGCATGTCATCAACAGTTCCTGTCTCTCTGTATCTCCTCCATGTCCGAACAACATCGCTTTGGTTCACTGAAAGACACCTGGACACTTTCCTTGTCGAGAGCCCTTCCTGACACAAAGTAACAACACAGACGTGATCAAACTGCGGTATTGAACGTCTAGCCATGGTTGAACTACAGACAACACGAGCCGTGTACCTCATTCCTGGTGGAATGACTGGAACTGATTGGCTGTCGGACCCCCTCCGTCTAATAGGCGCTGCTGATACAGGGTTGTTTACACCTTTCGGCAGGTTTAATGACATTTCTGAACAGTCAAAGGGACTGTGTCTGTGATACAACATCTACAGTCAACATATATCTTCAGTAGGTGATGCAAAACTTTTTTTGATGTGTGTATGTTAGGCAGAGCTTTGCCCGTACTCCACAAAAATCAACACGACATGCACCTTGAGAGGCTGGCATTCCACACAAAATTGTTTGGCAAGTACTGCATAGATGTGTACATTTAAAACCATACATATTCACAATGTCACAGCACATTAGTGATGCAGTGAAGACTGCTCAATGGGATTTCCGTGTGGAAGTGTTGCATCAGATATAGGATGACGAGACATTTCTGAACATAATAATTTTCAGCAAAGAGTCAACATTTCATATCAATGGCATGGTGAACACCCACAACTGCAGAATATGGGGCAGTGAAAATCCACATGCAACCTTAGAACAGGTTCATGATGGCCCCAAAGTTAATGTGTTCAGTGCCCTTAGCAAACTGAAAGTGTATGGCCCTTTCCTCTTCATGGAGAAAACCGTCACTGGTATTGTGTATCTGGATATGCTTGAAAACTATTTATTCCACTTATCAATAAAGATAAGCAAGATAGGATGGCTTACTACCAGCACTTACTACCACTTACTTTTCTAATGGACATTCACAGTTTCCTGATAACTGCTTCCCAGGTCGTGGACTGACCGTGAATGGGTATTCGCGTTGCCAGCTTGCTCCCAAACTTGACACTACTGGATTTCTTTTCCTGTGGTTTCATTTAAGACCACGTGTATGTTCCTCCCCTAATAAACAATTTAGCCAACACAAAAAAATGAAATCTATATTTGTATTGCACAAGTTACACCCGATTTGCTGCGACAAGTGATGGAAGAAATTGATTACTGGTTAGATTTTTGCTGCATCACAAAAGCAAGTCACATTAAACCAAATGACACTTGACACTTTTAAGTGAAATTTCAGGTTGTTTGCCACAAAATGACATATCTACCAATTCTGTAAATTATCAATAAAATTCTACGTCACTCCGAAGTTGTAAAGTCCTTTTTGACTCATCCTGTATAGCTATTGTTTGTTTCCTATAGGTGGTTTAGTAATTACTAGATTACAGTGGTATTTCTTGAAGAAAATAGCTAATGACACCTTCAAATAGTGATTCCAGTTTGCAGCAAATTAGTGTTCGTCATGGACCTTTACAACAAACACTGCCACTTTCTACACTGTTAATAGAATTTTTCAATTCTTGATTCCAGATATTCGGATAATTTGTAGAAAGAGTGCCTCAGTCATGTTTTTAATTCTCTTTTGGGAAGGAGGCAAAGTCCAAAAATAATTATTTTCACCTTGAATTTTGACTGTGTGTAACAGAGTTTAGTTGACACTTATTATCATCCCAGCATCAAAAACCATCGAGGAGTAACGTATCGGGAAGCAAGTGTAAGAATTTCATGATACTTAAAACAACTTCTGCAAGATGTACAGTTAATTACTTTACACAATATTCTTACTGCTTGCTTCTGCTGAATAAACACTTTCTTCACTTTAGGTCATTTCCACAGAACACAGCTCCATAAGACAACAGGGAGTGAAAATATGCTAAGTAAGTCATCACTTTCATCTTTAGGTCAATACAATGGGAGACGCTCCCGAGCTCGAAACAAGCTGAATGGAACTACTTGATTTGCTGTAGTTTAGACAGTCGTGTGTGTGTGTGTGTGTGTGTGTGTGAGAGAGAGAGAGAGAGAGAGAGAGAGAGAGAGAGAGAGAGAGAGAGAGAGACCAAAAGCTTGCTTATTTGTGACAGTCTTTTTTTTTTGTGCATATCTGCGACTCGGCATCTCAGCTATATGGTGAGTTGCAACTTTCCGCCGGCCGGAGTGGCCGTGCGGTTCTGGGCGCTACAGTCTGGAACCGTGTGACCGCAACGGCCGCAGGTTCGAATCCTGCCTCGGGCATGGATGTGTGTGATGTCCTTAGGTTAGTTAGGTTCAAGTAGTTCTAAGTTCTAGGGGACTGATGACCACAGCAGTTAAGTCCCATAGTGCTCAGAGCCATTTGAACCATTTTGCAACTTTTCTTTCCATAATATTGCTACATTCCATCCTGGATTTTCCATTGTTTGAAAAAAATCTGTTCTGGAATTTGCAGGGTTGTGCAACATATCTAAAATATAATATCCTCAATACAAGAAATTTTGTTTTGAAATCATGATACTGCTGCAGCACAATACATAGTCATCTAAATATAAGTTTTACATTTTTCTGTACAACAGTAACACAATGCCAAGAACCTGTGCATACCTTATAAATACACAAACAAAATTGAGGCTCAAGTAGATCAACAATAACACAAGGTAACCAAAGTCAACCAAACACATTACGGACTCATTTTGTCAAAATGACAATGCAATGATGACATTCCAGTTAGGAAACAGCTCGAGTTACATAACTGGAATACAATAACATTATTTGCTTAACATCATTTCTTTATTTCAGAATGCAAAACTTATCAAAATTTGGCATGTCAAGTTTCACAAAATTACTTCTTCCAGTTACAATATATTGTCAGAGTTTAGCTGCAACTATAGGAATAACAAACAACAAGAATCATAGAGAAGTCTTACGGTATGACAATGAGCACTGATATTCATGAATACTTTCATCCTATATAGTTTAAATTATGTAACTGCACACTGTGCATGTGCAATAGTGGTGGCGTTTGTCAGCTCTTCTAATTCTAATAAAACAGCAGTCCTCAAAATTCATCAACTAGTAGATAATTATATGATCACAAAAGACAACTCTGCTACTAGTGCAAAATATTAGGCAATAAATTTATGTGCAACCACCAGCGATCAGTTTTATGTTAAAGCTTGTCAATCTTTGCAAACACACAGATCTTCACTACACCCTACTATCAGTGCAAATGTGCCTATCTATTATTATATTCAATGCAAACTTTTGTATTAACAACTGGCCATCATTTTAAAATAACACTGGCCATCATTATCAAATAAAAGACTTACAGTCTTACAAAATTTGTTATAAACAGAGTAGCCATATTAGAGCAGTTTACCAATGCTATACCCAATAAAACTGCACGTGCAATTCAAACTTAGGGACTTATTACTGTCACAATAAATAACATTCAAAGTCATATTGTGATGCAAAAATAATAGCAATGAAAGTAGTAGTAGTAGTAGTAGTAATGTATCCACCATTCTTAATGTAACAATGAGGACATAAAAAGCTTTTCAAACACAAGGCTCAACATAATTTCCAGGAAACAATCCTGTGATACCATCCATGACCCCTTCCCACCAACCATCATCATTTTTCTTCAGCACATATATGATCGAACTCTCTTGGAAGCTCAGTTCATCCTCTTTGTCAGCATTGTAATCATAAATGGCTACCACTGCAACAGAATAAATTCATCAAATAAGAGCAAACTCAAATCCACAAGTTACAAAATGATTAATCCTTGAGATATAACAATAATGTTTAACATTTTATTTCAATAAATCCTTTAACTTTACTGTTCTTACCTTTTTCAATATAATTCTTTGGTACCCATCCTGGCAAATCATCTTCATCAGGTACAATGCGGAGCCGTGCTTCCTGCTCTGGTGGAGGTGGTGGTGGCAATGGTGGTGACACATTGCCTGGTAAGTGACGAGTTGCCTGTACCTGATGCGGGTGGTGTTGATGTGGGTGTGGAAGTGTGTGATGAGCTGCAAATGTGTATGAGCTCAAAATAATTTCCACATATAACAACAGGCATATTAGCAATGCTACTTAACCTAAAGAAGACATGTTAAGTTGCAGACAGGCACTATAAAAGGTGCCTAAGTGCAACTTAAATGTCTTCTTTATGGTAGCAATCTATCTTTCCCTACATTGTTGATATTCCTACATGGAATTTCCATTGTTTAATAGGCGTATTAGTTCATTCGTAGATCACAGCACTATCGTGAACAAGGAGTGAGAGAACAAAATCAACAAGTGCAGTATTCTTGTAGCATCAGCAAACATCATAGTTCTTGATGAGTTCTCTAATGTTCCAAGTAAATTATTTATGTTTGCAAACAAAAGAGGAACATTAAGCACCAAACTTTTTGGGACACCGTATTTAAGGTTTCCTCATTTCAAATATATTCCTATATTGCTGTTATATCGCTTGTTAATGTGGCCCCCTCAGATGTCAAGATATGACAAGATTCATGCGTGAGGAATGACTCCTACATCATATCATTTCAGTTTTCCTAGAAGAATTTTAAGATCTATACAATCAAAAGTCTTGGTAAGAGCATACAAAATGCTAACAAGGTCATTTTTTTTTATTTCTATCAGAATTGAGTTTCTATGGTCATAGATAACTTTATCAATAGATAAGCCTTTACAGAAGCCAAACTGAGCTGCTGTTAGAAGTTTATTGGACAGGAAAAGAAAATCGAAGTAAAGATATATATTTAGAACTAATTTTGAAACTTCATACACGAGTGCAATAAACAATGAAACTAAATTAGGAAAAAAGACAGGAAAAATATAGTGCACCAACAAATAGTTTACTTACGTGGTAAATGATCAGTGGATCGCTGTCCGTAACCCCCAGCAGTTGCAGCACTCAGTGTGTTTGTATGTGGTTGTGGATGCACAGTGCCAACCTGTGGTGGTGGCATTGGTAATGTACTATAACCAGCACCTCTCTCACCCCTTCGTGGGTGCCCTAGAGGGTAATTTGGTGCATAATGACTAGGAACCTGTGAAGAGGAAATTATGCAATTATTCCATAATTCCTCTGTCAGCTCCATAAAGAAAATGCTCTGATAATCTTCATTTCACATAGTGACTACTCACACCATAAACACCTCAACAGTAATGCAATTGAGTTAAATTAGTTACAACACTGGCATATGAAATAAATTCTCCAAAAATAAGGGAGTCACCTACACTGATACTAGAACTAGTTTAAAATCAACAGCAGTATTAATTCAGTGCCTACAAGACAGATGTATTAGCTTTCTGTTTCAAGCATGTCCTCAATATAAACCCACACACACGCACTTACATTAAATTTAGTTATAAATGATACGTCAAATGAAAGAGCAACTCAAACAGTTTTACCAAGAACCTTATAAATGTTCAATGTGAGCATCATTTGTCACATAGCACACATCAAGTCTACAGCCAAGCGCTAGATAGGTCGCAAGGGGCCCAATGACAGAGCTTGCTTTGCATGGCCTCCACGTTCACCCGACCTAACGCCATGTGATTTTTTCCGTTGGGGCTTCATCAAGGATCATGTGTACGTGCCTCTGCTACCAGCAGACCTCCTTGAATTAAGAAACCGGATTGAAGCAGCTATTGCTACAATCACTGAAGAACACTTATCAACTTTTGGGAAGAACTCGGCTATAGACTTGATGTGTGCCATTTGACAAATGATGCTCACATTGAACATTTATAAGGTTCTTGGTAAAACTTTAATAAAACTGGATCACTTTGCTTCAGCCCTGAGAGACCAGATTGTCATAACACCTCATGATAATAAAGAACTACAAAGACTGATGGTGTCTGGTAGTTCCTCACCTATGGATCTGGAACATCAAACTTAGTCTTACATAAATTAAGAAAGAAATAGGCAATGTACATTTTACAACAATTATCCAGCATACATCAGTTTTACAGAGGGAATCTATGGAAAACCTGAATGGGAATATCACTTTCAAATGATAGACACAGCAATCAGTTGTCCTTTTCTTTCGAGTTTTATTTGGCAAATCTAGATTTTGGCTAGAGCCTAGCCACTATCAATGCACTATTTCATAGTATCATTGCATGTCCTAGTACATCAGCCCCTGTTGTTGGGGCTTCTGTCACAGTTCGTTTAAGACTGTGAGTCTTGAACAAACTGTGACAGAAGCCCAAACAACAGGGGACTGACGTACTAGGACATGCATTGATACTGTGAAATAATGCATTGTTAATGGCTAGGCACTAGTCGAAGTCTAGATTTGCCCAATAAAATCTGAAAGAAAAGATGACTGACTGCTGTGCTCTATCACTTGAAAGTCATATCACAGTCGAGTGCACCTACATTACTAATGGAAGATAACTTGCTGAATGGGAATAGCAGAACAGTAGCTGGAGTCCATCGTATCTGGTGTTTCAGTCCCGTGTTTCACTAAAATAATGAGGAACAACTAACTCTATGTGCCATCATTGATAATGATCTACAAGTTACTTATGTTATTGCAAACATACACTTTTAAATGCAGACTGCAAGACCAACGAAGAAACAGATGTGTGAAACCAGGGAATGATATAGTAATTGAAATAATTTTATGAGAAGAAAGGGAACTGTATGTGGATCAACACACTTTCAAATGAAGTGCAAATGTGCTATCAGAATTATTACATTACGTGATCATCAGTGACCAATAGAATTTTTACCATCACAACCATTTGGCAAGGAAATTTAAGCACCAATAAAAAAGGATCAAATGGCTTGCAGTAAAAATTTCTATCAACAACACTTTCTTCAATATGTGATACACTTTGAATACTTTAGCCAAAAATTACAAATCAATAAAATCATAATAGTACAGACAAATGAATGCAATGAAACTCCTCTATCAAACTTTTCAAGGGAGTTAAAATGGTGTGAATTACAGGAAAACTTACTTTTAAGCTGTAGCTTAAGCAATTTAAGAACTATACAGGTCTTTAAATTGGAACCCTGTTATTACATCACTTCTATATTTTGTGAACGCACTGGTAGTTCATACTTCTTTTTACAAAAAAAAATCCAGAATTATAATTTGTTTCAGTTTCATTTTAAAGTTCTAATGTCTACATCAGAACTTCGGTAAAAGTCCAAAAGCAGTTAACAAGACTTGGACATATTTGTGATATCAAACTGAGGGCAAGAAGTAAATCTAACTTCAAATCATAAAACTTACTAAACAATATGCTAAAAATGATATTTTAGGAAAAGTATGCAAAATACAGGACATCAGCTGGTGATAGGGGTGATGACTAATTACTTAAAATGACTGACCCAATGAGACGATCACATTTCCGTAACATCATCATTATTACATTAACTGTATGTAGATATATGATGGCATAATGAAGTGTAATGCTGTTGGACATGGTACAGACCAGACTGTTCAGTTGAATTTTACTTGTGCTGTCATGTCTTAACCTAACCAACACATAGGAAATCAGGATGTACTTCAAAAGAAGTACAAGAAGTGTGTGACAATTATGACTTCATTTAATTACCACTGCTGCTCATACCACTCCAGCTATTTAAGCTGTGATATTAAGTCAAAATCTAAGCACCACCTCAGAAATCTTTACATATTCCAGGGAAAACATGTAAGCCATGTATATATTGATAATGTCTCCCTGAAAATCAAAATTTATGCAATTTCTTTCTACAAAACAATAAGCCAACAATTCCCATGACTTTTTCCCCCCTGCTACATTTCTAAGCTAGTTCATATATTATCTGTAAGGCACTACTTAAGCACTTGTTTATCATTGTCAACTTTCCTTCCATTCAGACTTTTTTAACCCAACCCAGGACTTTGCTCAAAAACCCAACTACGAACAACACTACACACAATACAGTCATTGTTAGGAGGCAAGGTATTGTACTGTGTTCATCACAAGAATAAACTTAATGTAAACAAACACAAACTTGATGATTGGTCAGAAGCCATAGCAAACATACACTGGAGTTGTTACACTCTCAGAAATAGGTTATACTTGTGTGTTAGATATGTTATTACTAAATTATGTTAAATGAAACTAAGATATTCCAATGTATTAACCTTTTCGTGAGCCGTGGGAAACATGCTTCCCACTACAGTGAACTCGCTGCTAGTACCGTGGGATTCACAGTTCCCATCTTCGTACGGTGCTACCACCTAGTGAACAGTGTAGGGTACTACTTCCAATCAGAAGTTCCCGCCGTTTTTGCTGTACCTTCGCGCAGAGGCATTGTATAGCTGAGTGTTGCTCTGTAGAGGAGCCTTTCAGTGCTGTTCGCGTGACATTTTGTGATTTTTTTCCACAAAGCTATAGTATAAGGTAGATACTTTTGATTTACCCAAATTTATGAAGGAAAACGTAAAATTGGAACGAGGAGAATTCCAGTTTGAAACAAAAGGAGCCATTTCTGCAGTAAAATGGATGGATAACCGTCCAGTCATTTTCCTGTCCTCAATTCATGATCCATGAGAAACAGACACAGTGAAAAGAAAAAACAAGGATGGTACTAGTACAGAGATTTCTTGTCCTGAAGTTGTGGCAGAATACAACAAGATAATGGGTGGTGTCGATAAGTTTGATCAGTTATGAGAAAGGTATGCTATTGGCAGACATTCTGTAAAATGGTGGCACAGAGTATTTTATTTCCTGGTGGATGTTGCTGCAGTGAACAGTTTTATCCTGTGGAAAATAAGCAAAAGAGAGAGTGGACAACATGATCAGCTCACATACAGGATCCATCTAGCCATACAATTGATCGCTGGCTTCTCGTCCCAAAAAAGGCATGGGCAAAAACCTGTCGTTCTCGCAAAAAGGGGTAAAGTACCTGAAGATTTTTGTCATGTGGCTGTAGGGGAGCATCAACCCATTTTAGGAGAAACCTACTGGATGTGCCGTCATTGCAGTACCAAAGCTGCAGAAAAGAGCACTCACTGTGTGTGTTCATATTGTCAAATACCACTTTGCATAGACCCATGTTTCAGAAAATTTCATGGTAAGTAATTGTGAACAATCATTGTAACAAGAGAAGTAAATTTATCAAATAAATATGACAAATATTGAAAAAATTGTTTTTGTCACTTAACTCCAAGGAAGGGCAGTGGGATTCTACTTCCCACCTTGTTGTGTGACCTCACTTTCACAGTTGGAGCAAATTTGATATTCTGTATGATAAATATACCTATCTGTTAACTACTATCTGCTCTCCAATCATTAAAAAAAAAAACTGCTCAATAATTTTGCCCACGAAAGGGTTAATAGCCCTCAATGTTTTTCTTAATCACACTTCAGCTATGTAATTTTTACTAAAAAAAATCGTGTACAGTCACAGTCTTTCTATTGCTGTGCTCTGATTGTTGCACTGTTAATAAGCAGTACAAAAATGGCTGAGGCTACTTCCTGCTCTGTAGTGAAACATGCATGTGGAACGTGTTTAAAAAGTGCTGACAAATAGATTGTTCTTAACATTCTTTATAAATGTCAAGAAAAAAAGAATCGCCTTTGAAGTTTTCTGAGGGACTATATTTAATACAGTAGAGATACTAATACAAAGTGGATGTATAGCAGAACTGGTAGCATAGTAGATCAACAATTTGATGCAGTTCATGGATTACTGATTAGAGTCTCCTGTTGGTCATCCTTTCTTTTCATTCAGTTTTAAATATCTACGTCTTGTAAAATTCATCAACATTTATTATGAATAACGCACACCTTCTTGTTCTAATTACTTAATGCGTGCAAAATTCATTTCCATTTCAAATATAAATTCTTAATTATCAATCTTTTATGGAAAAATTGTTAATAAAGCTTGCTTAAATTATAGAAACACAACAATTTAATTTTTTTAATGTTTTATACAACAAATGAAGTCCCACATGAACCAGAGTGATAAGTGTTGTAAAAAACAATCATTTTCACAGTTTCAAGTGCACCATTTAAATGCTGCATTTTTACATTTGCCTCTGTACCATTACAATATGAACCCAACAGAATTGATTTGGAGCCAAGTTAAGGGATTTCTCGCAAGAAATAACAAAGACTGTTAAGCTGCCAGATGTACTGGAACTAACACATGCAGCTTTTTCACACGTCACTGCCAAATGCTGGCGGCACGTCATAAAAGAAGAGGAGGAAAAGCAGCACCTGAGTGGGTTCATGGATTCCACTTTTGATCGACTCATTATCAACGTAGCAGGTGACAGTTCCAGAACTGAAATGTATTTCTTGGATTTGGATACAGGAGGAGCTAAGAGATTACCAGACAGCTGACTCCTGGTGAAATCCCTGCAGTATCACACACAGCTCACTTAGAAAAATTACACTGTGTTTAATTTAGGAATTTTCATCACTCTTGCTTGTAATTAGAAAACTATGTTAGGTGAGAGTGAGAGCATTTTATGCTTGCCGTCTGGTCATCTAAGAAGCATGTGGTCGTGCTGAAGTTTTGCTGAATATTATTTCATTCTCTTTAAAAATTAAATGACATTCAAAGCTATATTGTTTCTCTGTTCCTCCCTGTTTACATCTGAACTGCAACTGCTCATATCATTGCAGATCAGTTGGACCAGTTGGCTGGCCAGAGCTGTCCATGTTAAATGCGCTGGTAAAGCAGTTGTCGCACATTATCACTCAGTTTATGTGCATGTAACACTGCATAAAATGTATCCTTATGATTGTACTTGACTGTACTGGACACAGCTTGGCTTCTGCTCTACGTAAAATGAAATCCCATGCGATTCAAGGAAATGCGGAAGAATAAATGGTGTAATGTACACATCATGTTTATTCTTATAATGAACACAGTATAGTGGCGTGTATTGTTCAGACCTCTACCGATTCAGAATTTGGGAACTGAAGAGACCAGGGCTCAAGAAAGTTAACTGCTTAATGCCTGTAAGCAATACTTCAAAGCCAACCCCTAGCCAGCTTCATTACAAACATAGTTTCAGTAAGTGTAAATGGCAGGAAATTTATAACTGTAATAATGTAAAAGTGGATGTAAATTAACATTTCATGTAAGTTGTCAAGGAGAATTAGAATCCACCTTGAGTATGGGAAAGAAAACACAGACCTAGCAGTAATTCATGTGGAGACAGTTTCCATACTGGTATTACCACATTACTGAAATGTTTGAGCAGTGCTAACACAAATATGCAAATACGTGACTCACAAACTTTAAGTTCTTTGAGAGATTATTCAAAGGTTATATGTATATGTACTCTCACGGTGATATGATTAAAACAAATTTTCTCAAACTCCAAGCTAATCTGGTTGCAAGTTTGGAGAACTTTCATAATTTTGGTCAACAGTTAACCCCAACACTGGGGCACATTTCTTCTTGCAAATAATAAAAATGAGTCCTTCCACTTCAGACTGATGACTGTTGTCTCTCTTACCAGGTAATGAACTGATATAAATTTCAACATGACAGGTGATATGTCCTATGTCCTATGTCACCACCTTCAGAAACTGGCAGGTTTTTTTTTTTTTTTTTTTTTTTCCTTCTTTAATAATGTTCGTCACAGAACAAATTCAACACTTTTACATGTTATCAAAAAGTCTTAACCTATAATATCAACTACCTGAGGTGGTGCAACAGCTGGTGGGGTACGATATTCCCGGGATCCCTTTCCAAGGCTGCCACAAGCCCCAGGTCCCAATGTGGATCCACCACCAGGTCGTGACGTTTGTGGAGGTGTAGGTGGTTTGGTAGTTGGAGCAGGCCCAACTAATACTCCAAGAGATGAAGCACTGCCCCCACTGCCAGTAGGGCCTCGCTGCTTTGAGCGGGGAGTGATGCTTGTGCGTACTCCATGTCCTATGTCGTCTAGTGCTATATGACAAGAAGTCAGATTTTAGGTGGAAACAAAAAAAGGTACGAAATATAACACAACCAGCTGTCAAAGTTAGTTCTGCATCCATCTCACATAGAACAAAAGGTTATTTATTTTAATGGAAGGAAAAAGAAGTTCGCCATATCCTTGTATTTAAAATTTTGAGCAGCAAGAGAGTTTAACTGGCATCCTTGCTGAACTGATCAGCTTTTAACTTTATAGTTGTTCATAAGAAATGACCACATATTCAAAAAAAGTCAACATATTAAATTTTTTTAGTGTAACTCATCTAGTCCTATCAAATATAACATGAAAGCATTAGGAAACACTACCAATGAATAAAGAAATCTTGACACTGTTACTCAGTCTGGCTTATCAACACAGAATTCACTGCGTACAAGTCTGTGGGGAGAAAAAAAAAAAACTATGGTTACAACTGGATCCACTTGTTCTCATGTAACCCCTTCATATACAGCAGAAATCTTGGTCTATGTTACCTTACAAATTTAATTATCTATATAATGGTGCATCACTTGATAACAAACATACAAGGCACCAAGCAGCATAAAAGCCCCAAAAAAATGCATTTTTAAAATTAATAATTAATTTGTGTCATCCAATTTTTCCTAGTAATTCACAGCCATCTTCAAGTGTCCAAACAAAGTGTTGAGTATAATTTTCAGTTTCTGAAACCAGGCTTCTTGTGGGGCAGTATTACAAATGTGAGGCAGTATTACAACTTTCAACTCAAATGAAAGCAGAAGAAATATTCTGCTGAGAAGTAACTTTTCATTCTAAATATTTTAGCCCGCTCGTATAGCCACCATTGTTGTGGCCCCCCCCCCCCCCTCATCTTTTTCTTTCTCCTCTCCATCATAGCTTCGAATCTTACCATTCTATTTCTCTTCCTCTAACCTATCTACCTCTTCTATATCTCTTTCACCCCATTCCATCGTCTTATGTCTCTGCTTGATGAGAATAACTCACAAGCTGCAAGAATATAACGAGAAAATTCCCAACTAGCAATAGGACTGACACTCATATAAAAAAAATATGTTTACTTTCATATACATAGTCATTATTATTATTATTATTATTATTATTATTATTTTTATTATTCTTGATTGTTATAATTATTTTTTGATTGTTATAATTATCATTGTACTACTTTTATAATCTCTATTTTTTTCTTTAACATTAATTCTGTATAACATGTTATATGTCCTAATTTTCTGTAGACACTGAAATTTGTTGAATCTGAGTATGCCTGGTTAGGTGTAAGAGAGGGCCTGAAGGCCCTAATCTTGCCAGGTAAAATAAATGCATAAATAAGTAAATAAATATAGCAATACAACTATTCCTCACAGACCAGTATGTGTAGAAAGATAGAAGTTACAAAGATTGAATAGTTCAGTATCTCACTAACAGCAAAATTATTAGATGCTGAGAATTTGCACAAATTAACAAGAATTCGGTGCAGTGAATCAGCAATTTTAGTAACATGTGCTCTCATATACATGTTTTATACAGCCTACAAACAATTTACTGACAAAAGTTCGTAAGCCTAAAAGTGTATAAGAGTACATAGACTACAAGAAACAGATAAAAATAGTGGGGAACAAGTTGCCACAATTCTATTGCAACAGCAATTACTGCAGCTGCTTAAAAATATGTTAACACAAGTAGGAAATTATTTCTGCTTGTCAAGTGTGTAAAGAAACGAGTGCATATTACCTGAGCTGGCAGTAGCAAGCAAAAATCTTTGTTATATAAAACGTGGTATTTCAAACAGTAAAACATGTAAAAGTCAGTCACTCAGTTATCATACTTATGCTGAAACACAGAACTAACACAGAAGGTAAAATATTTAATTTGGACTTCTGAAATTGTTTCATCAACTAAGGCCGTACCATGATTCTTCCTTTGAATTGCTACACAAATGAGAGATGTTTAACACCATGCTAAATCTGCCACATAATTAAGGTTTCAGTAGGCTCGAGCTAGGTAGGATAAAATGTGCCAGTCTTGTTGCCTCAAAATAGGAAACTAAACACTTATCTTGTATTCTGTTGGACATCTGTAAGCAAACTGTTGTGACTCGCCAATCTTTCAAAGTGCCGCTGCGCAGTTACGGGCGTCCTCTACGTGCGGCGCTGTCTGCCAGCCATGCAGCAGCAGCGCCACCTAAGCAGCCAGCCAGCCAACGGCTGTTAGACTCGGACTCAGTTATCATTTGACTGTTAAAGTGTACACATGTCTTACTTTGTTTACTTGATCTGTGACTTTCATGTATTGTGTCGTCCCTGAAATATATTTGTTCAACTTGAAGTTACAACAATTGGCGATGAGGATGGGATGTTCGCATGCAGGTGGATACTGGTTCTGCTGCCACTATCATCAATTCTCAGACGTATCTTCAGTTGGGTTCTCCAATCCTGTCACCTGTCACTAGGAAATTATGGACTTACAATAAACAGAAGATTTCTCTCTTGGGACAATTTGATGCTAAGATATCTTACAAATCAGTTGTTCGCACTGTTCCCATATTTGTGGTCGACCATAGTAATGCAGAGAATCTTTCTGGTTTCGATGCCTTTCGCATTTTTGGGTTCTCCATAGATGACTGTCAATATCGTCTCTGATGCTATTCCTTGTGCTCAATTGGATTCCTTGTCGACAACATTTTCATCCCTTTTTTTCTCCTGGGTTAGGCCGTGCAAACGACTTTTAAGCTCATATCACACTCAAACCCACTGCTCGGCCTAAGTTTTTTCGGGCTCGGCCCATTCCTGTCGCCCTTCATGACCGGGTCAAACGGGAGCTGGATCGTCTCACTGCTTCAGGGGTCTTGCTTCCTGTCACTTCCAGTGAGTGGTCCTCTCCTGTCGTTTTCGTTGCTAAGCCAAATGGTGATATTCGTCTCTTTGGCAATTTCAAAGCCACTGTAAATGCTCAATGCCTCATCAACACTCACCCTATGCCTCGACCTGAAGAATTGTTCACTAAACTTGCTGGAGGCCAGTATTTTTCTAAACTTGACCTGTCAGAAGCTTATTATCAACTTCCTCTTGACGCTGCTTCCCGGCAGTTCCTGGTCCTTAACACACCTTTCGGCCTCTATCAATACCAACGATTGCCAGTGCCCCTGCTCTCTTTCAGCGATTCTTGGAACAATTATTGCTCACTGTCCCTGGGTGTATAAATTACATGGACGACATTGTTGTCACTGGCTCCACCACTGATGAACATCTTCAAAATCTCCGCACACTTTTTCATGTCTTACAGACTGCCGGTCTTAAGTGTAATCTTCAGAAATCAAAATTTTTTCAGGCATCTATCACGTATTTGGGGTTTCAACTCTCTCAGGATGGTATTCATCCACTTCAGCAAACTGTCGCTGCGATCAATGCCCTTCCTCACCCTACATCTGTTAAGGAACTGCAGGCCTTCTTGGGGAAAATAGCATACTATCACAAGTTTTTACTGTCTGCTGCTTCGGTGGCTCAGCCGTTGCATAAAAACGTGCCTTTTCACTGGTCCGCGTCATGCGACGCGGCTTTCCAGAAATTGAAGACTATGCTGAAACAGGCCCCGTGCCTGGCTACTTATCGACCTGGCCAACATCTTGTTCTTGCCACGGACGCCTCTCAATAGGGGGTCGGTGCAGTCCTTGCGCACCATTTTTCTGACGGTTCTGAACAACCCATTGCTTATGCCTCCAAAACGTTCACGGATGCCCAACAAAAGTATTCTCAAATTGAAGAAGAAGATTTGGCCATTATTTATGCTCTTCATAAGTTTGGTGTTTTTCTCTATGGATCCAAATTTCATCTTGTTACGGATCACAAACCACTTGTTTCCTTGTTTCATTCATCAACGTCACTTCCCGACAAGGCTGCACACCGCCTCCAGCGTTGGGCTCTTTACTTGTCTTGTTTCAATTATGAGATTCATTTCTGTCCGATGGCTCAACATGCGAATGCTGATGCACTGTCTCGCCTTCCCATGGGTCCTGATCTGGCATTCGATAGGGACGAACTTTTGTGTTTCCACCTGGATGTTGCCGAACAGCGGGTTGTGGGCGGGTTCCCCATCACAGGGGACCGGCTGGCGGCTGCTACGGTTTCTGACCCTACCCTCTCCCGGGTTTTACGCTGTATTCAGAAGGGTTGCCCAGATCGTCCATCTGCTAAGACTTCTGATCCGCTGCGGAACTACTACGCTTTGCGTTACCGCCTCACAGCTAGGGATGGTGTTATCCTCCTTTCCACCGAAAATGCTTCGCCACGTGTTGTGGTACCTGCGTCTTTGCGTGCTTCGGTCTTGAGCCTCCTTCACCAAGCGCACTGGGGTGTGTCACACACAAAATCTCTGGCGTGCCATCATGTGTACTGGCCCGGCATCGACTGAAATCGCACACATGGTCGCTGCCTGCGACCCTTGTGCGACACAGGCCGCCACTCCGAAGTCATCTTTAGTCACTGTGGCCTTCGCCTGAGAAGCCCTGGGAGCGTATTCATGCTGACTTATTTTGGTACTTATTGGCTTCTCCTTACCGATGCCTACTCTAACTTTCCTTTCATTGTTCGTTACACGTTGCCTACCACCGCGGCAACCACCAATGCTCTAGCTCGCATTTTCTCTTTGGAAGGCCTTCCCTCTACTCTTGTTACTGATAATGATCCGCAATTTGCCTCTTCCGATTTTGCGGATTTTTGTGCCTGTCACGGCGTCATGCATGTCACGGCCCCTCCGTTCCATCCACAGTCAAACGGTGAGGCTGAATGTCTGGTCCGCACATTTAAGGCTCAGATGAGGAAACTCCTGACTTCTGCTGCTGATGATGTGCTTCTCCAATTTCTGGCTCCTTACCGTTTCACCCCCATGGGCAACCACAGCCCAGCTGAGCTCTTACATGGCCGACAGCCCCGCACGCTACTTCATCTTCTGCAGCCTTCCACCTCACTACCGCGGGTGCCTTCACTTGGCCGGTTCACCGCCAGCGACCTTGTATGGATACAGGGATGTGGCACACGGCCAAAATAGAGTCCTGGCCACATCTTATGACACCATGGCCAACGCCTGTATGAAATCCAGACGGACACGGGTGTTGCAGTACGTCATTCGGACCAGCTTCGGCCTCGTGCGCCGGCAACGCCTGTTCCGGATGCCACTACACCACCTTCGGCTCTACCTGACGCTCGGTATCCTGGAATCTCTCATTACTCACCACACAGTCCTCTCACCATCATACCGGTGCCAGCACAAGAACTGACACCACCAGGAGACGTGCCCAAACAAGGAACCAGATGACCATCATCTGTCGGAGCAACTCTACTCACCTCCTTCTCCTACAGACGCGGACACATCGTCCATGTCTCCTGTTATAGCAACCGGACTTGCCGCAACGGGCAGATTGGTGACCGGAGCCCCAGCAGATTCGACCCGCACGTCTCCTGTCATCTGATGGAACTATTTGGATATGTACACTTCTCAAAAATCAAGTTTGATGTTTATTACAAGCATTTTTAGTCTTGGGTACCATTTACTGAAAAGTGTCTACGCTGGCCTTTCAAATGCAACAAAGAAGAGGAGGGGTAAGGAAAACTCAGAAGCCAATTCAGATTGTTGAGTTCAGCATCATTACTGTTAATAATTCTGACTGGCAGGTAAAACATTCATACTTCTCTGTTGCAGAGGACTACATATGAGCAGGGCTACAAAGTGCCAGGTGCCTAGCTAAACATTTTGCTAATCAGTTTCATGACCAGGCCCAAAGTGCTGGCCCACAAGTTGCACTCTAGATGAAAGTCACAGCTTCCTACAGCCAACTGCCTTGCCTCATTGCATATAGTGGTCCTCATCCAATAACTGAAGGTAAGCAGTGTTCGACGTAGGCAGTACTTGGATGGATAACTGCCTGCATTCACCACATACTGTTGGCTGCTTTCCCTCTGCCTTCCCAGCAAAAAGGGCGAGAAGGGGTGGTGGCATAAAGTTCCTGGTGGCATATAGTTCCTGAATTAAATTCCAAACCTCTCTGCAGTGTCCCATGAAATGAGAGAATGTGACACAGCTGATGGTCATCCATTCACCAAATGCGGGTGTTAAGCTTGGTGGCTCCCTTGGTGCTATTTGAGATAAGAAGACTGTGTGATGGCACCAGGTTTCATCCTTTCCCTTCTCTCATCATCATCCAACGCAGTCATGAAACTAGAATATACACACCACATACAGTCACCTACACTTATCACACACACTTAAAACACAAAACTGTTACACTTCATCAAGGAAAGGTGCCATTGTACTTGAAGTAAAGAAAAACTTTTCCTGTTAGGTGGTTGAGCTTGCCCTTTGGTGACTCCCATGTAACGATGTCATATGACTTTACTTTTCACCAGTGAAATATACTGCCTCAGAAGGGGGCGAGAAAATGAAACGAAACTCACCCCAAGGGTGTATAATGTTATTTCACTGATTACAAATGTAGTGGCGTGGCAAGAAAGCCAAGCCACTCGGAGGTAGCCGAAAGGCACGCTTTTAAGCTCACACAGGTTGGCGTGAGGTCTGGAACAAGGTAAAGTAATTATCCTATAAAGAAAAGAACGTAGTTCTTGGAATACTTAACTTTAATCCACAATTGGAGAACATCGCTCTTGTTTAGACATTATTACTCTGAATATAAACTGGTAATGGCGCCTTGCTAGGTCGTAGCAAATGACGTAGCTGAAGGCTATGCTAACTATCGTCTCGGCAATTGAGAGCGTATTTCAGTGTAGCTTCGCTAGCAAAGTCTGCCGTACAACTGGGGCGAGTGCCAGAACGTCTCTCTAGACCTGCCGTGTGGTGGCGCTCGGTCTGCGATCACTGACAGTGGCGACACGTGGGTCCGACGTAGACTAACGGACCGCGGCCGCTTTAAAGGCTACCACCTAGCAAGTGTGGTGTCTGGCGGTGACACCACAACAAAATTGAGTGAAATTTACAAAGAACAGGCAGTATGATTCCATATATCAGTATGATGTTGCATGCGCTCTATCCTGCACACACGCACTGATTCAGATGGGAAGGGTGGCATGAAGGCATTGTATCCTCTCCTGAGGCAAGGTGGCCCACAAATGTCATAACTGATCCTTAATATCCTGGGTACTGGCACTGGGACAGAGCTGACATCTGAGCTGGTCCTACACATTCTGCCAGGGACAGACATGGGACTACTGCTGGCCATGGGAGTACTTCAACATGCACACAGTTCATAGAGACATATGCCATGTGCGAATGAGCACTGTCCAAGTTGGAACATAGCACCATGACACTATCACATGAGAGGTAACGCATCAGGATGGAAGATGCCCATGACCTAGCACTGTGCTGTCAGAGCTCCCTCAATCTCTACCAGCTGTGACATGAAGTTATACCCAATGGCTCCCCAAACAATGACACCAGAAATAATAACACTGTGCCTATTCAAAACATTGGAAAAATGGGATCCCTCACCAGATCACTGGCAAATGCAGCCGTTTGTGCTGTGTTGTTAATGGCAACATACGCGTTGGGCATTAATTCCCTAGACTGGCTCCAGCTAGTCTCTGGCAAATGGTGTGGGATTTCAAAGAGTGTTACAGGCAGTCCATTACTTGTTTTTGAATGGCAGGAGCATGGATGAAGGTGCATGGATGAAGGAGTTACAATGTGTGTAGTGTGTAGTTATTTCGGTATGGAAGAGGAAATTATTGAATCCTACCACAATAGTGAATCTGAACAGTCGCAAGTGTGAGATGACAGACAGAAGAGTGCTGCACATTATGGGTACAGCAGGTAACTACACATTTTGTACTGGAAGAAAGACAGTGAAACTATTCGTAGTAATCAGCCCCTAACTGCAGGAAAAACAAGGGCTAAAATATTATAAGAATTTTACCTGAACTATTCTCGAGCTTGAGACTGCAGAGACACTATATTAGAAGAAAATCATGTTTCTTTTGGAGCACTGTTTTTAACCTGCGAACTGCAGGGAACTGTAGGCATCCCAGGGCACTGGTATGACTATCTTACAATCACTTTTCAGATACAAATATTTTAGTTTTCTTCTTAAAACAGTTAGGTTTGACAATATAGAAGCAACAATTGAAGGAAAATCTACAGATAATTTGGCATCTCTTTGTGAGTTTCACCAAAAATTTATAAATAACTGTATTGCCCACTGTACAGTCAGCAAATCTGTTGCAACTGATGAAATACGGCAGACTTCGAGGCCACTGGGTTCGTACACTACGTTCCACATAAGTGAGTGAAGTACAGTATCAAAATATACGTCCTTAGTGATGCAAAGACATTTTACTCACTAATTTCGAAGGACACATGGCAGTTGGCTGGGCAACACCTAAAATCAAATAAAGCTGAAGATCGAAGTTAAAATCTTCTGTGTTGTTAGGCCATATATTTCTTCAAATGATCGACATTTTGAACTCTCTGCTCGGATCTTCTCACGATCTTGTGATGTCCACTGTAGAGAGTGGACACCACACGATCCTGAAGAAGATCCCAGCAGAGGTGCCAAAACGTCTATTGTTTCAAGAAACATGCTGCAGCCTAACAACCCAGAAGATTTTAACTTCAGTAACAACAGCCATGAAAGCTTGCAGACTTATATAAGACTGATAATTTTCATGGACAGCACGAATAGGAATGTTACGACTGATACCTATTACACAAGCTATAGCCTAGCTCAGAATCCGCTGGATAACAAGTTATCACGTTATCTGCCATCAGCACTTTTGGAAAAAGAAGGAAAACCCCTAAATTTCAGGCTAGTAACACTACGGATATCAAAATTACACTCAATGGCTTTCAGTATGATTTCTGCCCACCTTTGATTGTCACACAGAAAACCATGCTTCTCCTCTCTACAATGCACGATGCAAATGCAAATGATGTCTATACTGGAAAATCAGCAGTAAATTTAGACTACAATAGAATCAATGGAGTGGTGGATATTGTGGGTCAGATGTGTGCATCTATACAACAGCCAGAATAACCAGATGATGGCCACATGCATTATTCTACCGACATCTTGATATTGCAGGACTTAATCTGATCATCATCTTTAGAAATAACAATCCAGATAATGAAGATAGGTGACAGCTTTTTCTAAAAAAAAAAAAACACCTATTGTATAGTCTTACGAATGCTCACCTAAAACTAAGAGCAAAACTAACAAACCTTCCGAAGGACATACAAAAATTTCTAGAAAGAGTCAGAAAAGGAGGCCCAATTCTTGATAAACCCAAACCTGGAATATGTCACCTATGTGGATGACAAAGAAATGTCAGGATGAAGCCAATGTGCAATAATTGTTGAAACAATTATTGCAACAAGCATTCTTGTCAGAACGTTACTCGTTTCTCCCCATGTGGATTTGTTCTGGTTGAAGATGTCTACTGATGTAAACTACTTTAACAATGTGACTGCTTTTTTATACTTATTTATACTTTATGTAAATAAATAATAAATAAATAATGCAATGACAAGCTGTTTTCTTTCATGTTTAACAATCTGGTTTGTCTACCAACAATAATTGTGTAAAGACAAAATTTTAGTGTAAATGTCATGGCACACCCACTCACGTAAAATCGGGAGGTGTGCCCACCAGAAGTTTAATGAAGCTGCTACTGTAGATTACAATTGACAGAGACAATAGACAAACACAATTAATGATCTGTTTTAGTGTTTCACACAACACAGATAAAAAACAGACACATGAAAGATAAACTAAATCTTGCAGTTTACATTATTATTTTTGTAAGGAAGTTACTACACAGAAAACTAGAAGATAGAATACAAGGAGAAGTATTAGTTTCTGTTAAAGCTCTATAAAAATATGCAGTTAACCGTTGAAATTAAGAAACAATCTGATGTCAACAAAAGGCACATTACTTCAATAAATGAAGGTATTAAGTTTGAAAGTCATTGACTACCAGTTCTACTGCATGTCATAGGTCTCTAATGTACAAGACAAAGTGCAACATTACTGTGAAATTGCTGTACACACTACATTATATCTTACCTGTGTAATCAATAGGTTTGCGAACATATTTTATAGGCTTTTCTGGATTGGCAGGAGCAATGATTTTGTACTGTCGCGCTGATGTTTTATTGGCTGTCAAAACACCAATCTCACGGCGAGCTACTTTCTCTTTGTGAATCATTACAGTCTGAAATAAAAATATATACTCTATTATGTAATAAACAAAGCTTCTCGATCTACAAATAAAATTTGCAAAATAGAACTGCAATCAAATACACACAGAGAAAAATTATCAAGCAGCAAAAGATGCGCGTAAAAACAAAAAGCATCAACAAACTAGAAGAAGAATATTAAGAAAATGAAACTATTCAGGATTTAAGGTAGAATGTCAATAAGGAACCAGGTAAAAGGAGAAAAAACATGTCAGAATATGAGAAAATACTTCTGCTTGATTATTAGTTCAAATATTTTGCTGGGTTTCTATAGAATAATAGTGTGTCACACTGTTCTATGGGAGGTTATTTCACAAGAGTAACAAGATTAGAGAAGCAGAGATATATACAAGATTTTGTTAAAAAATTATTTACATTGATCTGACATTTAAATGAATAAGAAATTCAGTACTCCGGAAGCTTTTCATACAGTTAATCTCATTTACAAATGATCATAAAATTCCCTTTACTGTTCCAACTTTCAAAATACTTTCCGTAATTATCAGGATTTGTTATCTATTTGCCAAAATTTCAAATATTCTCAGATAACTAATTATTCAGAGGAATTAGCACTTTACCTGAGCAATGTGATTCATCTGACTTTCCATTTCTGCCAGCTGTGCAGTCTGCAAATCAAGAAGATGCAGAAAATTGTACGCTAATGTGTTGATCTGATACGCCACACTTGCCAGGCTTTGGGTGGTGTAGTTTTTTGTCTCCTCCAAAGCAGCACGCTTGTTATCAGACTGAAAATAGTAATATCTTTACGAACACTGAAGCATGGCAAACAGAAAACATTTACAAATATGAATGTTTATAATAAAAAATAAAGATATTAAAAAACAAGCATAATGTTGATTGCTAGGAAATCTAAAGCTGAAGGTTTAGGCTAAATCCTCAGTTGGTCATTGAAATGTTTCTGGCAGTTATTATTTATTTCGGCTCTGCCAATGATTTACATATACAACCCTATTTACTGCCACAGTGGTTTGGAGTCCATATTGAACTGTAGGTCCCCTTGTTGCTGGGTGGTAAGTCAGTTCACAGGTTGGAGGAACGCAAAGGCATTTACCATGTCTCCACTGTGTCTAGTAAAGCACTTTGGTGTCCAAACCAACCTTCAAGTTGGGGACAACTTCCATTTATAAAACACAAGGGCATATTCAGAATTTAAAGTTCATTTTTAGACAAAAATAAAGTGTGATGTCTTCAGAATGGTAAAAGGCAGCAGCTGATGTTACCTTACTGTTTCCTATAAAAACTGTATGTAACCTCACGATTACATTTTGCACAACATTGGTGAGAGAGAAATGTGTTAAAATCTACAGCTACAAAGGAGAAATCAGAAATATTACACATGCAGCATGATCTCTGCAGAAACCAACCTAAATTACTCTCATAATAACTGGATCTCAATATGAGCATCAGTTTCAGATTTGGGAATGAGACACCACTCAATTTTTTCACATATCTTGTACAAAGCTAGAACACACCAGTTCCTTACAATCAACCTGAAAACGAGTGAGTATCTGTCCACAGTAACATACCACCTTCTGACCTACTCCTATAAACCACAATGACGAGAGTCTTCTTAGAGTGACAACAGAGTATCTTCTGTAAACTAAGGACTCAAACACAGTATTATTCTGCAATCAGTTTTACTTCTCCTTTCACATTATGCTACAATATCAGTACCAGTGTCAGCTACTGTAAAGGAGCACAAGAGCACATGAACACCTTAACTTTTGACACCTTGTGGATTACTTGGTTATTTTTCTTCAAAGGCTGTTAGGTGTAAAATAGATGCTGCAATCTGAAAGATACGGCACTTAAATCTGCCACACTACTGGACTCCATGAAACTCTCATCAGGGTCGAAAGCATACCTCTACCCCATTCACTCAGCATAAATCCTGCTAGATGATAGCCCACTCCTCAGGTATGCTAGTTCACTCACTGTGTACTGTAGTAAAATTGGATCAGACATCAGAGTATGTTAATGTTGTACTGACAGTAAACCTATTTTGTGGGGATCTGAATGAGTTATAGTATATTAAGTTATGAAGTTTATCATACAGCAAACCATTTGAGGTGCTGACAAGGGAAATCAAGGAAAATTCTCCATTGCTTAACCCCCCCTCAGATTTAGTGGTAAGACGGTCCAGCAGAAAGCCCGTCAAAAACTGAGCACAGATCAAACATGGAAACAGGAAGAAGGTGTACAGAACTGTGGAAAAGCAAAGTAAAATAGAAATAACGAATGGTCCAAGCTTAACAAGTACAACTTCAAGTGTCCTTAGATAGCTATGACGTCGTGGTTAAGTGGTCACAGTTTTGGACTGCAAAGTGGATGAGCAGTGTTCAAAACTCCCCTGGGCCAAATTTTTTTATTTACTTTTTTCACATAATTACCCACTGTCCATCCAGCGACTGATATGTTTATTCACTTTCTGTAGTCTTGGCAGTTGTCTTTGTATACATTGGTTCTCTTTCTGTAGTCTTGGCAATTGTTATAGTATACATTGGTGATAGAATATGCGTCATGTGGTAAGAATACATTACTCCGCAAGTAAATGTGATGAATAGTGAGAGCAGGTGAGATACCATATAGGCATCTCACTTAAATGAAAACAACAAATAAATGAGTGTGAACAATGTTACCACAAAGGAATTCAAGAATCAAAACTTTCAAAATGGAATGCAACTTCAAAAATGTTAAAAACATACATTTTGATATACCACAGAGAAAACTCTGTGATTGTGAAACTTATATTTTCATCATTTCTTTGAGAGTATCACATTCACATTCATACGAACACCTAAATCAGACAAGGAGGCAGATTTCACTCACTCATCAGACGTACAAGGTAGGTGCATCGAAAAGAGATTTCTATCATATGACACACGTACTGTCACTAATGATATGTATTACACACCAGATGTGTTTTCCAGCGGACAATTTGCTTGACTTGTCACCTTGTCATCAAATGTTTGTTGTTCCCATTCAAAAGCCATTCTTTCAGCTGCTAATAGAGTAGCAGCTGAGTAGAGAAGCAGGCAAAAAGGAATACAAACGTCTCAAAAATGAGATCGACAGGAAGTGCAAAATGGCTAAGCAGGGATGGCTAGAGGACAAATGTAAAGATGTAGAGGCTTATCTCACTAGGGGTAAGATAGATACCGCCTACAGGAAAATTAAAGAGACCTTTGGAGATAAGAGAACCACTTGTATGAACATCAAGAGCTCAGATGGAAACCCAGTTCTAAGCAAAGAAGGGAAAGCAGAAAGGTGGAAGGAGTATATAGAGGGTCTATACAACACCGATGTACTTGAGGACAATACTATGGAAATGGAAGAGGATGTAGATGAAAATGAAATGGGAGGTACGATACTGCGTGAAGAGTTTGACAAAGCACTGAAAGACCTGAGTCGAAACAAGGCCCCGGGAGTAGACAACATTCCATTGGAACTACTGACGGCCTTGAGAGAGCCAGTCCTGACAAAACTCTACCATCTGGTGAGCAAGATGTATGAGACAGGCGAAATGCCCTCAGACTTCAAGAAGAATATAATAATTCCAATCCCAAAGAAAGCAGGTGTTGACAGATGTGAAAATTACCGAACTATCAGTTTAATAAGCCACAGCTGCAAAATACTAACACGAATTTTTTACAGACGAATGGAAAAACTGGTAGAAGCCGACCTTGGGGAAGATCAGTTTGGATTCCGTAGAAATACTGGAACACGTGAGGCAATACTGACCTTACGACTTATCTTAGAAGAAAGATTAAGGAAAGGCAAACCTACATTTCTAGCATTTGTAGACTTAGAGAAAGCTTTTCACAATGTTGAGTGGAATACTCTCTTTCAAATTCTAAAGGTGGCAGGGCTAAAATACAGGGAGCGAAAGGTTATTTACAATTTGTACAGAAACCAGATGGCAGTTATAAGAGTTGAGGGGCATGAAAGGGAAGCAGTGGTTGGGAAGAGAGTGAGGCAGGGTTGTAGCCTCTCCCCGATGTTATTCAATCTGTATATTGAGCAAGCAGTAAAGGAAACAAAAGAAAAATTCGCAGTAGGTATTAAAATCCATGGAGAAGAAATAAGAATTTTGAGGTTTGCTGATGACATTGTAATTCTGTCAGAGACAGCAAAGGACTTGGAAGAGCAGTTGAATGGAATGGATAGCGTCTTGAAAGGAGGATATAAGATGAACATCAACAAAAGCAAAACGAGGATAATGGAATGTAGTCGAATTAAATCGGGTGATGCTGAGGGAATTAGATTAGGAAATGAGACACTTAAAGTAGTAAAGGAGTTTTGCTATTTGGGGAGCAAAATAACTGATGATGGTCGAAGTAGAGAGGATATAAAATGTACACTGGCAATGGCAAGGAAAGCGTTTCTGAAGAAGAGAAATTTGTTAACATTGAGTATAGATTTAAGTGTCAGGGAGTCATTTCTGAAAGTATTTGTATGGAGTGTAGCCATGTATGGAAGTGAAACATGGACGATAAATAGTTTGGACAAGAAGAGAATAGAAGCTTTCAAAATGTGGTGCTACAGAAGAATGCTGAAGATTAGATGGGTAGATCACATAACTAATGAGGAAGTATTGAATAGCATTGGGGAGAAGAGAAGTTTGTGGCACAGCTTGACCAGAAGAAGGGATCGGTTGGTAGGACATGTTCTGAGGCATCAAGGGATCACCAATTTAGTATTGGAGGGCAGCGTGGAGGGTAAAAGGTTGGTTGGTTGTTGGGATGTTTAAGGGGGACTAAACAGCTAAGGTCATCAGTCCCCCATTCCAAAAACAGGCGAGACAATAATGCACGAAGCAGGTAAAACCCCAAGGGGAAGGATACTCCCCCCCAGGCCCTAAAAGAACACAAATGCGGTAACGAATACGACAGACACGAAGAGTACAGATGAACACCAGACAAAAAGAAACAGAAGAAAAGAAGATGGCCGGAGACTGGTTGACTGACCACGACAACAAAAAAGGGAAAGAGTCAACCAACCGACTACACACTAAAATCTGCAACCAAATACGAGAGACTCGAGGACAAGAGACACACAAAGGGAAAGGAGCAGGACCTCCATAAATGGAACCATAAAAAGGACTACCACGGATAAAATTTAAAACGTCATCAGCCACGGAGGCATTGTCGCTTAAAACCAAAGGCAAAGTGCCCGGGAGATTAAAAGACTGCCGGAGGGTGCGCAGTCGGGGACACTCCAATAAAATGTGGGCGACCGTCAGCCGGGACCCACACTGACACAGGGGGGGATCCTCCTGATGCAAAAGATGGCCGTGTGTCAGGTATGTATGGCCGACGCGGAGCCGACACAGGATAACAGAGTCCCTGCAAGATGCCCGCAGGGAGGAGCGCCACACATCGGTCGTCTCCTCGACAGCCCGCAGTTTATTAGGCGCTGTCATGCCTCGCCACTCAGCAGACCACACCCCAAGCACCTTACGGCGCAACACCAGCTGCTGATCACGAGCTGTGAGGCCGATCTCCAAAGCTGGGGCGTCGATCGCCCCTTTGGCCAGCCTGTCAACACGTTCGTTCCCCGGGATGCCAACATAACCTGGCGTCCAAACCAAGACCACCGAATGACCAGAACGGGCAATGGCGGAAACAGACTCCTGAATAGAGGACACCAGAGGAGAAGAGGGATAGCAGCGGTCGATGGCCTGAAGGCTGCTCAGGGAGTCACTGCAGATGACGATGGACCTACCTGAGCAGAAACGCATATGCTCAAGAGCGTGCAATATGGCCACCAGCTCTGCAGTAAAAATACTGCAGCCAGCCGGCAAGGAGCGCTGCTCAACATGGGCATCGTGAGCAAAAGCGTAGGCAGTGCGACCATCAACCAGGGAACCATCAGTGTAGACAGTCTCACAGTCCGAAAATGAGGCGAGGAGCGCAAGAAAACGCCGACGGAGGGCCACAGGCAGAACCAAGTCCTTGGGTCCCTGTGCCAAGTCCAGACGGACGGACGGCCGGGACAAACACCCGGGAGGCGTAGGTGCATGGACCCGGAAGGGAGGCAGAAGAGGGAATGACCCCAGTTCCGACAGCAGGGACTGGACGCGGACAGCTACGGAAAGCCCAGACGTAGGTCGCCATTCGGGCAGATGGAGGACCATGGCAGGGAAAAGCAGGCGACGATTGGGATGGCCTGGCGAGCAATGCACGTGGACAGCATAGTCGGCAAGCAGTCGATGGCGGCGAATCCGTAGCGGGGGAACCCCGGCCTCCACCAGTAGACTATCCACGGGGCTGGTGCGAAAAGCGCCAGTTGCAAGCTGAACCCCACAGTGGTGTATGGGGTCTAACAACTTCAACACTGAGGGTGATGCAGACCCATAGGCCAGGCTCCCATAATCAAGCCGGGACTGCACAAGGGCTCTGTACAATCGCAGCAGCGTGCAGCGATCTGCACCCCAAGACGTGTGGCTAAGGCAGCGGAGGGCGTTGAGGTGCCGCCAGCATTTTTGCTTCAGCTGAGTAATATGAGGAACCCATGTAAGCCGGGCATCAAACACGAGTCCCAAGAAGCGGCAAGTGTCCACCACTTCAAGCAGGTGGCCGTCGAGGTAAAGTTCAGGATGAGGGTGGACCGTCCGACGCCTGCAGAACTCAAGTCTTGGCTGCAGAGAACTGAAAACCATGAGTCAGAGCCCATGATGCTGCCTTGCGAACGGCGACTTGCAGCCTGCGTTCAGCGACTCCCGTAGTCGTGGAGCTAAATGAGATGCAGAAGTTGTCGGCATACAAAGAAGGAGACACCGACGACCCCACGGCTGCAGCCAGACCATTAATGGCCACGAGAAATAAGGAGACGCTCAACACTGAGCCCTGCGGGACCCCATTTTCCTGTATATAAGATGAACTAGAGGCGGCACCCACTTGCACCCGGAAAGAGCGGCGCAATAAAAAGGTTTGAAGAAAAGCCGGGAGCCGACCACGAAGACCCCACTCATGCAACGTGGCGAGGATGTGATGCCTCCATGTGGTGTCATACGCCTTCCGCAGATCAAAAAATACAGCAACGAGATGCTGACGTCAGGCAAAGGCTGTACGGACAGCAGATTCCAGCCGCACCAAATTGTCCGCTGCAGATCGGCCCCGACGGAAGCCACCCTGGGATGGAGCGAGGAGACCGCACGACTCAAGGACCCAACACAAACGCCGCCCCACCATACGTTCAAGCAATTTGCACAAAACGTTGGTGAGGGTAATGGGACAATAGCTGTCCACCGCCAGTGGGTCCGCATCGAGCTTCAAGACGGGGACAATAACACCCTCTCACCATTGCGACGGGAACACGCCTTCGCTCCAAATGAGATTAAATATCACGAGAATGTGTCTCTGGCAGTCCATGGAGAGATGCTTCAGCATCTGCGCATGGATGCAGTCTGGTCCTGGTGCCGTATCAGGGCAATCGGTGAGGGCAGCGAGGAATTCCCTCTCGCTGAAAGGAGCATTGTATTTTTCAGAACGACGCGTGTGGAATGAGAACGGCGTCCGCTCGGCTCGCTCCTTTAGAGAGCGAAAGGTGGGGGGATAAGATGCAGTCGCAGAGCTCTTAGCAAAGTGCATGGCAAGCCGTTCAGCAATGGCGGCAGCGTCCGTGCAGACAGCGCCGTCCAAGGAGAGCCCAGGGACACCCATAATGGTCTGGTATCCATAAATCCGCCGGATCCGGAACCACATGAGCGAGGGGGAGACATGGGAGCCCAAGGATGAGACATACCTCTCCCAGCACTCCTGTTTACGCCGTGCAATAAGACGACGGGCCAAGGCACGGAGCCTCTTAAAGGCGATGAGGGTCTCGAGAGACGGGTGCCGCCTATGACGTTGGAGAGCCCGCCGACGGTCGCGAATAGCCTCAGCAATCTCCGGCGACCACCAGGGTACAGCCTTCCTCCGAGGGAGGCCAGAAGAACGGGGGATGGCAGCCTCGGCCGCTGAAATGATGGACGTGGTTAAAACACGGACCACCTCATCAATGTCACCCTGTGGGGGAGACTCAATGGTTGCAGCGGAAGTAAAAGCCAGCCAGTCAGCCCTGTGGAGAGCCCAGCGGGGCAGGCGCCCAGAAGAATGACACTGGGGCAGTGACAAAGAGATGGGAAAATGGTCACTACCACACAGGTCAGGATGCACTCTCCAGTGGAAGGATGGGACAAGTCCAGGGCTGCAAATAGAGAGATCGATGGCCGAGAATGAGCCATGGGCCACACTGAAATGCGTGGGAGCACCGGTGTTCAAGAGGCTAAGGTCGAGCTGAGCCAACACATGCTCCACGGCCCGACCGCGGTCATCGGAGACAGTCCCACCCCAGAGAGGGCTGTGGGCATTGAAATCGCCCAGAAGCAGCAAAGGTGGCGGGAGTTGAGCCAGCAGCGCAGCCAAGACATGTCGGGGGAGCTCCCCATCCGGAGGAATGTAAACAGAGCAAACAGTAATAGCCGGCGAGAGCTCAACCCTGGCAGCAACTGCCTCTAAAGGCGTCAGAAGGGGTACTGGCGAGCTACAGACAGAGTGGTGAACAAAGAGGCAAACCCCACCTGACGCTCGTTGACAGGCAGCGCGGTTCTTATAGTATCCCCGATAACCGCGAAGGGCGGGGGTCCGCATTGCCGGAAACCAAGTTTCCTGCAGAGCAATGCAGAGAACAGGGGAAACACTCACTGAGAAGCATCCGGAGCTCAGGCAGGTGGCGGAAATAACCGCCACAGTTCCATTGGAGAATGGAAGCAGGAAGGGACTGGGAGGGCGTGAATGCGACTAAGAGGCAGACAGCGCCTCAGAGCCAACTGCCGCTACCGGGGGAGAGTCAGCTGAGTCCATAGGAGAGGCCCCCAAGGGTTCCGTGAGGGCAAGATCCGCGGCAGAGGCGAGGATCTCCACCTCATCCCCGGAGCCAGGACTATGTACAGCAGGCGGTGCTGAAACCGCCGGAACGTCCTTCTTCTTGGACACATGCCGTTCCTTCTTCTCACGTCGGCCCTTAGGGTGAGAGGGCTGGGAGAGCTTCTCTGAAGGAGCGTCGGAGGCTGACGACGCAGAAGCCCTACGACCAGCAGGTGGCGGAACCTTCAGCCACTGGCTGACATCCGCCTGGGTAGGAGAAGAAACGGAGGAAGGGAGAACCCCGAGGGACCCCTTCCGCGAGAGAGGAACCGGCGGAGGCAACGCCGGCGGAGAAGGAGGGGGAGGGATCGAGCCTCCCGGTTGTGGAGCAGATGTCACTCCCGAAGTAAGCGTGGGGGGAGCGACAGAAGAGGGTTTGCCCCCAACTGCTAAGGGGGCAACAGAGGAAGGCTTGCCCCCAGACACGAGGGGGGCAGACAGAGATACACGGCCCCGAGGGCCCACTGAAGGCGACACAGATGAGGCGACAACCGTCGCTCGCGTGGGCGACGATAACGTGGCTGCAGCATAAGATGTTCGAATGGAAGTAGGATACAACCTTTCATATTTCAGTTTTGCCTCTCGATAAGTAAGCCGGTCCAGAGTCTTAAATTCCATGATCTTCCGCTCCTTATGAAGAACGGGGCAATCCGGCGAGCATGGAGAGTGGTGCTCCCCACAGTTGACACATACAGGCGGAGGCGCACATGGAGAATTGGGATGAGAGGGGCGTCCGCAATCTTGACATGTAGTGCTGGATGGGCAACGGGAGGTCATAAGCCCAAACTTCCAGCACTGGAAGCACCGCAGCGGGGGAGGGACGTACGGCTTGACGTCGCAACGGTAAACCATCACCTTGACCTTCTCGGGCAAGACATCACCCTCGAAGGCCAAGATAAAGGCACCGGTGGCCACCCTGTTAGTCTTGGGTCCTCTATGTACACGACGGACAAAATGTACACCATGTCGTTCCAAGTCGGCTCTCAGCTCGTCATCGGATTGTAACAAGAGGTCACAATGGTAAATAATTCCCTGGACCATATTTAAGCTACTGTGGGGAGTGACGGTAACAGGGACGTCACCCAGCTTATCACACAAGAGCAACACTCGTGACTGGGTTGGGGAGGACGTCTTGAGGAGGATGGACCCATTCCTCATTTTTAGACAACCCCGCCACTTCCCCAAACTTATCCTCCAGGTGTTCCACAAAAAACAGAGGCTTCGTCGTAAGAAAGGAGTCACCATCAGTCCTGCTGCAGACAAGGTATTGCGGTACGTAAGGCTCCCGCTTGGCACTAGATCGGCGTCCCTCCCATGGCGCAGCCAACAAGGGGAACGTCTGAGGGTCATATTGCGCAGCATCGAAGTCGACTCTACCTCGCTTAGAGACGCTGGTGGCCGTGCGACCACCAGCTTGGTGTGATTTATTGCGCTTCATTGCGCCACATCCGCCCAGATGCCACCTACTCCGAACGAGGGCTCTCCCCAGGGCGCCACCCAGCCAAAGCAACGGGTACCTGGCCGATATCCCGTTGCCCGGAGTCCCCATGCCCCAGACAAGATGGGCACATACTCCTTGGCATGCATGGGGAGGAAACAGCTCTGGCATCTGTAGTGCGATCCCTGCGTGGTCAGGGGGCTACCACCAAGAGGGTACATGACGACCCCACCACAACGGACTGGCTACCGTGCTGGATTTTAGGTGTTGAAAGGGTCCACAGTTGTCGTGGGCGCTAAGAAGAAGAGTGCGCACAAGGCGAGAAGGAGACAACCCAGAAGATGTTGAGCGTAGTCCCCCCCCCCACGACAATAGGTAACATGCAAGATGGTGGAGCGTGATGGACCAATAGAAAAACACCACGTAAGGTGTCCTTCCCCAAATGGCACGCACAAACAACCGGGGGGGGGGGGGGGGGGGGGGGGGGGGGGGACTCCTTTTAGTCGCCTCTTACGACAGGCAGGAATATCGCGGGCCTATTCTTACCCCCGAACCCGCAGGGGGACGTGGAGGGTAAAAATCGTAGAGGGAGACCAAGAGATGAATACACTAAGCAGATTCAGAAGGATGTAGGTTGCAGTAGGTACTGGGAGTTGAAGAAGCTTGCACAGGATAGAGTAGCATGGAGAGCTGCATCAAACCAGTCTCAGGACTGAAGACCACAACAACAACAACAACACAGAGTAGTCGTGCAGAATCAACTTTCATTATAGATCTCTTCCTTACACCTTGCTGTTGCAAATGGACATTACACCTTGCTGTTGCAAATGAACATTAAATACGACACAGACGTAAATTTGAGCACAACAAGCAGACACGTCAATGACTGGACAGACAGTTCATAATTTTGTGAACAAAAAAAATGACGTGATGGAGCTTTGAACATGGGCTCGTCCAGTTTGTAGGCCAACTCCGACACCACGTAACCACAACGTCCTGCCTGTTCGT
Source organism: Schistocerca americana (assembly GCF_021461395.2). Classification (NCBI taxonomy): domain Eukaryota; kingdom Metazoa; phylum Arthropoda; class Insecta; order Orthoptera; family Acrididae; genus Schistocerca; species Schistocerca americana. Next base: position 333,950,384 of record NC_060122.1, on the reverse strand, counting down.
CTGTGCTCGATGTTGTTCTTAAGCTTGAACCATTCAATGTTTCCATTTTGGTTTCATGCTTCCATACAGCTTCTATCTGTTTCCATACTTTATCTGTGTTCAGTTCTTGACAGGCTGTCCACTGGTCCACTGGGCCCTCTTACTACTAAATCTGGGGGGGGGGGGGGGGGGGGGGGGGGGGGGGGGGAGGGGGGGGGGGGTTGTTGTTTTCCCTTGTGAGAATCATAATGGCCTACAGCACATCACCATCAATTGTGAGACTGCAGCATTTATTCACGCTTCTGAAAACTAGTGATCTTATGGTGAGTCAGGTTCATCTATGCTGTAGTCCCAACATTGTAAACATGATAATTCACAAAAAAGCTATATCACTGGTTTCTCTGATGTTCACTTACCATATTTACTCGAATCTACGCCGCACTTGAATCTATGCCGCACCTTAAAAATGAGACTCGAAATCAAGGAAAAATAAAAAATTTCCCGAATCTAAGCCGCACCTGAAGTTTGAGACTTGAAATTCAAGGGGAGAGAAAAGTTTTAGGCCGCACCTCCAAATCGAAACAAAGTTGGTCCATTGTAATATGAGACACAATTTAGATCGAATGAATGACGATACAGCTACAATAGTTTGGTTCGAGTCGTAAGCTTAACAGTTAAGCTACACCAGGTAGCCATTGCTAATGCGTCAGGCGCTCCGTCCGTATTTATACGGGTACCGGTACCCTTCCTTTTTCATGTGCTTCGTCTGGTTTGGATTGATTGCTTATTTTTCTTTGATATGATAAGTGCCATTCTCTTTGTTATATGTGTTTATGTCACTCTAAGCTAAAAATGCATTACTGTACTGTGTCATGCATTGTTTGTCGCATTCTGATGAGTGTTTACGGCCTGTCGCCGCTCGCGGCATGGCTTGCTTTTGTGTGCGCTACCGCCGCTTGCAATTAAAACAAAAGAGAGGAATCGTCTCATTAGCGAAACAATGGCAAGAGACTGCTATTTGTTGTTACTGACACTGCTGCGTTCTTTGATAATGATCAACAAGAACCAAATAATAGAATGCGTATGATAGAAGATGTTCTGAACCGGAGTTTAGCGAAAATTTTTCTCCGTTTGAAAATCTTTGCAGACGCCTCTTTAGTACATTACATACTGCACAGAAATTAGTCATCTTAGATTTTAAAATCTAGTCAATTGCCGTGCTTCATTTCTGACTGTATTACTATTAGGCATAAGAATAATATGAATATAAACATGACATGATATGTATATTCTTCTGTGTTTCCGGTAGTCTCACTCTAGTTTCATAGTTTATTAGGCAAACAGGTTTTAAATGAGATAGCAGCAAACACGAAAGAATACATGGCAAAATGTTTGTATTCGTATTGTTCTTATGGTGAAGAGAATACTGCATGTGATTCACAATTCATAAAAGTTCCTATTAGCAACCATCTCTTCTCACAGGTAGGGAAAAAATTCAGAACGTAGAGTTGGCCATTTTGACAAACATCCCTAACAGTCTTGAAAGTCGGATTTTCGTAGTACATTGAAATGCTGCTACATTCGAAGATGAACAATACGGAATTTGTATTCACTTCATTGGATAACGTATGAAAATGCAGTGGTCGAAACTCGGGACGGAGAAAAAAGCTCGTCTTCCACCTTTTTTTAAAAAATTTATTTACTGGCACAGAGGTTTTGGCGCCAGTATTTATCATTGTGACTGCAAAGCATGCCTGTGTAGTGCTACATATATTCGACGGCAGAAGTTAGTTGTGGCGGCACCTACCAACATTTTTCAGAACTTCCTCTTACGTTGCACTCGATTCTAAGCCGCAGGCGGTTTTTTGGATTACAAAAACCGGAAAAAAAAGTGCGGCTTAGATTCGAGTAAATACGGTAAGTGTGAGATAGACGGCAGTATGTTGTAGGCCTTGCAGATCTGAGCACCTCAGTTATAGTCCAGTCAAGTGACCATGGTGGTAGACATTACTACTTGAGTTTAATCATTTCCACAAATGGCACTTAATGTTTGGAGTTGGTTGTTTACTGTGCAGGAATCAGCTTTTGTGTGCAGTGTAAACGTGAACTATGTTGAATCTATTTTAAATGCTCACAGAAAAGTAAAGCTGTCTGGATGGATTGTGAGTCATCATTTGGCAGAGCACTTGCCCACAAAAGGTGAAGGTCCCAAGTTCGAGTCTCAGTCCGGCACGCAGCTTTAAGGAAGTTTCGTATCTCCACACATTCCACTACAGAATGAAAATCTCACTCTGGGAACAGACATGTAAATTACCAGGAAAAGTTAGCCGCAAAGGAACTAGAACCTCCAAAAACAGATCTTTTGATTGAGAGAATGATGAAATCAACATGACTGCAAGCAAACATTTAACAAGGGCGTGTACAGTTAATACAGGTTGATATGTGGATGTAGCATAAAGATATCTGATTTTCAGGTGACTGAAGGGTTGGAAAAAAGGCATTGGCCCAATGACTGCCGTGGGTCTGGAGAAATGATTCAGAAATTTGAAAAGACGGGTTCTTTTGCTGTGCAATCTGGTAGAGGGAGGAAACAAATTGATTCGTCGGCAGTGGAATCATTGGCCACAGCAATGCAGGAGGAGACGAGTGGTGGTGTGCAAACGTGTAGTGCACAGAGAATTGCCCAAATATTGGACATACCCGTGAGCACAGTGCGTAAAATCCTACAAATCATCATCCTTTGCTATCCATTCAAAATTACTTCCTCTTCACCTGCCAGCAAGAGAGACCTTTGCTTTAGAATTCCTTGCTCGCAGGGAAAAGGACAATGATTGGCCGTGAAAGATTTTGTGAACAGACGAAGCCCACTTCCGTCTGACAGGATACGTCAATACACAGAACTGTTGAATATGGGCAACAGAAAATCCACACGCAAATCAACCAGTACCACTTCATCCTGAAAAGGTCACTGTGTTGTGCAGGTTTACAGTATCATTTATCACAGGGTCATATTTTTTCGAAGAGACAGGGGCTTCTGGCCCTGTCACCTGAATTGTCACTGGTAAGTGCTATGAGTGTCTTTTGCGCAACCACATCATTCCAGCTCTCTAACAGCGTGGATGTGTAGATGGGATCATTTTTATGCAAGATAGCACACCTCCGCACATTGCAAATCCAGGTAAGCAGCTGCTGAAGTGTCATTTTGGAAATGCTAGAATTATCAGCTGCCATTTTCCTACAGCCTGGGCATACTGATCACCTGATCTTAATTTATGTGACTTCTGGCTGTGGGGCTATCTGAAAGATGTTGTATTCAGTGTTCCGATTGCAAACTTAGCTGCAGTGATGGCACACATTGCGCAACACATTCTGAACATGACCCCGGAAACACTTCGATCAGTTGTGGTACATGCTGTTTCTTGATTTCAGTTTGTTGAAGAAAATGGTGGACAGAATATTGAACACGTTCTGCACCAATTACATGGAAATTAATAATCTGATTTGATTTTGACTGATGCTTTTTATGCAGTTTATGCCCTCAGGACAATTGAAAACTGATTTTCCCCATCCGATATGATACGACCCTGCCATGGCGGATGGGCTTATGTAACTAACAGTATCACACTTTTACACCCACGCACACTGAGTAGTACAGTTTGTTTAACGTCAAATGTACACCTTAAGCATTGTTGTATGTCATTTGTAGTCGACCACTATTAAAAATACTATGTTACATTAAAATGATACAACAATGATTTACACTTTTAATGCTCTAATGAAATTTGCAGTTAACCAACATTTAGACTCCATTTCAAAAATAAAGTTTTCCCAAACCACACAGGACTATAAAATGCCTAGCTTTAGGTGGGTAAGGAAAAAAGAATTCTTCGCACCCTCTGCTTCAAGTTACTAATGACTCTTTCCGAAAATGTTAGTGGGAATAGAAGTAAATGTTGCAATCAGTAACAGGTTAACAAGAAATTTACCATATAGTTTGATAATTAAGACAGTACACGAACACACAGGGAATAGTGGTTCCATAGATGATTTATTAATATGTTCAATGAAAATACTTTTTGCACAGTACACAGCTAAGGCTGGCAGCGATAAAGAAGTGAATATCTGTCCAAAGTCTTACACCATCTTCCAACTTCTACCACAACAGCTACTCCCAAAAACCACCACGCCAAGAATCTTCTGAGAGCGACGATTAATAGAGCTTCAGTAAACTAAGGATTCATGTTAAAAATATGCAGTTTATTTGTATTAACAACATTGATGGCCCAACGGTACCAACCGGCCGCCATGTCATCCTCAGCCCACAGGCACCAGTTGACAGTTGATGTGGATATGGATATGGATATGGAGGGGCCTGTGGTCAGCACACCACTCTCCCAGCCATATGTCAGTTTACGAGACCAATTAACAACATTACAAGTCATTAAATTACTCACCAAGCAGCAGTAGAACATACACATAACAAGAGATTATAATTATGCAACCTTCTCACCCTGTCCGGTAAGTCTCCCCTGACCCGCAGATCTGGGCATCTTTTCCAAAATCTACCCCTTATCCTAGACCTCTCCAGTCCTTTTCCTCCACCCCCTATTCCTTTCCCTTCTGGCGGAAAAATAAGCCACTAGCTCCAAAAGCTAACATAATTATACCCTCCTTTTATGCGTGCTTTCTGCCTCTGCTTGACGAGTAGATTTTTTATCTATCCAATTACAATGAATTACCAAAAATTGGTTGTTTTCTCTGTTAGAGCATTAAATTATATTCATAAATTGGTAATGGCATATCCCCTGTCTCTGCTCAGTCTTTGGTTCAGTGTTCACATGACTTTTTCTCTTCTTCAAATTTCTTAGAGCACCACTGATCCAGCTGATAAAAGATGAATGATGTTCAATTTTATACATTTTATTATGTGAGTATGCTATCTTTCAGCATAGCCACTGAACATTAGTTTTTGTGCAACTTCCTATTTTATATTGCAATCCACACACAGTATTATATTCATATCTGCATACCTTTTACAGAGCTTTACACTACGAATAGCCATTTTCCTTTATTCTGTTTCTAATACCTTTCTGTGCTGACATTGCAATAACTCACACATGTACTTTTCATTATTTCTGATCTTTATCTTGGCCAAATGTCACCACCTGTTGAACCACGTGATGTATATGCATAAACCATATCTGCATGTTTTTTCATTTGTTATGTAACAATATGCTAATATTTTTCTTAATCTGTTACTGACTAGAACTCAGCAAATTTTCCCACAGATAATTAATATTGAGAAATGTGTCAGTGAAATTACTACGTAACTAGTGACCAGAGCATTTTAATCCAAGAAACGTGGATCAATAATTGTGGAAGAACTCCAGTGGTTCAAGATCGGTAATTCAACCACTTTCTCATTAGCAAGAGAATATCTAGCAATTAATTACATTCATAGCATGCTTCTATTCTGTAAATCAAATGGATACCAACAGCTCTGTCCACAATGGAAACAGCAGTTGATAAAACTGTAAGTGTATCATGCTTTCGAAAAACCTAATGAATGGCTTACCTCCTAAATAATGAATATTTAATGTAAACAATAAATTAAAATTGGGAATATTTGATGACTAAGTATTTACATGTAGTGTCAAAAAATATTTTCTGATCTTGGAGGACAACTACAAGTACCTGAAAGTAGTTAGCCTCACAGTATTCAGCAACTCTCTCCAGATTTGTGTGGCTATCAGCAAGGCTACTGCGACCCTCTGGAATTTCCGTTTGCAGTAAAGCTGCAAGATCAGCCATATTGTCGGAGTCACTACCTAATCCAGATTCTCGGTTGGCATCCATATTTACTGGGCAGGAAACATGAAAACATATGATAAAACAAAACAATAATGATAAAATGGAACAAAACACTTGTAAAATTAAAGTCTGAAATTGAGGAATCTGTTCTTAATACCACAACAAATACATGTGATACACATTATCACAGTATAGTGTAAAAATATACAGGGTGGACCAATTGTAATCCATAATGGGAAATAACTCAGGATAGAAAAGAGATACAACAAATTATTGTAGATAAAATATGTAGGCAGCAAAGAGGGTCACACATTGCTACGAACGGCTCTGACTGTCAATGTGATTTTCAAGGTGATTTGGAGGTTAAAAAAAATTACTTTAAAGATAGGAACTCTAATATTTGATTTAAGACTTGAAAAGAGCACCAAATTTTACGTATCAAATAACGTATTATTCAAGGTCATGGCAAGGTTTGATGAAGGTCAAATAAGGAAATGTGTTTTTACTTCTAGTAGGGACTAACTCAGAATAAAGGAGGGATACAGCACAATAAAATGTTAGACCCAACTTGGAAGGGGCATCCCAAGGAATGAGAAGTGAGGGGACTCACTCAAGGACTTATAAATCAATGATCTATGTTTTATTTTTGTAAGTTCTGTCTTGCAAATTTCAAAACAACATTTACATGTTGTCATGAATTTATTTTTGCCAATAAACACGTTGATTACAACTAAAACTTCATACCTCTCTTTGCTCTTTCCAGATCCAACTTCAACTTCACAAATAGAGGTTTCCATTAAACATAACTCAACCTTTGAATGACCTTCGATAATTAACTTGAGGTCATGGTTACTAGTAATGGTATGTGACTCCTTATGCCCCTCCAATTTGTATGTAATATTGTATTTTGCTGCATCCCTTCTCTATTCTTGAGTTAACGCTTCTAGAACTAAAAACATTCTTTGTTTATTTCCCATTCACAGAAACTTGCCTTGACCTTGAATAAAGCATTATTTTATATGTAAAATTTTCCGTTCTTCTCAAATTTTAAATCAAATACTAGGGCTCTGACTTAAAAAAATTGCTTCAACCTTCAAATCCCCTCGGAAATCACGTTCAAGGTCATGGACATTAGTAGCAATGTATGACCCTCTTTGCCATCTACAACTTTTGCCTAATACATTTTGCTGTATCTCATTTATGTCCCAAGTTATTCCCCGTTATGGATTAAAATGTTCCACCCTGTATATATACTAACCCAGTAAAACACTGAAAAAGAATCTAATATGTCTGTTTTCTTCCATTTTTTGTTGTGAAAGAAGAGAAAGTGCTAAATATAATATTTCATCCATTGAACAAAAACAATCCTTCTATTTAGGCTAAGTTGAACCCTAATCAAAACTGTTTTATTACAAAATAAGAATAATTTTCTTAATTAACATTCCATTACGAAGACAATATAAGAATGATTCTATAATACAAAAAATTACACACTTCAAATTTCTGAGGCAATGTTAGTTAATATTAAACACATATAAAAAAAGGGTCAGATTTAATATCAACCCTAGCATCTTAGAATTCTGTAGTTTCTCTAAATTACTTCTTCCTTCCTGTGCACCACCGACCTTGCTGGGGTGGGTTGCTTGCTTACTCAACAATACATACAACTGTACTGTAGGCACAGTGGAGGTGTATCTATGGAGAGACCAGACTAACCCACAGTTCCTGAAGAGGTGCAGCAGCCTTTCAGTAGCTGCAGAGACAACCGTATGGATGACTTACTGATCTGGCTCATTCTGCTGGTACTGCAAATGGTTGAAAGCAAGAAAAAAATTACAGCTTCTTTCCCCCTGAAGGCATGCAACTCTAACGTATGGCTTAATGATGATGGAATCTGCTGTGGTATAACATACTGCAAGTAAAATAGTCCCCAATTCCAGTCTCTGGGTGGGGACTGGTCAGGAGGATGTCGTCATCAGAAAAACAAAGCTAGCATTCTATGATTCAGTGAGTGGAATATTTGAGCTCTCAATGAGATTGGCAGGTTTGACAGTGTAAAAAGGTAAATGGATAGCTGAAGTTCGATGTAGTGAGAATTAGTGAAGTGCAGTGGCAGGAAGGACAGGACTTGCGATCAGGTTGGTACAGTGTTATCAACAAAAACTCATTTTGGAGTAATGCAGGAGGCAGAATATAATGAGTAAGAGATGGAATGGGAACAGGTAAGGGGATAGGTGGGTAAAGGAGAAAGACTAATGAAGATTGAGGCCAGGAAAGTTACGGGAACATAGGACACATTGTAGGGAGAGTTCCCACCTGAGTAACTCAGAAAAGCTGGTGTTGGTGGGATGGATCCAGGTGGCACACACTCTGAAGCAGTCACTAAAATCAAGAACATCGTCTTCAGCAGCGTGCTCAGCACTTGAGTGGTCCAGCTGTTTCTTAGCCACAGTCTGTCAGTAAACATTCATGCAGGCAGACAGCTTGTTGGTTGTCATATCTGCATAGAATACAGCAACCACTGGCTGCAGCTTAACTTGAAGATCACGTGACTGGTATCATCAGTAGCCCTGCCTTTCATGGGATCAGTAATGCTTGTGACTGGACTGGAGTAGGCAATGGTGAGGAAGTATGGAACAGCATCTATGTCTATTAAAGGGACATTGTCCATGAGGCTAGAATTTGGGAGCAAGGGTTGCGTAGGGATAAGATATTGTGTGGGTTCGGTGTGCGGCGGAATACCGTTGTGGGTTGAGTGGACAGGGTAGTGGCTAGGACATTCATCATTTCAGAATTTGACGACGGATAGCCAAAGCACTGGTGGACAATGTGATTCAGTTGCTCCAGTCCTTAGTGGTGCTGAGTCATAAGGGGAATGCTCTTCTGAGGCTGGAAGGTGGGACTTTGGGAGGTGGTGGGCGACTGGAAAGATAAGGCATGGGAGATCTGTGTTTGTACAAGGTTGGGAGGATAAATACACCCTGTGAAGGCCTCAGTGAGACCCTTGGTTTATTTCGAGAGGGACTGCTCATCACTACGGATGCAATGCCCACAGGTGGCTAGGCTGAATGAAAGGGACTAGTTGTTATGGATCGGGTGGCAGCTGTCACAGTGGAGGTACTGCTGGTGGTTGGTAGGTTTGATATGAATGGAGGTACTGATGTAGCCATCTTTGAGGTGAAGGTCAACATCGAGGAAGGTGGCTTGTTGGGTTGAGGAGGACCGAGTGAAGCAAATGGGGGAGATGGTGTTGAGGTTCTGGAGGAATGTGAGTAGGGTGTCCTCATACTCTAACCAGATCATAAAGATGTCATCAGCGAATCTGAACCAGGTGAGGGGCTTGGGTGGTTAGAAAAGATTTCTCTAGATGATTCATGAGTAGTCAGGCATAGGATGGTGCCATGCTGTACCCCAGATTTGTTTGTAGGTGAGAAGTAATTGTGGTTGAAGATGTAGTAGGTCATGGAGACTAAGGGGCATTGGGTAAGATAGTGATCAATAGTAGCAAGTCCATGGGCATTAGGGATGTTGGTGTAAAGGGAGGGCATCAATAGTGACAAGCAGGGCACCATGTAGTTAAGGAACAGGAACTGTGGAGAGTCGGTGGAGCAAATGGTTGGTATCTTTTATATAGGTGGCTAGGTTGCAGTTAACAAGCTGAAGGTGTTGGCCTATGAGAGCAGAGATTCTCTCAGTGGGCACACAGTAACCAACCTCAATGGGACACCCTAGATGGTTGGATTTAGGGACTTCAGGAAACATTTAGAAGGTAGGTGTGCTGCGAGTGCTAGGGTGAGGAGACAGATGGACTCCAAGGGGAGGTTCAGCAATGAACCTAAGGATTTGAGGAGAGACAGGAGATCCTGTTAGATTTCTGGAATGGGGTCTTTGTGGCAGGATTTGTAGGTGGATGAATGTGACAGCTGGTGGAGTCCTTCTGCCTGGTAATCCTTGCAGTTCAAAACAACAGTGATGTAGTATTATAAGATCGGGGTCAGTTTTTAGATGATGGATTGCTGTTCTTTCTGCGGATGTAAGTTTAGTTCACATGTTGTGGTATTTGGAGAATGATGGTGATGCAAGGTATGAGATTACAAAATTCTTGGAAGTTAACAGCAGGTAATTTAGGGTGTTGGGGGTGGCTTACAGTTGGATGTGGGAGTGAACCGAGTCAGGCAGGGAGCAACCCTGGTCTTTGTTTGAGACTGATAGATAGGGTTGTTGGAGTGTTTCTAGGGACTGGGAGAAGGAGAGAAGGTTTTAAACATGTGCTATGTGACTGAATTTGGGAGTGGGGCAAAAGGTGATGCCTTTGGAATGGACTGATACTTTTGTGGGTCTAACGCTTTTGGAGGAAAGGTTCATCACTGTTTTTGGGTCTGTTAAGGTTTTGGATTCTGTATAGCAATAGAAGGGAGTTTTTGAGGGTTGGGTAAATGTAGTGGTTCTGCAAGGCAGGGTTTGTCAGCTATGATGGGATGTGTGGGAGGTTTGGCAGTTGTGGTAGAGGTGGTGGATAGTGGTGGTCCAATGCGGGAGTAGGAAGAGAAGAGGGCGGAGAGTTTTTTGAGGTGGCGTTCTGCATGCTGCTCTAGTTCCTGGAGGACAAGAGTTACAATGTGCGATATGGGATCCAGGAATCTGGGATTGCACAACCTGTGCCATGTGTATGCTTCCCACCAACACAAGCTTTTCTGAACTGCACAGGTAGGAACTCTCCCTACAATATATCCTGTCTTCCCGTAACCATCCTGGCCTAAATCTTCGTCAGTCATTGTCATTTATCCACCTATGTCCTTCCCTGTCCCCATTCCAGCACTACACAGCCCTCTACTCCACTAACGCACTCACAGCCTTTCTATTTCTTTCCTTTCCCACTGCCCCCCCCCCTCCTGCCCATCATCTACCCTCTCAACTGCCTACCTGCCCTACCCTCTCCCCTCCTCATACTGTATGCTCTCACAAGCAGCAATTTATGATCTGCCACTACTATCCTGCTATGCCCCCCATTCTCTGCCCCAGCCTCCTCCTTACCCCCACCACTCACTTTGCCTCTCCCATCATGTGCTGCTGCTTGCAATCTGGCCTTGGCTGTCAGAGACTGTGGTCATGTGTGTATGAATTGCATTTGAGTGTGTGTGTGTGTGTGTGTGTGTGTGTGTGTGTGTGTGTGAATATTGTCTAATTCTGACGAAGGCCTGTTTGGGCAATTGCGTTGTTTGACATGCATTTTGTTGAGTCTATCTGCGACTCTGCATCTCTTTTATATGGATAGTAGCAGCTATCCTTTTCAGAACATTGATATTATTCCAGCCTGGATTCTCCATTGTTTGATTTTGCCTGAAAGCTTTCCTTCCATCTTGTAACCCAGTGCTGTTTTTCCTTATTGCTATTTTCTAATGCTTTACTATACTTGGTGTCTGTCCTCCTTTTTCTCCTTTCCCATGTTGTCATTTGTCACCTTCCAAACTGCACTGCTCATCACTACTTACGAGCCACACTGTATCAACTGTCTCATGAGTGTGCATCGGATGGCTACTGGGCCGCGCTGATTTTTGTTGCAGCATCTCATGCCCCATATTACTCTCACCGATATCATTAATCCTAGACCTTCAACTCACTCTTCCTGTGGCACTTTCACTTATTTTTCACATGTTATTTTCTGTACCTTCCTAGGCCACATGAACTTGTATCTCACCCTACCAAACCCTTCCCCCTCCCCTCCCCCTACTCCTTCTCCTCTCAATTCCAGTCCTTACATACTAACTTCACACAGGCCAATCCCATCTGTCGTCCCCCTTCTTCACACTTACCCACCCATAGACCTGCAACCCACTTTACTATCTTTTTATTTATTTTTTTCTTTGATCACATAGTGCTTTCTCGTCAACTGCAGTTGGTTTTCGCCTTTCACTATCGGCCCACTATCTCAGATTTCATCTGCTGCTCCATACTTTATCCACTTCATCCTTTTTGTGATTTTGGTCTATTTTTGGGAATTTTTTGGATGTATTTATGTATTTTTACCCCCCACCATGAATCCATGCTCCTTCCATCTGCGTCAATAGAAGTTTCCTTATCCCTAGCTGGAACCCATTCTTATATACTGTTCTTGCATTATTGCTTGGCTCATCAAATCCCCCCAAATGGCCTTACAATAAAAGTACCCATCTCCAGCTGCCACCCTTCCTTCCACAATGATCTCCATCTGTTCAGCTCCCCCCATCCTTAACCTTCAATAATACAGTCCTGCAGAACCACCTCAATCAGGCACAAACATCGTTGCAATACCTCGTCTCCATCTGTAAAATTCTCCTGTTATACAATCCCAAATGCCCAGATGCCATATCATACATTCAAAGTCATGCCCCCCAGGAACTAGAGCAGCATGCACACCACCACCACCACCACCACCACCACCACCACCACCTCAAAAATGCTCTCCACCCTGTTCACTTCCTACTCCTACATTCGACTACCACTATCCACCACCTCCATAACAACCTCCACACTTCTCCCACATCCCCCATAGCTGACAAATTCTGCCTTGCAGATCTACTAAATTTGTCCCACCCTCCAGAACTCCCTCGCACCGCCATATAGAATCCAGAACCTAAACAGACTTGAAACACCATCATGAACTTTTCCTCCAAAAGTCTTAGCCCCACAGAAGTATCAGTCCTTTCCAAAGGCCTCACACCTTTTGCCCCACTTTAAATTCAATCACACAGGACTTGTTAAAGACCTTCTCACAGTCCTTGGAGTGGAAACACTTTTTCGCAATCAACCCTACCAATCAGTCTCAACCGAGGCCAATATTGAACCCTCCCCGACTCAATTCAATGTCCCATCCAAACATGATCCATCCCACTGCCCCCAAATCATCCCATGTTAACTTTCCGGACTTTCTTACCCTTGAATCTTGCATCACCATCATTCTCCAAATACCACAACATGCAAGTTAACCTTACACCCGCCTAAAGAACAATAATCCACCACTTAAAAACTGGTCCTGACCTTATAATACTACCTGCAGACAAAGGCTATACCACTACTGTTTTGAACCGCATGGGTTACCTGGCAGAAGGACTCTGCCAGTTGTCACATTCATCCACCAACAAACCCTGCCACAGTGCCCCATGACTAACACCCCTCAGATTCCTACCTTCTACATACTGATGAACCTAACCACCCAGGATGCTCCATTGTGGCCAATTACTTTGCCCCCAATGAGAGAATCTCTGCTCTCATAGACCAACACCTTCAGCCTATCATCTGCAACCTACCCACCTAATAAAAGATACCACTCATTTCCTCCACCGACTCTCCACATTTCCTGCTCCTTTACCATAAGATCCCCTGCTCATCACTACTGATGCCACCTCCCTTTATACTAACAGCCCCACTCCTACGGCCTTGCCACTATTTAACAGTACCTTTCTCAATGCTCGATGCATTCCAAACCTGTAACCTCCCTGCCATGACCATATATCCTCATGTACAATTACTTCTCCTCTGAAGGCATCACCTACGAACAAATCTGGGGTACAGCTATAGGCACCAGCATTGCACCATGCTATGCCTACCTACTTGTGGGCCGTCTAGAGGAATCCTTTCTAATCACCCAGCATCCCAAACCCTCACCTGTTTCAGATTCGCTAATATCTTCATGATGTGGTTTGAGATTGAGGACACCGTATCCACATTCCTCCAGAACCTCAACACCTTCTCCCCCATTTACTTCACTTGGTCCTCCTTAACCCAACAAGCCACCTTCCTCACGCTGACCTCCACCTCAAAGATGGCTAAATCAGTGCCTGCATTCATATCTAACCTGCCAACCACTACCAATAACTTCAGTGTGACAGCCGCCGCCCATTCCATACCAAGAAGTCCCTTCCATACAGCCTAGCCACATGTGGCCGTTGTATCCATACTGATGAGCAGTCCCTCTCGAAATAAACCAAGGGTCTCACTCTGCCCTTTAGAGACCGTAATTATCCTCCCAACCTTGTACAAAAACAGATCTCCCTTGCCTTATCACTCCAGTCTCAGGCTACATCCTGAAGTCCCACATTCCAGCAACAGAGGGATATTCCCTTTGCGACTCAATACCGCACCAGACTGGAGCAACTGAATCACATTCTCCAGCTCGGCTACTGTCGTCACGCCTTGAAATGAGGTATGTCCTACCCACTATCCTGCCCACCCAACCCACAGTGGCATTCCGCCATACATCGAACCCACACAATATTCTTGTCTATTCCTACAAAAACCCCACACTCAACTCCTTGTCTCATAGTTCATATCTCTGCAATAGATCCAGATACAAGGTCTGTCCTATACATCCTCCAACCACCACCTACTCCAGTCCAGTCACAAGCACTGACTATCTCAAAGGCACGGCTACCTGTGACGCCAGTTATGTGATCTACAAGCTTATCTGCAACCACTGTTCGGCATTCTATGTGGATATGACAACGAACAAGCTGTCCCTCCGCATTAATGGCCACCGACAAACTGTGTCTAAAAAGCAGGTGGCCCACTCAGTTGCTGAGCACATCACCTAACATGACATTCTTGATTTCAATGACTGCTTCGGAGCCTGTGCCATTTGGACTGTTCCCACCAACACCCACTTTTCTTAATTTTGCATGTTGGAACTCTCCCTACAATGTATCCTATGTTCCCGTAACCCTCCTGGCCTCAACCTTCATTAGTCATTGTCCATACCCACCTATCACCTTCCATGTTCCTATTCCAACACTACACAGCCCTCTATTCCACAAACGCACCCACAGTCTGTTTACGTCTCTCATGCTCCCACAAGCAGCACTTTCTGTGCCCCACCCCTGCCCTGCTATCCCTCCCACTCTCTGCCCCAGCCGCCTCCTCACCCTCACCATCCAGCTTCTTGTTTCTCCCATCACGTGCTGCTGCTTGCAGTCTGGTCTTGGCAGCCAGTCTCTGTGGTTGTCGTTGTGTGTGTGTGTGTGTGTGTGTGTGTGTGTGTGTGTGTGTGTGTTTAATTCTGACGAAGGCCTGTTTGGCTGACAGCTTTGTTTGACAATATATTTGTTTTGCCTATCTGCAGCTCAGTTTCTCCACTATATGCTGAGTAGCAACTGTCCTTTTCATAACTTTGTCATTATTTCATCCTGGATTGTCTATCGTTTGAAATACAGGAAATTATTGAGATAGGTAAGAGAGATTAGGGTCAACAGAAGTGTCCAATTCTTCCCGTCGGCTTTGACACGTGATGTAATCCTGTTGTATGTGACGTCACGACGGCGTGGAGTTTAGTTTGTGAGAGTGGCGTGTTTGTAGGTGTCGTTTTGATGTGGTCTATGGTGCTCTCTGGTGGTGTGTTTATGGGTTGCGTGTGTATAGATGGCGTTTTGTTCCGGTTGGTGGTGCTCTCTGGTGGTGTGTATATGGGTCACGTTTTTTATGTGGTGTATTGGGTTCAGTTGCGTTGTAGCCTTTGACGTGTGTGGTTTTGGTGTTGACTGTGCGGTTAGAGGAATATTTTTCAGTGAGTTAACTATTTAGTATTTGTTATGCCTAAGTTATTGTAGTGTTGTTTTCTGTTCATCGTGCGTGAATTTTTTAAAATTACTTTGTTTATGTCTTTGGTAGGTATGGATTGACTGACAAAATCAAAAGTTCGTGTTTGTGTGCGCTGATGGGGGACAGTGCTTTGTCCCTCAGTAAGTTCCTTCAACTATTTAGTCTGTTGGCTGAAGTGGTCAAAAGTGTTCTGTGTGTCGGGAAGAAATGCAACTTACAAAAGTTCCGGCATCTCAGACCCGGGACGGCTACATGTGGAGGTGTCGTAGGGAGGTTAACCTACGGCGCTCCATTAGGTGAGGTTCCTGGTTCGAGAAGTCTAGGTTGGGCATGCGAGAAATTGTGTTAACAAATTATCATTTTTGCTATAAATCCTCTCACAGTTTCTGTGCGCATGAGGTGGGTGTGAGCGAGAGGATGGTGCTTGATTGGTTTTCTTTTTGTTGTGAGGTGTGTTCGGAATATCTTAAGTGCAGGGGCAAGTTGGGTGGGCCTGAGGTGGTTGTTGAAGTTGAAGAGTTGCAGTTTGGGAAGAGAAAGAATGGGAGGGGTAAGTCTGTGGTTGGTTTATGGGTGTGGGGGCTGTGGTATCGAGGGGGGGAGGGGGGTGGTGTTCAGAATGTGTATTTAGGGTTTTGGAGAGGCAGACAAAAAGGGAATTAGTGGGATTGATTGAGGATTTCGTAGAAGAGGGTAGTTCTAAGTTTCAGATGCGTATTCTTCTTATAGGGGGTTGGGTCAGCAGGGGTACAATCATTTAGTAGTGAACCACAGTGTTGAGTTTAAAAATTATGACACCAGGGCCTGTACAAATACCACAGAGGGGTTTTGGGCGGCCATTAAGTCAGTTATTGAGAGGGGGAAGAGGCACTCTTCTAACCTTCAGTCTCATTTAGATGAATACTGTTGGCGGAAGAGCGTCCCTGAGGGCTATTGTATTTTTAGGGTTTTTTTAAGGGCAGTTAGTAGGATGCATAGGCCGAAGGTTGTGGGTTAGTGAGGTGTCGGGTGGGGGGTGGTGGCTGCGGCTCGAGGTGGACGGGTGGGGGGGGGGGGGTTAGCTGTTGGTGAGATTTGTGGAGGTCGGTGGGTGTGGGGAGGGGGGGGGGGGGGGGGTTTATTCTGATTTTGTTGTGGAGTATTCTCTTGTTACAGTTGACATTGAGTTGTAGAGTGTGATTGAGATTGTTTTTGGTTTTTTATTTGCTTAGGGGTCTTTGATTTTGGGTGGTGGGGGGAGGTGAGGAGGGGGGGGGGTTGGGAGTTTTTTTTGTTGTGGTTTGTTTTTTTTTTTTTGTGTGTGTGTGTGTGTGTGTGTGTGTGTGTGTGTGTGTGTGTGTGTGTGTGTGTGTGACCTAGAGGGCAGTGCTGGAGATTTTTTGGGGCGAGTTGTTGTTTTTTTGGTGTTTTTGTCTGTTTGGGTGGTTGGTGGGCTATTTGTGAGTTGTTTGGTTGTTGGTATTGGTGATTTGTATTTTAACTAATGTTCAGTCTTGATCACAACACTTATGTCTCAATAACATAGGTGACCGGTTTCGGTTATCTTTATACAACCATCTTCAGACCCATGGCTTCCTTGGAGGATGGTAGGCGGTGCTCTCCTCAGCTGCTACGAAGTCAACTGATCAGCGATCAGTTGACTTCGTAGCAGCTGAGGAGAGCACCGCCTACCATCCTCCAAGGAAGCCATGGGTCTGAAGATGGTTGTATAAAGATAACCGAAACCGGTCACCTATGTTATTGAGACATAAGTGTTGTGATCAAGACTGAACTTTAGTTAAAATATAATACTGCATTGATCACTGTATCCAAAAATGTGATTTGGTCACATGAGTTGCTGTTGACCTATGTAGGTCACAGGAAATGTTCGATTCCAATTTTGTTTTTGTATGTTGGTTTTCTTTCTGTCTTCTTCTTCTCTCTCTCTCTCTCTCTCTCTCTCTCTCTCTCTCTCTCTCTCTCTCTCTCTCTTTTTAAGCAATAATTGTGGTGGTGGTGAAAGTGTTGAGTTTTATAATGTGATATCGGTAAATGCTATTGAGCTACATAGTCAAGGGAAGTGAGTGATTCCAGAGGATATTGTGTGTAGTGGAATTTGGGAAGGTTGTGGGGTCTTGTTATTTTATCTTTTTGTGTCATTTGGTTCAGTGGTGTGTGTTTATATTTAGTTTGTCCCCACCCAAAAACCCCCAATTTCCCCTGCTTGTCCCATTAGTTTCATTATATTTTTGGAGGAATGTGAGTTTGATGGTTTTTCAATCTATTTTCGTGTTTGTTGTTATATTTGTGTAATGACGTCATAGGTGCGGTATGGGAGTAGTTGTGAATGGTAGTTTCCGCCATATTGGTGACGTGATGGGTCAAAACAGACGGGTGGAATCTGACGCTTCCATTATCCCCACACAACAATACCCGTATGACCCTTACGGATCAATGCCAACAGGTGGGATCAGACACCTCCGTTGACCCTGTTGAGTTTGTTCATGCAGCAGATTTGATCAATTTCAGGGTAAGGAAAAAATCATGAAATTTATAATAATTCTTTATGGTTTATATATCACTTTAAAGTGCACAACTACTTCTTCTTCTTTTTGGTATATGTTAAAAAGCAAACAATTTAAGCATGATAAATACAAAAACATTGCTACAACCTAACCCAAAATGTGTAACTTGAGTTACCAAATGCCAATTTTTTAAAGAGTTTCACAAAACACATTAAAGTATAGAAACTTATATGCCATTCTGTCCTTCATATAAGTGTACCTGATAATTTGGTGTCTCAAATAACTTACCTCCTGGTAGCCCTCTCCTGGTATAGGATATTTAATTCAAGTAACGTGAGTTACCTTTATTTATGTAATGTGAGTTACCATAATTTTTGTAGGATTAGTTATAATTCTGAGCAGTCAGATTGGTTCTGAATTACATACAACACAACTAACAATATATTTCAACATATTTAATGTATATTTATCTCCATATTCCACATAAAATCCCATAGAGAATAGCCATTTCTATTTTACACCAATTCGCAATTTTTGCAGAATGCCTTTAAGGGGAGCCAGAACGATCCATCTCCTCCATGTTAATTTTAGCAAACAGAAGGAACATTTTTTTCTAAAACAGTTAAACATATTGCTCTGAAATTTGGACTGCATGTTCAGTGAATATTTCTCTACAAGGTTATAATGCCATGTTAATAAATATTTATTGGTTTTTGTTTTACAATTTTATTAAACAGATGCTTATTTTTTTCTCTAAAATTTAGCACTTTTTCTTCTTGAATTATACAATTTTTTTACAATCTGTTATAAAAATGAAGGAAAAGTAGTACACAATATTGTGCATAAATTTCATTGATATACCGTTAGCAGTTTTTGAGAAAATGTTCCTCAAAGATGAAAATTTTAAAGTTATGGGAAATGGCTTCCACAGTTTTTTAATACATTCCTGCCCCATATGATGGATTATCAGCATCCTCATTTTTTTTCCAGTGTTAGTTTCCCTTTCACTGGTCTGTTTCTTCCCTTTTACCGCAAGCTGTAGACTTTTGTCTATTCTTCCTGAACCTCTTGGTCTTTCTTCATCAATTAGGTGCATTGTGGAAATGGTGTTGTGTCCTGGTTGGAAACCTAAACGTTTCAGCACATCACATTTGATTATGTTTCCTTTATTGTATGTTGCCATTGCATCATACACTCCAAAATGCAATGTTTTTATCTGTACAAACACTCTTTCGGGAATCCTAATCCAAATTAAATTATTTACACTTTCATTTGGATTTTGTGTTTTCCCGTGTAAACACTTTTCCAATAAACTTGGCTGTCATAAATCTCTGAATATGGGCTTCATTACATCAATTACAGCACTTGGCAAACTGTTTTTATGGGCATATTCCTTTCCTGATTTGTACTTACACCATGAGTCATCACCTGTGGGGCACAGTGCATGTTGCGGGTGCTCATTTGTTGATGCAGTACGAAAAAATAATGCCCATACTGCTCTCCTCACATGCTCAATGCTTCTTGTATTTTGCCTAATTGCACACCCATAGTACCTCTGCCATAGTCAAACAAGGATAATGGAATGTAGTCTAATTAAGTCGGGTGATGCTGAGGGAATTAGATTAGGAAATGAGACACTTAAAGTAGTAAAGGAGTTTTGCTATTTGGGGAGCAAAATAACTGATGATGGTCGAAGTAGAGAGGATATAAAATGTAGACTGGCAATGGCAAGGAAAGCGTTTCTGAAGAAGAGAAATTTGTTAACATCGAGTATAGATTTAAGTGTCAGGAAGTCATTTCTGAAAGTATTTGTATGGAGTGTAGCCATGTATGGAAGTGAAACATGGACGATAATAGTTTGGACAAGAAGAGAATAGAAGCTTTCGAAATGCGGTGCTACAGAAGAATGCTGAAGATTAGATGGGTAGATCACGTAACTAATGAGGAAGTATTGAATAGGATTGGGGAGAAGAGAAGTTTGTGGCACAACTTGACCAGAAGAAGGGATCGGTTGGTAGGACATGTTCTAAGGCATCAAGGGATCACCAATTTAGTATTGGAGGGCAGTGTGGAGGGTAAAAATCGAAGAGGGAGACCAAGAGATGAATACACTAAACAGATTCAGAAGGATGTAGGTTGCAGTAGGTACTGGGAGATGAAAAAGCTTGCACAGGATAGAGTAGCATGGAGAGCTGCATCAAACCAGTCTCAGGACTGAAGACCACAGCAACAACAACAGTACCTCTGCAGCCTATCAATTGCTTCATCTGCCAATCTTCCTCTTCCTCTTCCTCCAAGGGTCTTACCATCACTAAGGTTCTGGGATCCTAATGTCTGCTTTAGTTTGCGCAAGCGAGCCCCCATGTGCTTCTGCACATGTCCAATGCACTCCCTGTTTTTTTTAATGTGAATTTCATTGCCATATGGTTTGAGTCCTCTACAGCTTTATATTCCTTAGAATCACCATCTCCTAGATAGTTAGTGTAGCGTACATTATACCACTCCTGTGATGTGGAAAAAATTGCTTTCACTCCCTCTACTTCCATCGCTCCACTCGTGGTGTGACAATTTGCTTCACAACTTTCACTATGTTGGTCCTTGGTATTGCCCTTACATCTACAATGTTTTGAGAGAATACCAACAACAATTACTTTACAACTGTCTCCACTGATAGCTGTCACAGCTCCATTTAGAGATTTATGACCTCTACATTGCCATGATCCATATAAAGCAACAGTTAAATCTCTACAATTCCCATTATCTGTCACAGCTTCTTCAGCTGCTTTCTTCGTTGTTGCTTGAGCAATATCTTCAGCAGAAGATCCCACCAATTCATCATAAAATCCAAACTTGGTTGGTGGTTTTGGCAAGTTCATAATTCCTCATAACATTGTCCCTGCAGCACTGCCCTTGCCAATGCAACGCAAGCCATACACTAGCCTAACATTTATATCATACACCTTCTTTCCACTATTACCACTACGAGGAATACTGTTAGAATTAGAAAACAAAACTTCTGCAGCACATCTGTTACACTTCAATAACATTTTACATGCCAAACCAATGTGTGAAGTTATTTTAAATTCCAGTCCTCTTTCTTTGCAAACTTGGCATAAAACGTTATGTTTCAAAATATTAGAGAGCAAGGAAATGTTAATTATTTCATTCACATCATTACTATCACTTTCATAGTTTTCAAATTTTTCTTTTCTGTCACAAAGTTTCTTGCTCAAAGAAGTTCTATCACATTCATTTGAAGTAGTCGGTGAAGCAGTCTGAGCAGTATCTCCTTTCGAAACAACAAAAGAATTCTTCTTCCACTCATTGTGCCTTTTCTCAAACACTCGATAGCTGAAACGGGGCATATAGATATCCACAAACCAAATACGTAAAACAGGTACGAACAAAATTCGTCAAATACGCAAAATTGAACAGCTAAAGAACAAAAAGCAAACTCCACAAGTCAACACACATGGTATACCGTTTATGTTTACCGATATGAACAGTCATTTGTCACAGAGATAAAGCCACACAACGTTGGAAAACAAAACACTGTCTAATTCCGCAAAGATAGCCAGCGAGCAGCACCATCAGTGGTGACACACCATGTCACTACAACTATTAATGCAGCACGTCAACTTTGCAGCGATAAAAAGACACTCTTAGAATTCACTTAGAAGGGCGAAACTTGATTTGTTTTCTTCAGAAAACTCCAAATAATTTTATAATAAAAAAAACAAAAAACATTAATTTTGTCATTTTCATCATTCCGGCTCCCCTTAAGTGCAGCTGAAAAGATGAGAAGAAGAAGGCAGATATGAAGAGCGTAAAATCAAACACAAGGAAACTATGAAAAAGTTCAGGAAAAGAAGCAGGAACAGGAAAAATGTTTTCGTAACAGAGAACAAGAAACGATTGCTGCAGACAGGAAATGGGATGTCAGAGAAACTGTTATCAAGTACAGGAAGCGGCTAAAGGAAACATCTTCAGCTACACCAAGTAGTTCTGCCTCTCCACCATATAAAAATACGGTCTTCATTGAGAAAAGCCATATCAAAAGTGAAATGTGTACTTCCAGCATCAGCCAGAAAACAAAAATGTGTTATTGGAAGGTTGTATCATAAATCTGTTGAACCTTTAGAAGTAGAAAGAATCTCTGAACAAAAAATACATGATGAAATAATAAGCACAGTGAGCAAATTCTATGAAAGGGATGACATTAGCAGACAGGCCAGTGGACACAAAGACGTTGTGACTGCAAAGGATGAGAAAGGTAAGAGTAAGTTGCAAGTACAACACTTTATGTTTTCTTTGAAAGAAGCCCATGCAATGTTTTGTGAAGAAAATGGAAAAGTGAATGGTAAAAGTAAACTGGGTCGACAGAAGCATCCGATCCCACACATCAGCTTTGACTCATGACGTAAGGGTGTTGTGGTGTGTGACGCCATGACGGCGCGGAGTTTGGTTTGTGTGTGTGGCGTGTTTGTAGATGTCGTCGTGTTGTGTTATGCCCTCTGGTGGTATGTTCAGGGCTTTTGTTTGTGTGGTGTAATGGGCTCAGTTTGGTCTTGCTCATTATGCAGAATTGTTCGAGTGTTGGCTGTGTTTGTAGTGGAATTCGTTTCAGTGAGTTAATGATTTAGTGGTTTTGTGTGAAGGTTAATTTAGTGTTGTTCGCTGTATGTCATGTGGTAATTTTAGTAAATTAATCGGTTGGTATTTTTGTTCAGGAATGGATATGATGGATAAAATTAATAGCGTGCGTCTGAGGGAAATGATGGGAAACACCGCTTTGGAACTGATAAAGTTTTTGCAGCTGTTTGGTTTAATTGTTGAGATGGTGAAGTGCTGTATTTGTGGCAAAGAAATGAAGTTGGCTAAAGTTCCGGCGTCTCGGACCAGGGACGGTTATATGTGGTGCTGTTGAAAGTATTACATTTGGCATTCCATATGGCGTGGTTCCTGGTTCGAGAAGTCTAGGTTGGGCATGCGCGAGATTGTAGTGGTGACTTATTATTTTTGTTAAAGATCCCCACACAGTTTTTGCGTGCATGGAACTGGTGTGAGTGAGAGGAGTGTGCTTGATTGGTTTTCTTTCTGCCGTGAAGTGTGTCCCGAGTTTATTAAGTACAGGGGTAAGCTGAGAGGGAGAGGGGGGGGGGGGGGGGGCGGGTCATGGGGTGGTTGTGGAAGTGGACAAGTTGCAGTTTGGGGAAAGGAAGTATGGGAGGGGTAAGTGTGTGGTTGGTGTCTGGGTGTGGGGGGCTGTTGTTCCGGGAGAGGTGAGTGTTCTGAATATGTTTTTATGGTTGTGGAAGGAAGGTCTAAGGCGGAATTAGTGGGTTTAATTGAGGAGTACATAGAACCGGGGTCCACGGTAGTTTCAGATGCATTTTCTTCATATAGGGGGTT
Organism: Schistocerca americana; assembly: GCF_021461395.2. Taxonomy (NCBI): domain Eukaryota; kingdom Metazoa; phylum Arthropoda; class Insecta; order Orthoptera; family Acrididae; genus Schistocerca; species Schistocerca americana. The sequence goes on along the minus strand of NC_060122.1, from coordinate 333,927,108 downwards.
GGGTGAGAAGGGATTCAATCATTTAGTCATTAACCATAGCTTAGAGCTCAAAAATTATGAGACGGGTGCTTGCACAAATACAATAGAGGGGATGTGAGGGGCTGTTAAGCCAGTTCTTGGGAGGGGGAAGAGGCGCTCTTCCAACCTTCAGTCTCATTTAGATGAGAACTGTTGGCGGAAGAGTGTCCCTGAGGGCTATGTTTTTTTCGGTTTTTTTTAAGGGCTGTTAGTAAAATGTATAGGCCGAAAGTGGTTAGTTAGGTTGGGTGGGTGGGTGGGAGTCTGCGGCTCAGGGTGGGGTGGGTGGTTTATTTCGTGTTATAGTGTTTGGGTGGGGGTGGGGGGGGGGGGGGGGGGGGGGTGGGGGGGGGGCAGGAAGTGTGTTAGTTTGTGGAGGATCTATTTTGTTGAAGTTTTTGTTGAGTTGTTGTGTGTGACTGAGATTTTTTTATGTTGCATTTGGTTTTTTATTTTGGGGTGAGGTGAGAGGTTGGGTTGGTTGGGGGGGGGGGGGGGGGAGGGGGGGAGGGTCTGTCTTTTAGTTGTGTATTTTTTCGTTAGTGTGGGGCGCGGGGGGGGGGGGGGGGGGGGTCACGCGTGTGTATTGTGGTGGCCAACCTAGTTTGTGGCGCCAGAACTTTTTTGTGGTTAGTTTCTATTTTCTTGTTTTTAGTGTATGTGTTGTGTGTTGGTGTTGGGGAAGTGGTATTGATATCAGGAGATGTTTTTGAGCTATATAGGTCAAGGGAAGTGTTTGATCATAATTTATGTGATCGCGAGCTGCTGTTGAGCTGTATAGGTCAAGGGAAGTGTTCGATTCCAATTTATGGGACCGGGAGCTGCTGTTGAGCTATATAGGTCAAGGGAAGTGTTCGATCCCAATGTGTGGCTGCGATAGTTGGTGTTGGTATTGGTATCGGGAGATGTTTTTGAGCTATATAGGTCAAGGGAAGTGTTTGGTCATAATTTATGGGATCAGGAGCTGCTGTTGAGCTATATAGGTCAAGGGAAGTGTTCAATCCCAATGTGTGGCTGTGAATGCTGGTACTGGTATCGGGAGATGTTTTTGAGCTATATAGGTCAAGGGAAGTGTTTGGTCCCAATTTATGGAATCGGGAGCTATGTAGGTCAAGGGAAGTGTCCAATTCCAGATGATACTATGTTTAGTGGCATTTGGGGAGTTTAGTGATGTCGGTATTTTGCTTCATTTTGCGTGGTTTTCTAAGGGGGTGGGTGTCTAAATTTGTTTATATTTACTTTGTCCCCACCCAAAAACCCCCAATTTCTCGCGCTTGTCCCGTTAGTGTCATTAGGCTTGTTGTGGAATGTGGAATGTGTGTGTGTGTGTGTGTGTGTGTGTGTGTGTGTGTGTGTGTGTGTGTTTTTCGATGTATTTTCGTCTCCATAATGTGTACATAATGATTTCATATGCGCCATATTGGAATTGTGGTTTACGGTCGTTTCCGCCATATTTGTGACGTCATGGGTCAAAGCAGACGGGCGGGATCGGACGCTTCCGTATTTCCAGTAAACTCACAGAATTAAAACCCAAACATGTCATGCTTGCCAATAAACCTCCACACGTGTGTCTCTGCAGGTATCACTAGAATTTCATCTGTGCTATTAACTCTCTTCATAGTGTAGTACCTCAAATACCAAAGTACACCAGTAACTGGCCAGAATTTTTTCTATGTGCAGAGCCTACAGCTGATAGTTGGTTGGGAAAATGCATGAAATGTAATGATTTATTGGAAAATTAAACTTCCTGATTTATGTACTGGTGTACAAGAGTACAACGTGAAGTGGTATGTGTGGCAGGAGAGTGATGGCAGAATTTTGAAAGTAGAGGAAGAAGGTATGTTACAGAATCTTATTGATCATATTCTTACCATGGGACCTGAATTTTTAGAGCACTGCTACTTTAAGAGAGAACAATCAAAGAACTATCAGAGTGATAAGGAATCACTGCCTTCTACGACGCTAACTGCCATGATGCAAATCGATTTTTCTGAAAATTTTACGTGAGTAAGTCAAGATGAAATTGAAAGTGCACATTAGCAGCAGAATCTAATTAGTATTTTTACTGCCATGATTCGGCATTCAGGTACTTCTCATCCCTATGTGTTGGTATCTGATAATCTGGATCACACAAAAACACTGTCATTCCCTATGTTGATAGACTTCTTGAAGAACTACCAAAAAATATTAGACAAGTTACAATCTGGTTAGATGGTCCTGCTTCCCAGTTAAAAAGCAGATATATATTCCAGAGGCTATAAAAGTTCTAAGTAAGAGTCATGCCAAAAGAATTACATGGAAGTACTTTGCAACTTTTCATGGGAAGGGGCAGTGGATGAAATTGGTGGGGCTGTCAAACGCCAAGTTTGGTCTCGTGTGAAAAGCAGGAAATGTGTTGTAAACAATGCTACAGATTTTGTAAAAGCATTGTTGAATTCTTCTTCTAATGTGACAGCAGTTCTTAAGGGGGAAGAAGACTTCGTAATGGAAGGAAGTGTGGCTGGTAAAAACTGTCGAGGGAGACCACGTTTTGAATACAGTAAGCTTGTTCAACTGGATCTAGGTTGTAGCGGTTACACAGAGTTGGAGAGGCTTGCACAGACTAAAGTAGTGTGGAGAGATGCATCAAATTGGTCTTTGGACTGAGACCACAACAGCAAATTCCTTCTTTTTAATTTGTTTCACTTGGGACATGCCTGTTAGGACAAGCACCTAATGCATGAAGAGTGAGGGAGTTTTAAGGCACACCATGAACTGGCCATGGCCTCAATGATGGAACTGTTCCAGCATTCATCAACTCGGTGATGTGAGGTTTATGCAGTTCATGATTGGAAGCGAATTGTTTAAGTGACAGAAATATTGACCATTAGCTTAAAGGAGTACTTCTGAGATATAAAAGCTTTTTGCTGACAAATATGAAGGCTGAACATATGGGAGAGGCCTAGAGGTGCCAGAAGGTTTCAGATATGTTCACAGTTATCTCAGTCAATTAAATAACTTGGTGTTGGGGTCTCTCTGAATCAGTGTGCAACAATAAAGAAAATAAAAGATTTTAATCATTAACCTGTTCTATTCTTTGTTCCGTTAGAGCCTCAGACACAACTGGATGATTGATTCAATTTAATGCATTTTCAAAATCTAAAAAAGGCAAGGCAAAGAGGTTGACGGCACTAACTCATTTGTTCCACCTGTTAATTGTTTCACAGAGAATGAGGATACAATAAACTGTGCTAAATCTTGTGTGAAACACAGCTTGCTCAATAGATTGAGCCAAATCAAATGTGACGCTCATCCCAGTAATCAAAATTCTAGTAAAAACTTTGTACAGTGTGTACAGGAGACTGATAGGGGGAATGTAGTTCTTCATATCTTTAGAATGTGTTATGACTATTTTGCCTTTATTCCAATCTCTTGATAATGTTGCACAGTGCAAACAACTTTAAAACATTTGATCTAAATGGTTGGTAGATTTGGAGGAGGGGACCAAACAGTGAGGTCATCAGTCCCATCAGATTAGGGAAGGATGGAAAAGAAAGTTGGCCGTGCCCCTTCAAAGGAAACATCCTCGCATTTGCTTAAAGCGATTTAGGGAAACTGATGAAAACCTAAAGGGTCGACAGAAGCGTCCGATCCCACGCGTCAGCTTTGACCCGTGACGTAAGGGTGTTGTCGTGTGTGACGTCATGACGGTGCAGAGTTTGGTTTGTGTGTGTGTGTGGCGTGTTTGTATATGTCGTCTTGTTGTGGTTTGTTGTGCTGTCTGGTGGTGTGTTCAGGGTTTTCGTTCGTGTGGTGTAATGGGCTCAGTTTGCTTTTGTTCATTATCCAGAATTGTTTGAGGGTCGGCCGTGTTTGTAGTGGAATTCGTTTCATTGAGTAAAGGTTAATTTAGTGTTGTTCGCTGTACATCGTGTGGTAATTTTAGTAAAACTAATCGGTTGTTGTTTTTGTTCAGCAATGGATATGACGGATAAAATTAACACTGCGCAGGTCAAAGAAGTATTCGATCCCAATGTGTGGCTGCGTATGTTGATATTGGTATCGGGTGATGTTTTTGAGCTATATAGGCCAAGGAAAGTGTTTGATCCTGAGTTATGAGATCGGGAGCTATATAGGTCAAGCGAACTGTCCGATTCCAGATATTGTGTTTAGTGGTATTTGTGGAGTTTTGTGATGTCGGTTTCTTTCGTCGTTTTGTGTGGTTTTGTATGGGGGTGGGTGTTTAAATTTGTTTATTTTTAGTTTGCCCCCATCCAAAAACACCCCATTTCCCGCGCTTGTCCCTTTAGTGTTATTAGGCTTTTTGTGGAATGTGTGTGTGTGTGTGTGTGTGTGTGTGTGTGTGTGTGTGTGTGTGTGTGTGTGTGTGTTTTTCGATGTATTTTCGTCCTCCTAATGTGTACGTACTGACTTTATATGCGCCATATTGGAATCGTGGTTTATGGTCGTTTGCGCCATATTTGTGACGTCATGGGTCAAAGCAGATGGGCGTGATCGGACGCTTCCGTATTTCCAACCTAAATCAGGATGGCCGGACACTGTTTTCAAACTGTCGTCCTCCCAAATGTGACTCCAGTGTGCAAACCGTTGTGCCATCTTGCTCAGTTTGGTTTAAAATGCTTTACAGATTCCTAATCCATCAGTTTTAAAATATCGAAAGACAGATCACCTCTACCTAGAGCAGTTCATTTTTTCATATTGTCGATAACATGTTTGATCCCTGATAGCGGTATTTCTGGGATTTGGGGGAGACGGGGGGGGGGGGGGGGGGGAGACAGAGAGAGAGAGAGAGAGAGAGAGAGAGAGAGAGAGAGAGAGAGAGAGAGAGCGAGCTTAGTACTTACATAATTATAACATTAATATTTCGAAACCTGATTCTTAACTGCTTAAATGTTTCCAGGTGCACATGTGGTTTCTGACTATAATGTCTGCAGATTAAAACTGAAGAAATTGGAGAAAAGTAGGAAATTCTGGATCCAGGACCTGGATAAATTGAAATTGCTGAGAGTTCAAACAACTCATTGAGAATGGGGAAACGAATACAGTAGAAGATGAATGGCTAGCTTCGAGACGATGGCAGCAGAAGATGAAATAGGAAAAAAACGACACAGACTAGTAGAAATCCCTGGAAAACAAGTGAAATATCTACATCCACATGGATACTCTGCAAATAACACTTAAGTGCCTGGCAGAGTATTTACTTAACCACCTCTATTAGTCCACTCTAGAACAGAATGTGAAAAAAAAAGACCACATATATCTTTGCATGCAAGCTCTGATCGTTTCTCCCTACGTAGTTCAGAATCAACAAAATATTTTCATATTTGGAGGTGAAAGTTGGTGATTGAAATTTCGTGAGAAGATCCCACCACAACAAGAAACACCTTTGTTTAATGATGTCCATGCCAAATTCTGTGTTATTGCAAAAACTTGACAGGAAATGTGCTCTATTCAAGAAACAAATTAAAAATGAAAACCTTTGAGATAAACTAGAAAGATTAAACAACACTGCACACTGATCATTACAAAAATTAGTTGTAGCAGATTTGAACAGACAGGGGATATAACACAAATATTATATAAAGTGGCACTACCTTCTTTTACAAGAAAGAGAGATGAAATGTAATAATTTAATAAGTGAAGTTAGTCAGGGAAAGGCAGTATGAAAAGTGACGCAAAATTAGTTAACAGTAAACACATTTCACGGAATAAAAATGAGGTAGAAGTAATTTTTAAAAGACAACCAAAGGGACTTCACAAGCTACAGATGTGCAAGTAACAATTATTACTTTCAGTTACTGATCATGTAGCAGATGAGAATTATAAGGGGCCCTATTTGCACAAACTATGTCTGCCAGGTATAACTGGTTGATAAATATTCTACTGGGTACAGAGTCATTGGAATATAAAGCACAGGAAGTGAAAAATAACTCTTAGTTCCGATATCATCATGAATGTCATAACCAGAGAAAGGTATGACACACTGCCACCTTTTTCTTTTATATCTGTAATACTTTCAATTGATAAGGGCTTGTTGGAAACACTATGGAGACATGTAAAAGGTTCAACATCTGGATTACTGATGTTACTCTGTAAGGTACCACAAGTCAGCGGAAGTTCCTTGACTATCATCTACACCCACCTTCTCTACTGCCATCTGAGCAAAGATGAAACACATGATGGCGAATCTTTCAAGAAAATCTGGCGGGTATTTCAGCAAGAACATGGGCGTTTTTGCTTCGACAGTACATAAATTAATGTAAATATCATTAAAATAATAGGGGCATACCCAGCTCTGGTTGAGACTGATTAATAATATAAACTTATAATGTATATGAGAGAGAGCAAGAGAGAACTTCAGAAGGACTGTAAATTATCAGAGTCTACTGATAGAAATTGAATCGATGCGTTAAACTTGCAACAATACACACAAGGCTTTTATTCTCCCTCAAAGCCCATTATAGGTGAGCAGTAGTAGATACGATATTAAATAAAAAGTCAACATTCACTAACAATACTGTCTGACGGTATTCATTTCAACCTCATAAACAAGCAGTGCCTCCCTCCGAACGCCTACTTATAATACAAACATAAAAACAATGGAAAAACTTTGGACACTTACCAGGATGTATTACAGAACACATCTTGTGGATTGCTTTGTCGACTGGTTACTACATCCAATGGACACTAATAATGGATAGATAAAGCCAACAGCGGAAGTATGACCAATTGAAACCCCGCCCTTCCCTGTCACATGCACATCATACAATTATCACGCGTGAAAAACATTCACTTTCACAATAACATTATTCATAATAGCACACTACTAGCCATCACTTTCATAACTCAACGTACTTCTCACTGTAATCACAATGTTAACATTTTTCTATACATCGCAACCACCTGACAGCCATCAACAACATCTATTTCAACGATACTCCTGTTGTCAAGTGAAACAAAGCAAAGGTCTTAGGCAATGTTGAGCCTAGGCAAGGATGATATCAAGGGGATTAGCCCAGTGATCTCCATACTATTAGTATAGAGATCACTGGATTAGCTAGATATCATTGGGGATAGCTAACCACTAGTGGTGGGTCAAACGGTTTTTCTGGAGTAACCGTTATCATGGTTCCACTTATTCTTTGATAACCGTTATTTTTAACTGTTATCAATAAGTGTAAAGTTATTTTTCTCTGCCGAATACTCCGACGGGGCTACAGTTAAACAACGACATAGCTGGAATCCATCAGTTTAATTATAGTATAACTGCGAGTATTGCGAAATGGTAGGAATGTCGTATGAATCGTGTCATAACCTTATCAAATTAGCTCCGGGTACATTTCAGTTGATGTTGGAACGATTATTAGTGTTTCATATTATATGTGTGTAGGTTATCGGTCGGTATTAGAAATTATATTCGCAGCTGCAACAGAAAGTACGCGGAACTTCACCACAGCACTGTTTAAGTAAAATGTTAATAACGTGGGTTTTTAAGTACGAAGTAATATGTAAACTGAATACTGTAGGTTAAATACGAAGCTTAATTTCTTATTCTGCTCACTTAATAGAATAAGTGTACAGCCTTGTAATGCAACAAAAAAATATACGGAATGTGAGATTCGTTTACTCCTGTCCTGTACAAGACAGGCCTATTGGGGAAAGTGTGAGTATGCTAATCCAAGTTTTATGTGAGCTTTGGAAAACTGCTCGATTTCTCTAGCTACAGCATGTGTATAACATATGAAGACATGCAGATCGAAAAGTTTGACAGTGTTACATATCTGAGACTACAACTCGATACTAAATTCAGTTGGGAAGGGCATACCACAGAACTGATGAAGCACCTAAACAAGTCTGTACTTGCAGTGAGAATGATGTAAGATGTAGAAGACATAAATATAAAAAAGCTTACATACTTTCATTGTTTATTTCATAAGGGATCATATTCTGTAGTAATTCATCAAACAGAGCAAAAATTTGTAGCATGTAAAAGAGTGTAATAAAAATCGTTTGTGGTATAAATTCAAGAACATCATGTAGGAACCTGTATGAGAAACTTTGTATTCTAACCACTGCTTCCTAGTATATTTATTCCTTACTGAAATTTGTTGCAAGTATTTTCAACCAAAAATTCAATACATAATATCAATACTAGAAATAGGAACAGCAATCTACATAAAGATCTAAAATCACTTACCTTGGTCCAAAAAGGGGTCCAATATTCAGGAAACTGAATACTGAATAAACTGCCAGCAAGTCAGCAACCATTAAAACTTGGTTTCAGATAAAGCACGGTTTACAGAGTGTTTGAAAGACTTTTTGATACAAAAGTGTCCGATTCCACCTGTCTGCTTTGACCCATGACGTCCTCGATATTGCGAAAATGGCTATTTTAAGTGTGTCTATGACGTCTCTAGATACACACAGCAACAAACATGAAGATACATATAAATAAGACAATAACATCTCCCTCCAAAAATACGATCAAACTAGCAGGTCAACTGCAGGAAGTTGGGGGTTTTAGGCTGAGGACAAGCTAAATATAATAGTAAAAAAAACCACACCACGATCCCAAAACACAAAATGACATACAAAAAGATAAAAAAATTACACCAACAAAATCATAGGGAAACAGACACTTCCCTTGAACCATATAGGTCAACCATAAGTGACAATACCGAAACACCAATACCTATAACTAAAACTACGAAAATTGGAATTCGACATTTCCCTTGACCTATGTAGGTCAACCACAGATGATAATACCAAAACACCAACTCCTACAACTACGAAAATGGGAATCGGTCATTTCTAGTAATCTATATAGGTCCACCACAACTATTGATGCCAAAATACCAACACCCACAACTGCAAAATATACAACCAAAACCACAACCTCAAATATCCACAAATCAAACATCCCTACATAAATTAAAACACATTCAATACTCCATAAATACACAAAACATGGCAACTAGAAAAAAAGTTACTTACTACCAGAAAATTCTGGCGCTGCAAACTAGATAGGCCAGCCCAGCCCACAGCCCCCCCCCCCCCCCCCCCGCCCCACACACACACACATTAAACATCTTACCACACTACAAATAACAAACCAATAACACCAAACGAAAACGCCGAACACATAAACAAAAAAACACCTTTACGTCAAAGCAGAAACTTCCATTGACCCCTCCTCCTACCCTGTAGATGAATATCTTAACACAGATTGTTAAACCAGCTTAAGTAAAAATTATGCTATATTTCAGTTCTGACAGCACTTGGTCACAGCAGTCAATATCAGGTATTCTGTATATGATAAACTTATTAAAAGTGCATAACTGTGTTTTATTCCGACAGTGTATCAATTCTGTAAATATTAGCAGTTACTGTTACATATTCACATATTTTGACAATCTCCTGACAAATGATGAGGATAATAATTATTGTATTAAAATGTTTTACATTCTGACATATTATTTGTCACTCACGATGGCCAGGGGCATTTCCGAAGCAGTACAAAAACATTTGTTCGCTCCAGTAACTATCCTTTCTGGAAACATCAGCGAGTCAGGAACGCAGACACACAGTTATTCCGTTACCAACATCCAGGTTACCTGTAGTGGTAGCCCGATAACTACCAGAGAACGAGAACTGTGACCCAATAACAATAACTGCCAGAGGAAAATACCGATCTCTGACAGTTATTTCCATAGTCGCTCGAATTCCTTATGGTAACTCTCTTTGTACTACCCGTCCCAGCTAAATGGACACACAAGGCTGAAAGAAACAACCGTACTTGATAATGCCTGTACTGCAGTTCCTATCAGCCACTGCTCTGATATTAATTTTATTTAATTGTTTGTGCTAAAAGTAATGAAGGCGCACAAGATAGTACACAGTTCTTATCAACAGATGGCGTCTCACAGTTGTTCTCATGACATAAAAAGCGCCTTCCAAATGGTCTCTCCGTCTCCTTTGTAGCCAGATCTCCGACGAGTTGACGCGAGAGCGTAGTACGATATTCGGTCAACAGATGGCGGGAGGCACTGTTGGCAGTTATTGAAATAACTGCCAGTATCAGATGAGCGGTTATCACATAGCCGTTACTTTCAGTAACCGATTATTTCTATCAGTTACGTTATTTTTTGCCATCCCTACTAACCACCTTGGAGATTACTAAACACATTGATCCCATGCACAATGAGCTCAATGGTGTTGAGCTCACTGTCCATGCATGGCTACACAGGTTAGGCCAGCAGTCTCTGTAGTGAACACTAACCAAGACAACGAAAGCCTAGACATACAACATTACCAGAGTGTCATTTCTCAGGCTAAAATATAGAAATATGATTTTTTTATGTTGGTCAGCTGCAGAAATTCGATTTGGCTGTTTGGCTTTTCCCTGGTCCTTCTTTTTTTTCTGGAAATCGATTCACGTTCCAGGGTACTGGAAAGGGCCGCCAGAACATGAAAACCTTCTGCAGGGTATTTAACAAGGCGGCATATACACAAGTGATCAAAAGAACGGAATGAGACAGGACATAATGTGAAGTCTACGTCAAGGTCTCTCGGGAAAAACGCTTTGATGTTAGCAAGAAGGGGAGCGGGAGAGGAAGAATCGTGTTGTCTGCTAGGATCGAAAAGTAACATGTTATCAACGTACTGACTCATTTTATAGTAGCTGTTTCATGCTTTTGTCTGTTGTTCTTTTATTGGCTGCTTTCTAATAGTTACACTCTGAAATATTCCTTGATGATCTTTCACAACAGAAACTAGAGTTCTGAATCGAAAAATGATTCGGGCTTTCTAATATCTGTGCAAAAAAGCCCTACACTGTGCATTACAAAATACAAAATTGATCAAACAAGTTACAGCAGACGCAACAACGGAGTTCTTGGAACTTTTCCAGTAACATACTCATTACGTTCGCATTCAACACATCTTCCGAAAGACGAAAACCGAATTTCGGAAACTTGTTCGCGTCGTGTTTACATGTTAAGCCGGACTGACACACGCCACAGCTAGCAGCATGTGTGAACTCCCAGGTTTAAGAGACGCAACTTTTGTCTCACCAGAGAAAGCAGGCCTACAGCTTGGTTGTAATTTGTTGCGCCACTTTCCTAGCACCACTGCTCCCTGGTGGCAATATTTCGAAACACGAGCGTTCTGTCGCAATTATCGTGGTGTGTTTGCTGCTGCACCCATTCGATTTCAGTGCTTTTTTTTATTTTAACAATGGTTGGCGTGTGCATTTTCGTAATTTATAGAACTACAAGAACAGCTACCAATGTTTGATTTTCTGCAGCAGTGTGTGTGTGTGTGTGTGTGTGTGTGTGTGTGTGTGTGTGTGTTTAATCAAAAAGGCGAGTCATATAAGCTTCGTAATTTGTGAGACCAAGCATTGTATAAATAGCAGATAAAACGCGGGAAATAGTTCCAGAGTGTGCTGTGGCAGGATTAGTAATCGAAACACCTACATCAATGAATATAATAAGATTCTAAAATCTTGGAAGAATAGCGTGTCTACCAATGAAATTCACATGCCATTGCAGACAGCATTTTCACCTCTGAGTGTTATTTCTTTTATGAATGTGTTTGTCTCCCCTGATTTATCCCTCTGCGAAATGTATTTTCGGATCCAACATTTGGGTTTCGTCTCCTTTGCCACAGCTCCAAGGCAGCTCCAAGGCTGCTCTATAACATTCACACCCGCCCGCATGATTTCTACTGACGCCATATTGAAAGCTGTGCAACTATGTACAATTTATGGCGTTCTGTGTGAAAGGCAGCTCACGATGCCACTAGAGCAAACCACAAGCTGTGGCACCATGCTAGGTGCATGTGTGAACCCAGCTTTAAGATCTGAAGTGGATTTGCTGACCTAGTTACAAATGGCGCCTGAAAACAGCTGTTACAGTTAATGATTTAGTCAGTGCAATAGCTATTTCTTTTCAATTAGATAAGATGTAGACAGTTTCAGTTTAATATTTCAACTTATCCTTCACTGTACAAAAGCCACTCCGTTCATATTAGCAGAAAATTTTTAAGAACAAGACGTAACTTGACAGCCCAGGTGCTTTTCAAAACCGGTTGCGTTTACATGGGAGCGGAATTGGAAAACCGCCGACTAGAAGCGGATTTCCAGAATAAATTCTGAAATCTTTATGTGACTACCTAGAAGCGGTATTGGGAAATCGGTATAAGAAATCTTATTCTGGGAGCTCCATGTAAACGACGAGTAATTAGGAACCATCTTCACAGCACATATTTGAAAGCGTATTTTGCTTCTACTGGTTCAATTGGGATGTTAAGCTTTTAGCGAGTTTCCTTACTTCATCTTTCGTTTCAACAAAAGCACAGAAAGTTCTGCCAATGGCTGGAAGAACCATAAAAATCTACAGTGAGCCAGATTCATCACCATTAACGAATGTTTCTATATCCATCCCTTCCTTGAGCACAAAAGGATTTTATTCTCTTGTTACAGGTGATTATTAAAGAAAAGATCAGCATTCACTGAAAAGACTATCTGAAGATATTTATTACAATCTCATAACCAAACATTGTCTCCGAATACCCATTAATGAGAACAGCCCAGATTGTTCAAAGGTCTACTGAGAACCATGTTCCAGAGATACAAGAGGTAACTAAAGTACTACCCTCTCCTACGGATATCGTCTCTTCTGCAGGACATATAGGATCTCGCTCTCCTTGTCCATTGAATCTTATTGGGCTGTCAGTGGTAAATGTAGGCGTTCTGTGCAAATGAGACCAGGATGAGGGAGAACTCAGGATGATACTCACGTCCCCCTAACTAACGAGTTCAAGCTGCTGTCCTCCACTGGAGCCAGTACCGACCCAGTGAGAGTCACTATACCTGTTAGGAAATATGATGAGTCTTATCTCAAATGGATGCAAACACAAACAGTCTTATGAAGCAACAGCAGTTCAAATATACAGCAAATAATGGTACCCCCATAGGAAAATGGCAGGAAGAGAGGGGGGGGGGGGGGGGGGGGGAACGCCACGTGTACTTAATGTGTATGCTTGAGTGCTTCAATCAACATGCTGAAGAGGTTATTCTGGCAGCCACTGAGACAACAGTGTGTCATCAACAGCAGATTTTGGTGCAATTTGGGTCAAATAATGCCTGTTGTCTGGGCTCCTAGGTCTTACTTGTATCATTCCAGCAACTGGCAGTGAAGGTTGACCATACTAACCTTTTCACCGTTAATACCGTTTATTACCAAGTCTGTGTCATTCACCAGCCATCGTTGGATAGACTGCATCAAAAATTACAAAATTTATATATTTAACGAAAATAATCAATTTTTGACAATACATTGTAAGTGGATAGGTAAAAAATCTACCCACCAAGCGGCAGCAGGAGAACATACATATAAAAAAGGTTTTACTTATGCAATTTTTCAGAGCCAGAGGCTCCTTCTTCTGGCAGGAGGCTTGAAGGTGAAGGAAGAGGAGTGAACGGAAAGGTACTGGAGACAGGCAGAGTTCAGAAAAGTCACCCAGAACCCTAGGTCAGGGGAGACTTACCAGAAAGGATGAAAAGGAAACACTGATTGTTGAGGACATACCAGATGAGATTTAGAAACCTGAGAGCTTAAAGGTGGAAGACAGGGTAATATGCAAGACAGAGATTACTGCTAAATTAGCCAGCCGGTGTGGCCGAGCGGTTCTAGGCGCTACAGTTGAAACGTCCCCTTTCAACAATTATACACGACTGTGCTTAACCTGACACACAATATTTTGTTAGCGCAACGCAATCTGACTTTCAAAATTCCCTACAAAAGAATGGCCCTGACTAACATTAAACTATACCTTTCACAAATCACTTACCTCACAAAAATCTTCGCTGCTCAAGCTACTGCAATACAGCGAGCGCCACTACTGCCAGCTAAATAAAAGATTCAAACTATGGAAGGCACTAACTACTGATAGGGATAGTTAGCAAATGAAAGATATTAATAGAGAACGAACAATGTATTTACCTTGATATCATCATATATAAATATAGCAGTTCATGACAAATTACAAACCTCCGCCATCTCTCTCCCCACATCCGCCACTGCTGGCAGCTCACCTCCAACTGCGCAACGCTACGCGCTGTTCACAGCCAGCTGCCTCTGCCCAACACTACAATGGCGAGTATTACAACAATGCAAAGCAGCCACAGACTGCACACAGCACAGCCAGTGATTTTCATACAGAGAGCGCTACTTGGCGGCGGCGTTACCAATATAAGAACCTAAACAGCCTACTTACATAAAGAAAACATAAACAGCCTACTTACATAGCCCCCATGCTCCCCACAAAAAAATTTTTATAAATGGTGTTGGGCACTGGCCAATACAGATTTGACAAAAATTTTTCACAATTACAATAACAAAGAAATCAAATGCACACACTTATTGATACAATGTTGGTCAAAAGCTAAAAATTTCTCATAGTCCATAAAGACAGTCCTCATCATTCGTCACAGTAAAATTGCAGTGCTTTTCTCAAAGTCTGAGCAGTAAAAGAAAATGCACACGGAAGTAGTGGATTTCCATGCAGTCTTGAAGAAGTAGTGTTGTCCTTCCAACGGAAAGACAGTGCTGACTCTTGACATGCTGACAGATAATGGGCCACAACAGAGCAAACCCACAGCAGAGTCAGTCGTAGTTTGGAAGAATATTGGTAGGTAGGTCATCACAGAGCAGACCCACTGTAGTCCTGGTAGAGAGTATGGTATTGGTGGGCCACCAGAGGTGCAGACCCACTCCAGACCTTGTAGAAATAATGGCGTTGGTGGATCATCAAAGATGCAGACCCACTGTAGTCCTTGCAGAAATAATGGCGTTGGTGGGCCACCAAAGATGTAGACCCACTGTAGTCCTTGTAGAGATGGCCAGCAGCCATCTGTTGTGACTGTGCAGGTGCACAATCACTATCAAAGAGTCTTGCGGAGAATATAGCAAGTCCATAAACCACCACTTGTGCACTCACAAAGTTTTTGAAATTGTCCTTAGAACCAGCAATGCTGTTATCCAGTCCCTTGCTGAATCATTAACACACGTGCAAACACTATCAGTCCCTACTTCTCACATATTGTCCATGTACTATGACCAACAGAAACGTGTGCAGTGAAATGTTACTTAATTTGAAGAACTGGTAACAATTACAATTTGGTAACATAAAAATACAATAACAAAGGTACAAAACACATCATTAAAAACATAATAATACAGATAACATTTGTAGTAATAGGGGCTTTACAAAAGAATAGAAATAAACATATACATCAGTGTTACAGGAATTATGACATAAGTAAATACATAAAAGATCAGAATAACTTTTGAAACATCAACTTTACACATGAACATTAAAACACAACAGAATTAATAGTGTCTAACATCTTTACAAAGTAAATAGCATATTATTAATGCAAATTATATTTGAGGATAACAGTATTCCTCATCATAGTTCATGTAGCTGAGTATGAGAAAAATTCTACAACAAAAATCTGATGAGGTAAACATATAAAGACAGGAAGAACATATATACACAAGGGTACCCAAACACATAGTGGGATAACACAAAAGGGTTTGTTTCATTGCAGTATTTTGCAAACAAAACTTTGTTTGCTTCTTGGAGATCTCCCTTCATTCATCATTATTCCCAAAAGTCCTATCTAAGCCTGCCTTCTGTATTTTGTTCACATCCTCTGTCAAAAATAGTTTTTCTCTCTGCTTTCTGTATTCTGTTCACATCCTCTGTCAATAATAGTTTTTCTCCACTGTACAGTATCCTTTTTATTTTGCCAGACCATTTTCTGATAGCTTCTCAATGCATTTCTTATAAATTTATAATAGTTAGTTTCTTATATAGCCTCCTCTTAAGCTAACTTAAATCTACTGAGCTCAGGTACTAAACTAAGGGACGAGGCAATGCAGCAGCACATAACAAATTAACACAAACAGCAATGCAAAAAAATGGAAAATTGCAAAGCAAGCTACAGTAAATATAAATTACCAAGCAATGCAGCATTACAACTAATATGAGCCAATGTGCAGTAGCAAGAAAAATAAGTCAGTAGTAAAACTAGCTTAACAGAGTAACACAATTTAAAATTCAGTAGCACTATGCCTGGAAAACAGCAGCAGCAAACATAAAAAATATAAAAAATATAAAACTTATATCTATACATGACAAAGCTCAAGCAGAAAAGATATTACAGTAAAAACAACAATGCAGATAAGGGAAGTGTATATTCACATCTTAATGTCTATGTAAATTAAAGTGGTGCACCACAACAACTTACTGTAAAAAAAATATTGCCATGTACTTGAAAAGAAAATTATGTGTCCAGTTACTGTTACTAGTCCCTTCTTATTGCTCTTTCCTTTCCAAGTGCTCCTTTTTTTAAAGAATGTGGATTACAAAATTATCATTTAATAGATCTGTTGACAGAAAGTGTTCACATTAGCAAATGCATCTAAGTTTATTTTATAAAACTAATGCTGTAACACAGCTGGAAAACAGGTATCAAATGAAATAAGCAATTACGCAAACCAAAGCATAAAAATATCATTCAATAGTCATGTGACATTTCATAAGTTAGTAGAAATTGTCTCAACTCTCGTAGAAAGACGCTTGTCGTAATCAGGTGTGCAGATGTAATAACATTTCTCGTCATTTCATGAGGCATTTCAGTAAATATCATAAATTACGAGCTCCACAGTATGCTTTCAACAAGGAAATGTCAATAGCCAGGATAATGGCCTCCCCCTTTTTTTTTTCTACCTGTGCTTCCGGAAAGGCACACCCTAATGGCTTGTTCTCCAGGTGTCTGACACAGCGGTGTGCCGACGACGCACGTGCAGGTGGTCACTTAACTTTCTTACGGAAATATTTACGACAGCAGTTTCCGCTACAGTGACAGTCTCATATAAAAATTTCACAGGCCAAGAATTTGCATTGCAAATGTGTAGAAACAAAATCCTGTAAATATAACAGCGTTCAAAAAATTTTCGCCAGCATTGTGATACATTCACGCATTTACACACATTTCATAACTCTTAAAATACGAATCTTGGTTTCCAACAACCTTTTTCACAAACCAGAGTCCCTAAACACTACTCATTATTCCTTACCTTATTCGTCGACACTTCTTCAGTATTTCATCATAAGAAACACGTAGCATAATCAAACTCCTCATATACGGTATCATCATCTTATTGATCATAAACATATCTCAACAGCATAGTACACATCGTCGTCGTAATAATATCATAACATCTCAGTCAATTCTCACAATCGTTGTAGCTTCCTCCAATAATTTCAAAGCCTAAAAAGAATTCTCTGCTCATTTAAATAGTGTCACCTACCTCAAACGTACTTTAAAAATCATGATCTCATACCAAATACATCATTCAAAGCTCTCATAGTATCACAATGGGTCCAAAAAAATATCAACAGTTCACACAGTACAGACAAAATACAATTTCATAAGTGTGAAGTAATCCAACTCTGTAATTGCGTAAACATCTGTCACTGACGTAGTAAAAAGAATGTTTGTTTCTCTGTCAAATAATCAGATAGCTGCGTAATTCTGTGTTAGAGAAATATGGTACCGAAGTGTAAAGTTGTATAAGCAAATACCATATTAGCTAGGGCTCTTTGTGCTTGCCCAACACATGGTACACAAAGTAAGCATGTACCCCCCTGAGGATTAATGTAGTTATACCCTCAGGTGTTACAGATTACAGCAATTGAATGAAATGTATCATGGAAAACTTTCTTTGTAATTCAAAACTCTTGAAAAATAAATGGTTTAAGTACAAA
Source organism: Schistocerca americana (assembly GCF_021461395.2). Classification (NCBI taxonomy): domain Eukaryota; kingdom Metazoa; phylum Arthropoda; class Insecta; order Orthoptera; family Acrididae; genus Schistocerca; species Schistocerca americana. The sequence continues at coordinate 333,909,249 of NC_060122.1, read as the reverse complement.
ATTAATCACTCAAATACGTGTACTGTAGCGCTAAATGTGCGTCTTGTTGCAACATAATCTGTGTGGAAGTGTCGTAGTTATCGTCCTCCGAAAGCTAAGTTCTGCAGAAGTCAATGTACTTACCTCATGATAAACAAAAGTGAAATGCTTTATGTATAGATATCTTAGTTATTACGCTTATTGCCATGATGAAGAAAGTACTGTGCTGTAACGTATTGTTGTGCTACGGAAAAGGCAATCTCATTGTAGCTATACCACAAAAGTTACTACTAAAACATGTTTTACTTTGCAGAATAAAACAGAAAAACTGTGCAACATTCACATTTTGACAAGCAGAAAATGTGACTTGACTCATTTGAGAAAACGGTGAGAACCCAAACCCTGAGTCTACAGTATTTGCAAAATTGTGTCCTGTCATTCCCGATTCCTGAGGCAAGCTGTTGCCGACCGATCGATCGATAATGCGTCCCTCTTCACTAATTGTTTCACTGTCCACGCCATTGTTTGCCGCCTGCTCCATTTCCCTATGCACAGTTACCAAATTACTACTTTGAATGTCTGTTAATTCATTACTCTGCGGCGCTATCACACTGCTTTCGTCTTCACTGTCATTTCTCAGTTTACTTTGGAGCCTAGTATTACGTTTTTCACACGCCATTATTGTCACAATATTTCACACGACAACACAGAAAAGCACAATTTGAAGAGCAAAAATAAGAGAACACATTAACATAGCACTGAAAATAATATTTAGTTAATTGCAAGCGCAGCTGCGAAAAACTTGCTGCAAATCTACATGCATGCCACAACTGTTTTACTGTACAACAATGAAAAACTACAACTACAAAGGAAATTCTCTCTATAATTACGCGCTAGCAACAAACAAAATCTACACTAATTACACAAACTACAAGAAAAAATCAGAAGATTCCAGTGAGGTATCCTCGGCTAAGGGTCGACATATGAAACGTCCCCTTTTGAACAATTATACACGACTGTCCTTAGACTGATACACAATATTCTTTTAGCGCAACGCAATCTGACTTTCAAAATTCCCTACAAAAGAATGGCCCTGACTAACATTAAACTATACCTTTCACAAATCACTTACCTCACAAAAATCTTCGCTGCTCAAGCTACTGCAATACAGCGAGCGCCACTACTGCCAGCTAAATAAAAGATTCAAACTATGGAAGGCACTAACTACTGATAGGGATAGTTAGCAAATGAAAGATATTAATAGAGAACGAACAATGTATTTACCTTGATATCATCGTATATAAATATAGCAGTTCATGACAAATTACAAACCTCCGCCATCTCTCTCCCCACATCCACCACTGCTGGCGGCTCACCTCCAACTGCGCAACGCTACGCGCTGTTCACAGCCAGCTGCCTCTGCCCAACACTACAATGGCGAGTATTACAACAATGCAAAGCAGCCACAGACTGCACACAGCACAGCCAGTGATTTTCATACAGAGAGCGCTACTTGGCGGCGGCGTTACCAATATAAGAACCTAAACAGCCTACTTACATAAAGAAAACATAAACAGCCTACTTACACAGTCTGGAACCGCGCGACCGCTACAGTCGCAGGTTCGAATCCCGCCTCAGGCATGGATGTGTGTGATGCCCTTAGGTTAGTTAGGTTTAAGTAGTTCTAAGTTCTAGGGGACTGATGCCCTCAGATGCTAAGTCCCATAGTGCTCAGAGCCATTTGAACCATTTGAACTGCTAAAATATCGTGCACAAGTTAATATGAATGAAAACTAAGTGTATTGTATGTAACCAAGGTGGGAGGGGGATGGCAAAAAATAGATAGTTCAGAAAATGAAAGATGCAGAAAACTAAAACAGAGTGAAGAAAGGAGTAGTTAATAACAAGAAATGCTGAAACAGGAGACGTTCACCTAAGTGAAGACTAGGTAGGTGATGAGAACCAAGTAGATGTCATAGTGCTAGTTCTCATCTGCGGAGTTATGAGAAACTGGACTCTGGGGGAAGAAGCCAGATGGCGCCTGTGGTGAAACAGGTACCAAGGTCACGACTGGCATGTTGCAGAGCATGCTCTGCAACAGGATATTGTATGTTACCAGCATACACCCTGTGCCTATGCCTATTCATCCTAACTGATAAACTTGTGGTAGTCATACTGATGTAAATGGCTAAACAGTGTTTACATAAGAGCTGGTATATGACATATGTCATTTCATAGGTAGCTGTCCCTTTGATAGTGCATATTTTGCCACTTACGGGGCTGGTATAGGTGGTGGTAAGAGGGTGAATAGGGCAAGTCTTGCAGAGTGGATGATCACAGGGGTAGGAGCAGTAGGGTAGAGAGATGGGTGCAGAACGAGCATAGTTATTTCAGAGATTAGGAGGGTGACGAAAAGTTTTCTAGGTGTGGTTAACAACACCTCAAACAGAATGGATCTCAATCCAATGCGTGATTTTAGAAAGTCATGGCCTTGTCGAAGTAACTGATTAATGCATTCAACACCAGGATAATACTGAGTGACAAGTGGTGTACTCTGAAGTTGTTTCTTGGAGGGATCAGTAGTACCACAATTGGATATGATGGCCCGGGAAATCTGCTTTTGAACAGGACTGGTGGAGTTATTACGTCCAGTGAAGGCCCAGGTGAGGATGGTGCTGTATTGCTGTAAAGAGTCTGCATCCAAACAAATACGTTTGCCTCGAATGTCAAGGTTGTATCGGATGGAACGTTTGACATGGAAAGGATGGCAGCTGTGAAAATGTAAGTATTGTAGCTTGTTAGTTGGTTTAATGTGACAGAAGTGTGTAGCTGGTCTTCAATGAGGGTCAGATCAACATCAAGGGAAGTGGTATGGGAATCAGAAGAGGACCATATGAAATTTAATTTGGAGAATATACGAGTTTAGAGTTTCCAGGAATTTTAACAGCTCAGCCTCACCATGAGTCCATATGGCAAAGTTGTCACCAATGCACGAGGTGTCATTGGAAAGTTTTAAGAATGGATCCGCAACTACTTACTGGTTTGGCAGGCGGGTACACGGAGGGTGGGGAGCGAGACATTGCCTTGTCCTTGAACACCTTCTGATAGGAAACTGTGTTTCCTTCATTCAGTTCGTTGTGGCAACTAGTTGAGTGTGGGTCTGTTAGGGCTTGTTGCCGGATTCTGTCTGCATGAAAATGGACGTAAAAACGAAGCAACGAGTTTGTGTGAAATTTTGTTTTAAAACCAGGAAATCAGCTTCTGAGACTTACGAACTATTAAGAACAGCTTTTGGAGATAATAGTATGAGCCAGTCAAATGTTTTGGTCTGGTTCAACAGACTTAAAACTCGCTTCGAATCATCTGAATATGAACCACAGTCCGGCCACACTTCCACCTCAAAAACGAATGAAAATGTTGTGAAAGTTGGCGACTTAGTGCCCTCTGATCGTAGACTTACAATTAGGGAGATGGCTGATGAACTTAATTTCATTTTCTATGCATTTCAGTCAACTTTAATTGAAGATGTGAACATACGTCAAGTGCCCACAAAATTCATTTCAAAAGTGTTGTCAAGTTACCAGAGACAATACCGACTTGAAGTGTGCCAAGAACTGATTAATCGGACTAAATCTGATCCAGATTCGTTAAATAGGGTAATTACAAGTGACGAACCGTGGGTATATGTTTATGATCCTGAAACCAAAGTGCAGTCTTCGCAGTGGAAGACTCCAGGTTCACTACGACCGAAAAAAGCCCGGCAAAGTCGTTTGAAGGTGAAGACAATGTTTCGATTCTACCGGTGTTGTACATCATGAATTTACCCCTGGAGGACAGACTGTTAACCCAGAATACTACAAATGTGTCCTTGAGCCTTCGTGAGAAAAGGTGTGAAAGAAAATGCCTGCTTTGTGGAAAGAGAGGAGTTGGGTGCTACTACATGACAATGCTCTGGCTCATCGTGCCTTCTCCACAGTTTAATTTTTGACCAAATTCAAAATTCTTGTGCTTCCACAATCGCCATATTCCCCTGATATGGCTACTGCGGACTTCTACCTCTTTCCTAAAATGAAATTTTCACTGAAAGAGAAGCGATTTGACTCGACTGAAGACATTCAGCAAATTCAGAGAGCGTCCTTAACACACTTCAGGAAAAAAAAAAAATTCAAGGAATGTTTCCAAAAGTGGAAACACCGTTGGAGTCTGTGTATTCAGTCAGAAGGAGGCTATTTTGAAGGAGATGCATCACAGTAGCGTGTAAGCACCATAATTGTACAATTACAAGCCTACTCTTAAAACTTTCCAGTCACACCTTGTATTTAAACCAAATCAGGGGTTGAAAGCTTCTAGATCCCAGGAAAGCCCCCCTCCAAACGACTATGAAAAGGATGGCATAGAAAGGAGCCATTCTGGTTCCCACGCCATACACCTGTTCTGTTTGTATGTCTGCTCCTCAAAGGTGAAGCAGTTGCTGGTAAGTATAATAGTTGATTGAGACTGATATATTACAGGACAAATAGTATGTAACATTGCAACATTTAGAACAGGTTAAACATTTTACTATAGATGCATTTAATACACTGTTGACATTTTAGCTCTTTGCCAGATTTAGTGGTTTTGAAGAAAGTTCAGTAAACCCATTCACTTTCTTCTCAGTTAAAAAATTCCTGGATGGAGTAAAGCAGACACAATTTTAAAGTCACTTGAAATCTTGTTATTGAATATCTTCAATGGCGGGGCCTGCACTTCCGTGAGTAGTGATCTGAACATCCTTGGGGCAGTTGTCAGGAAGCTATCTCTTGTTTTGAACAGTTGACAGGTTGATACATTTATTGTCTCTTTGTTGCAGGTGTTGTTGTCATGTATCTCACGCTCTTGCTGAAGGAATCTAGATTTTTCTTAACATGAAGGGAGTACAAAGATACATTCCACAGTCCCTACACAGTTTAGGTGTCTTTTGTCTTTGAGGCACACACCAATTTTTGCGCTTTTCCTTCACCGATTTTCATTTTGCTTATAACAAACCATTCTTATGTTGCATCAAATTGTCTGCTTCTTCTTGGGCTTTGCTGGCACTGATGCCTTTCGAGTACAAAGTTGTGTCGTCTGTAAATTACAAGAATGGCCCCTGAGAGCTTCAATTATTTACAAAACTTAGGAATGGGGGTGGGGGGGGCATTACCGATCCTGTAACATGTGCCATATTCCAACTTCTGTTTACATTATAGTGCTCCTTGGACTGATGTGATGTGCCTTCTGTTTTCCAGACAAGATTTGAGGGTTTCCATAACAGTGCCTCCAACTACATGCTGACTGATCTTATTTAGGACATTATGAGGTGTGATAACCCACTAGACTCTGATCTTGCCACTGGGCAAGGCCGATCTCTCTGATAGCAGCACCTAGGCGGACACATGACAGCCTAGCAACAACACGTGACTACTGGGTAGGAGAATTCAGCACTACCTGCCACATGCATTTATGTAGGTGATCGCCACCCAGCACTAAATTTCATTCTGCTCTGGCTCCACGTGTTGTTCACTTCTTTATTGAATTGTTTATAACTGTCTTGCCAAATAGCACCCTGAACATTGAAACTGTTGTTAAATCTTGTACTTGTGTTCAGAAAATATATTTGTTCTACAAGTGGCAGTATGGTTTTATATCGTGTACTGCAGCATAATTTGTGTTGAGGATAGTATACTTCGAGTTCGTTTTGCAACCATGGACCCTGTGCCCCAGTCTACCTCATCAGGTATGTCAGTGGAGGTTGTGCTCCAACACTTTCTGCAAAAGCAGTTAGAGGAACAGAAACATCAGGAGGCATTGCTCTCCTGGAAGTCAGTTGTGAATTCACTGCAATTCCCACCATGCAACGAGTTGATGGAGTAGTGAGAGGCATACAAGAAATGCCTCCAACAGCATTTCCCTGCCTTCTAGGATACGTTTCTAGGTGTGGTCAAATCTCCTTTCCTGTTTTGGATCTCGCCTAGTACATATTAGCATTTGTGCAGACTGACTCCTTTCATGGAATCAGGCACCTGATCTCTGATGAAATATGTGCTTTGCTCTCTCCTACTTTTACCGCCAGTTCCACGTTATTGCCTCTTAAGTTGAGTTTTTCAGTGTCATAGACAACCTAACCAGTCATACTATGCAAAAATGGTTCAAATGGCTCTGAGCACTATGAGACGTAATTGCTGTGGTCATCAGTCCCCTAGAACTTAGAACTACTTAAACCTAACTAACCTAAGGACATCACACACATCCACGCCCGAGGCAGGATTCGAACCTGCGACCATAGCGATCGCGCGGTTCCAGACTGTAGCGCCTAGAACCGCTGAGCCACTAAAGGCCGGCCATACTATGCAGACGTGACTGAAATGAGCATATGGCATTTGTGACCAGAAATCCCCTGCTGGGTAATTCGGCCGCCTGGTACAAGGATTTTTAGTTGATGCCACTTCGGCAGCTTGCGCATCAGTGATGTTAAAATGATGATGAGGACAACACACATAGCCAGTCCCAAGTGGAGAAACTCCCCAATCCATCAGGGACTCAAACCCAAGGCCTCAAGATCGAGAGGCAGCAATGCTAACAATAAGACCATGAGCTGATGACAATGTGTGACTGAACTCAGGGATGTAGTAGGAAATGCCGTTTTGTGACTCCTGTATATAAGGAATCGTATATCAAAATGATGATTTGGTATGCTATTATTCAGGGGGGGGGGGGGGGGCTCCAGATAAGGGGGCCACAGGCCGCTGGTTAGATTTTGGTGGCGAAGTGGTAGCAGTAGCTTGAGAAATGGAAGAGTAACTCAGCTGCAGAAGCAAATGTGGCAACCAGAGAGAGCAAATACCATTGTCATACGAATCAGTCTCATCAGCAAGGAAAGCAGTCTTGGCTCCCTTAAAGGCGCTTGTTTCAGTTTTGCCTGGAGTGTTTTCGACATCGTGTCAAAGACAACTGTCTCGATAGGTGGACATGGTGCAGGGCATGCCAGAAGGAAGGAAATTTCATGTCTGTCTGTCATGCTCAAGATAAACAACACATGCTATGTCATGACTGACTGGACATTCGTGTGATTTCATCAGAATCCTTAAACCATGGAGTTTCCCCTCAGAAACTGTTCATCACATTCACTTTGTATGATGAACATATTCGGTCACAGGTTCACACAGGCACCTCTACATCCCTGTTAAACTATCAAACATACATCCACCTGCGAGCACCTCCACTAAAATCCACTGTTCTTCACTTAGTGGCATATGACAAGTAAAACGTTCCACATAAAGGACAAGTCACGATTGCGGCGTATACAAACAGGTCGAATCGTACGCCACCTCACTTTCCTTGTGGTTCGCAGCATGGATACAGAGAATCTTTTTGGCCTCAACATCTCTTCTGCTTTGGGTTTGTTATCAAGGACTGTGCAGGAACTTTGTGGTGCACGTCACCTTAAAGAAGTCAGCATGTCCCGGCTTCTGCCATGTGGGACTTGTACCGCTCACATTGCAGGACGCCATAAAAAATGAACTAGACGCGTTGACGGCCTAGGACGGCATTGAACCCTTGTCTGCAAGTGAGGGGGCGACCCCGTTAGGTAATGTAAAAAATCCATGAGGAAAACTGCATCTGTGTGGAGATTTTAAGGCTATCCCAGTCGAGGGTCGACATGTATTCCATTGCGAAACCTGATAAACTTTTCTCTGCACACCTGAGAAGACAATATTTTTCAAAAATTGATCTCTCTGAAACTTAAAACTACCTATGGACGAAGAATTACAAAAAGTTCTTGAATTAAACGTGCCACATGGGTTGTATAGCTTCTAACACATAGTTCAGTGTGGTCAGTCTCCTTGTCATTTTTCAGAGTTTCCTCGCACTGCTGCTGTAATATTTCCTGGGATGCATAAATTACCTCAATTACATTGTGGTAACATGGTCCACAACAGCAAGACATTTAGCAAACTTGCGGCAGCTGTTTCACACCCACCAGTCTGCAGGCCTCACATGCAACCTTGAGAAATCAGTTTTTTTCCAGCCCTTAGTGAAATATTTAGGGCAGATTGTCTCCCACAACAGTATTCAATGCACACAGATACTTGTTGAAACAACCATCGCTCTTCCTAGCCCTGGGGATATCAAGGAACTCCAGACTTTCTTGGGGAAGAACACATATACAGCAAATTCATCCCAGGTGTGGCATTGATTGTGCACCTTCTAAACAGTCTGTGGAAGAATAGCATTCCTTTTTTTTCAATGTGAGCAGGCTTTCAAGACTTCGAAGCAGGCCCTCGTTTCAACTAGGTAAACAGATAGTGGTGGCGACTGACGTCTCTGAGCAGGACCTGAGACCTTCCTGGCTCATAGAGATAGAGATGTCTCAGAACATCTGATCGCTTTTACGTCAAAAACACTCAATGCTGCTATTAAAAAAGGAGGCCCTTGCAATTATTTTTCTGCTGGAGAAATTTCATATTCTCCTATAGGGAACAAATTATCACCTCATTATGGATCATAAGCTGTTATTCTCCCTCTTCAGTATGGCAGCGAAGCTACATGAGAGAAATGCCCACAACTCCAGGGTGGGCATATTTTCTCAGCGGGTACCGTTACGAAATGCACTTTCCTTCCTCACTGGTACCCTCCCACCTGTGGGAGCGTGTTCATGTCGATTTTGTGAGACCGTCATTGGACACTGCCTTGCTGATAATCCCTGAAGCCCACTCAGACTTTCCTTATGTGGTAAACTGTTGGTGCATGAGAGCAGAAGCTACAGTAGCTGTGCTCAGTAGAGTCTTTGCTACTGAAGACCTTCCACTAATGCTGGTATTGGGCAATGAACCACAATTCTGTTGGGGATTCAGCTGCCAGGATAGGTGGATTCCGGCAGTCATCCAGTAGTAGCTGGCCCCGTATGTGCACTCTGGACACACAGGACTGGATAGTGATGGGCCATCAAAATCAGTTGCAGCACGGGGCCTGGTCACCCCCTCGGTGGGCCTGCTGCGATGTCATCACAGACTCAAGTTTCTCACTTGTCACAGCATCTGATCCCTCCTCTCCTGTCCCCCAGGCTGCTGCTGTCTTCGGACGCTGTGCCCTGTGTGACACCTAGGGGACCCCTCTCATCTTCATCTATTTTTATGCTGTCCCAGATGGACTGGACGTCGGCAGATGACCACACTGTGATACTGGCCCCAGCGGCACTGCCCCCACAATTGCTTTTCCCTTCCATGCCTGAACCAGATGTGGCCATGGCATAGCCTCTGCTTCCTGTGGTGAAGACACAGCAACACTAACCATGCTACTGGATGACGACTTTCTGCCCATATGGTCCTGTCCACACTGACTGGGAGCAAGTGAAACTGAAGAGGATGTCCAGCACCCCAATAATGCGGCCTGGTTCAGAGACACGGCAGCTGCATGACAGTGTATGATCGCATAGACTCATTCCGTGCCACCTGCCACACATGTCTATGTAGGCAATTGCTACCTGGTGCTCATTTTCATTCTTCTCTGGCTTCGTAAACAATTCACTTCATTATTTAACTGTTTGTAACTGTCTTATCCCCTGGAATCCTGAACAATGTACTTGTTGTTAATCCTGGTACTTCCTATCAAAAAATATACTTATTCTAGATGTGATGGTGTGTTTTTTAAGTTGTATTTTACAACATGAGGAATGCAGACAAATGGCTTACTAAGATCACAAATAGTTGGTTGATTAATAGCTCTTTTTGTATAAAGTTAAATGACAAATGTTCTGTAGTCAGAGAACATTGAGTAAGCTACAGTAATCACATATTCCTGATCATTTAGACTTGTGATCACAATGTCAACGCTGGCACCACCTCTGATTGGCAAATGGTTTGCTACCAACAGTCCATAACTAGCTACTAGGTCCATAAATTCGCCCTCCATAGAGCTCGCTTTACTGAGGAGTACATTGAAATTACCGTACAATGCAATTTTTGATTTCAAATCCGTTAAGTAACACAGTTAAGATTTCATTTCGATGAGAAAATTTTCAAAGCTGCCAGTTACAGAATGGTATATTGGTACAATTGTTATATTGAAATCCAATAACTTCAGACCTTCCAACTCCAAATCTGTGTCCACACAGAAGCTTTTTAAGTCAATTTCTTTAATAACAAATTTCCTATATGTAGATAGAGCGCCATAGGAAGCAGTTGTCCTGTATCACATACTGAAGAAATTTAGATATACAATACCACAGTAGCACTCAGCTTCTTGTGCTGATAACCAGTGTTCTCACAGATGCAGTACATCTTGCTTCACTTCTTCTGTAAAGAATGATAACACCTCAAATTTAGTTCTAAGACTTGTGTATAACTGTGGGAAAGGCATTTTGAGCAATGTATGATCCCTTTCAACTTAGTTGCTCCTGGTGTCTGCGTCACAGAAGAGCTTATTTCGCAGGAATATTGGCCTTTCTGCTTGTAACTGCGAAACTGAGAGCTCGAATATCCAATGCAATAAAAGTCAAAGAAACACCTCAAAGTAAGTATATGGTATCGAAGTTAAAAAATGAAGACATCTATAAAACATACACTGAGCAGGTTGCCGAGAATCTTGCATTATACACCCCTCGTGTAAGTGATAAACTGGATCAGGAATGGAACGCTTGCTGCGACGCAGTCATTAAGGCAGCAGAAGAATTTCTAGGGAAAGAAGGAAAACAACCACGGACTTCCTGGTTTGATCAAGATTGTAAGAGAATAAGTCAGGAAAAAAACCTGGGTCACAGGAAAATGCTTAAGAAATTACCAAGATAAAAGGAAAGAAGAGAAGAAATTGCATGAGAGAAAGAAAAGGGAATGTGAAAGAAATCAGGTTGAAGGACTGGAGAGAACTGGAAAAACAAATGATGTTACAAAATTTTATCAGAAAATTAATTGTGAAAGAAGACCATTTAAGCCATGCATCAACTTGTGTAAAAGTAAAAATGGGGCACTACTAACCTATGATCATGAGGTACTGGAGAGCTGGGTAGAGTATTCCAGTGAACTTTTGGATGCTTCAGAGTCCCCTATTGAAGATATCCCAGTCGCTCCAAAAGATGATGCCATAGTACCTCCCACTTCTCAAGGAGAAGTGAACAAAGCAATTGCCCAACCAAAGAACAATAAAGCACCAGAGAGTGACAATGTAACATCTGAACTATTGAAAGCTAGAGAAGTTGAGCTAAATTGTAGGATCTACACGATTGTGTGCCTCATCTGGGAAAAGGAAGAGTAGCAAGAAGAATGGAATGTAGGGATAGTGTGTTTGGTGCATAAGAAAGGAGATCTATTTGAATGCAGCAACTACAGAGGCATAACACTTTTAAATACTATATGTAAAGTACTATCAAATATCCTGTTTAGTAGACTTTCACCTATAGCAGAAGATATTATTGGAAGCTATCACTGCAGGTACAGACCAGGAAAGTCAACTGTAAACCACGTATTTACTCTCCGACAAATAGTAGAAAAGACCAGTGAATTCAAAGTTGGCGTGCACCATATTTTCATTGACTTTAAATCTGCATATAACAATAAACCAGGCCAAACTTTATAAAGCAATGCAGGAGTTTCGAGTGCCTGGAAAATTGGTGCGTTTAATAGAAGCCACCCTAGTCCCCAGTGTACCATGCGAGTGCAGTCAAGGCTAAGGCTATCACATGACAGAAGTATATTGAGGAGGATTTTTGGACCTGTCTATGAAAATGGGACCTGGAGAAGGCGAAGAAATGACGAACTTTAGGAGTGCTATAAAGAGGATGATGTGGTAAAGTTTATAAAGCTGTATAGACTGAGATGGGCTGGACATGTAATTTGACTCGATGAAACAGATCCCGCATGGAAGGCCTGCTGCAGTGAACCTGGAGGAAGTAGAGCAAGAGGACATCCTAGATTGAGATGGAGTGACGAGGCTGGAGAGGACGCTGCCAAAGCCGGTTGCCATAACTGGAGGTCCATGGCGAAGTCCAGAGAGTAATGGCAGAAAATTATTGAAGAGACCAAGTACCATCCCAGGATGTAGTGCCAATGAAAGAAGAAGAGGATTGGCCTTTCTCTGGAATAAAAAACGCTTTATCACAGTATTTTTCAGCTGTTAAGTTGTTCCGGTTAGGAAAGGTCTTTTGCAGAAAACTAATAACATTTTCAGGGAAAAGAGAAGAAGTGTACATTTTGACAGTGGAGCGAAACTTTTCGTGAGTACTGAAGGAAAAAAATCTGTTGAGATATGGCTCAAGAACACAAGCATTTGTACAAAAATGTACTACTAAGTACCAAACAGAATATAGGCTCACTGGGCAAGAATTCTGTTGCATCTGAAAGTCTGGAATGGCTCTGCTGCTATGGTCGCAGGTTTGAATCCTGCCTCGGGCATGGATGTGTGTGATGTCCTTAGTTAGGTTTAAGTAGTTCTAAGTCTAGGGGACTGATGACCTCAGATGTTAAGTTCCATAGTGCTCAAAGCCATTTGAACCATTTTGAATCTGGAAATAGCAAGTCTAAAAGATATATGAATTAATAACTGGTACTGGGGACGGAGAAGGTATGCTGTCTGATGAAAAACGAGCATAGCTACATCTGAGCAGAGTCAAGTGTGACACAACTGAAGTTCAGTGCTGTCGAGCTGAGCTAGCACATTGATGGTGACCATCTGGCTGTGCCGTGCGCTGTTGACAAGCGGCGTGCACTCAGCCAAGCTCGACAGCACTCAACTTCGGTGATCTAAAGGTAACTCGTGTTACCATTGTGGCAACGCCGCTGGCTCTCCCGAGGATCTCCATAATTCTGCGGGAAGTTCATCTGTTACAGACGCCTTTTTTGCAGTTAGGTCTTTCAGTGCTCTGTCAAATTCTTCTCACAATAACACATCTTCCCTATCATTTTCATCTACTTCCTCTTCTCTTCCTATAATATTGCTCTGCGGGTTGTTTCCTTTATAACAGGCGTTTCTCCAAGGAGTCGTCAGACGCATTTTCTCTGGTGTTTTGGCAGACATTTGCAACTTCGTTTTTACGATGAGAAGGTGGAATCAGCTCCAACAAATACTGCTCATAACGTCTTTCATGGAATCCCCAATTTCGACATAAAGCGTCTGTTTGTTTCCCATTCCAAACAAAATTATTTTTGAGGAGAAATTTTACACGCCCATTTGATGGAGCAGCCCGAAATTATTCCAGTGTGATATTCATTTTATTGGTAGGTTTAAACATGGACAGTAAAACAAAGAATAACCAGTACTCCAACAGAGATTCATGTGCCACCCTGACCCACACTGACTGCTAGTAATACAGCAGTGGCACTAAGTACTCATAGAGTACTGATTATTCTTTCCGCTTTACAGTCGCTGTCAACAGACATCCACAAAAAGGAATATCACACTACATTAATTTTGGTTTGCTCTGTTGGATGTGGATGTAAAACAACGCATTACAAATAATTTTGTTTGTAGCAGGAAACCAACCAATGTTTTCTGTTAAACTGGTCATCATATGAAACATGTGAGCAGTATTTGATTGGGCCGACTCCATCTATACAATGTAGAAACTGAACTGCAAATATCTGTCAAAATAACAGACAAAAACGAGCCTGACAACTCTTAGGAGAGATACAGGACATAAAATTCCGTCTGAGGCCTGCGATCATTTTTATGTTAATAATTGGCAACCAATGCTGTACGATCGCAATAAAGTCATGAGATGTTCAATTGACTCTTTTATTAGAACATGTTACACATTTCAGGATTACACCCTTTTTCAGACATCTTAGGAGAGACATTCTGTATAGACCCTCTGTTGATTCCTTCCACCATTGACCCTTCCCTTCCTTGCTTAATACTGGCTTGCCACATGAAGTCTTGATATTCATACCACTACTTGTCTTCTGTACAATGGTCTCTTTAATTTTCCTCTTGGTATAATTTATCTTTCCATTCTTATACCTATTTTGGCTACCTTGTATTTGTCTTATAGCAATTCTCAATTTGCAGTTTTGAACTATCTGACAATCTGATTTTTTACAAATTTGTATTCCCTACTTCCTGTTTCATTTGCTGCATTATTATATTCTCTCGTTTCGTAAAGTTCATTCAAAATCTCCTGTGTTAGGTCTTGTTTTTTTACCAATGTGAGCCTCTGCTACCTTTTCTGTTTCATCTCTCTACCCATTTGTCTCTCATTTTGTTATTTTCTCCTGTTTCAATCCAATGCAGCCTAATAATCCCTCAGCAACTATCAATAAGCTGTGGTTACTTCAGTTTATCCTGCCATTTGCAATTTCTGCAGTTTTAATCTTCAGTTCATAACCAATAAATTACGCTCACAGTACGCATCTGCCCTAGAAAAATCTCATCTTATATAAACGATATGAAACCTTCCAGTTTCCCCATGTCTCTTCAATGTATAACATTGTTTCATAACTTTCAGACCAGGTGTTCACGATGATTAAATTATGTTCTGTGCCCAGTTCTATCTCGTGGCCTCCTCTTTCCCTTATTTCCCTCAGTCCATGTTCTCACCCTTTTTCTCTTTCTCTTCCTTTTCCAACTACTAGATTCCTGTCATTCAAACATAAATTTTCGTCTTCCATAATTATATAAAAATTTACTTTATCTCGTCATACATTCTTTCAATGTCTTCATGTGCAAAGCTATTTGTCAAATAAGATTGTACTGCTGTGGTTGATGTTAGCTTCATATCTGTCTTTTCTATAATAATGTGTTCACTACGCTGCTCATAGTAGCTTACCCAGATTCCTATTTTCCTATTCATTATTAGGCATCCTGCATTACCCCAATATGAGTTTGGGTTGATAATCTTGTACTGACCTGACCATAAGCCCTGTTGTTCCTGGTACTGCACTTCACCAATAACCATTATATCTAACTTCAGTCTATCCATTTTTCTTTTTGAATTCAATGACTTACCTACCCATTAAGAGATCTAAAATTCCACACTCCAACCTATAGAATGCCAGTTAGAATTTTCCTGATGACAGCATCCTCCTGAGTAGTCTCCATTGGAGAACTGAATCAGGATTATTTTACTTACAGAATATCACACCCTAGAGGACTGGATCATCATTACATCATACAGTAGTGCTGTATGCCATCTGGAAAAAATAACATATGTTGTTTCCCCTTGCTTCAATCAATCTCAGTGCCAGTGGAGCAAAGCAGAGTTGGTTATTGTTATAAGGCCAAATCATTCAATCATCGAAACTGTTGCCCTTGCAACTACAGAATGCCAGTCTTCAGGAACCATGGATTAGTTTGGTTCCTCTGCAGATACCCCTCCATTGTGGTTGCACCAGTAGAACAGCTATCTCTGTAACTGAAGTATGCAATCTGCATCATCTTGAAAATGGCCATGGTTCATGGGTAGCTGACTTTAGTATTAAATATTGGCATAGTTAGCAGGAATCTATTAGAAATGAAACCTTTTCTATAAAAGGTCGATTCACACTTTATGGAACACAAAGGCCACCAACAGAATGTCTCTACCAAGGTTTCTCAGGAAGAAGCTTTGCTGTTGATGTTGGTGGAGAGAACGGTGCCATTGTCTGCTAAAATCTGAAGTTAACCTATTTACCTGAACTTATTCGTGTGTAGTGATGGTTTTCATACGTTTCGGTCATCTTAATCTTTATTTTATTATTTTATTTCGTTTTAATGACACGCTGTAAATGTCTCATGACGAGCTGGGTATTATTTCCATTGAATGTTCTTCCACAGGGAAGGTCATATTCTCAAAACGAAAAATGATTTAGGTTTTATAATAGCAGGACAGAGAAAACTGCACTGTTTATAAATAAGAACATAAATTGATCATTGTTTGAAAAAGTGAACGAATCCGAAACCTCATTTTGTGTGGAAATACGAAAAAGATTCCCCTGTTCTTAATTTAAACTTCGCCTTAACCAAACAATTATATGAGATTCTTTACATTAATTTCCTACCTCAGTACTTTGGAAAGATGAATTTGACCATCCAGGATTTGTTCCCATCGTCAAACTGATTAAGATATTGGTAAAACGTCTTATAACAACACTAGAAATAATCATAATTTCACAAAACATTCATAATACTGGTAAAACATATACAGGAAATGTCTACACTAGTCACAGGTTTTGGAACCATTATCTCTGAAATTTACTTTGAAAAATAATTACTGTCATCCACTTTCTCCATTCCGTGCAGTATCTGTTGTTGATCTCATTAGCACCTCCTCATAAAATGGTCTGCACTAATATGGAATGTAGAACCATCTTGCATGTAATCTGGATATTCTTCCCTTGTACGCCAATTGGTCTGGAAATTGTGGCACCCCTGAGTTTTTCTTTTGCTGCACAAAAAGTGTTCTTCACCACACCATCAATGAAATCAATTGCAGGTAAGAAGTAATCTAACTGCCTATATTTCAAAATGAGGATTTTCCAGGAACTTTTCTGGTTTTTTGAAGAACTTTGGCAATCAGTTCTCGAAATCCAAGGTACTTTTAGCAGAGATCTGAGTAACATTAAGTCCTGTCTCCCTTGAGGATTGAATCAAATGAATGTACCAGTATTATTACGATGTGTAAGTTACTTTTATGTCCAGTCGTCCCAAGATTGCCATCACATTCAAGAGAGGAGTGCTCTCGCAATGGGAATTACTGATGAATCATTGTAAATCGTCCACTGGCAACCAATGCAAGGAGAAAGTACACTTAAGTGATGTTGCTGTCTTGTCTTCCGCATGCATAACTGAAAAGGTGAAATGGGCCTTTCAGTAGACTTAATGTGCAGTACTGGAGATTTAGAAAAACATGTAGTTGTTGGAACGGTTTATTACAATTATTGCTGTAATAAAACGTCACATAATGACTTATCGACGGTTAATGCCTTCACATAAGAGTGCTCTCTCTAGACTGAACTATTACCATCAACAGTTTACGAATTAAGAATGAAACACGCTTGATTTACAATTTGCAGTTTGCCATTTGAAAGTAACATGCATTGAAAATTTATGACAAACACGTCACCATTATCATTACATGTCACTTAATAACCCATTGACAATAAAAATCTTCAAAGAGGAATATGATAACCAAAACAGGAGACTAACTTCATATGATTAACAAAAGTGCTAGTGTAATGGATAACTGCATGGTATCTAGAGTCGAAAGTAGTGGGTATGACATGCAAACATATATATTTTTTTCATGTTAGGGTTGCTAACAAGTTCTGAGACGTCCTTATGGATGTAATACAACTATCTTCTGCAATATTCGACGTTACTTAAATTTTGTCTGGTTTGAAAACGAAGGATGGAATAAATATTTAGCGATGTCCGAGTGTGCGGTTAGGCGAGCTTAAACCGCTGCGAGTGAAACGAGCAGCGGTAACATTCAAATTCTTCCTTGTCACAAATAATTCGCTGTTTATTTCCGAATATGTGGCGACTTCCAAGTGTGTGGTTAGGCAGGAACATGAGAAAACAGTTTAAATTGCTACGAGTGAATCGAAGAGCAATAACATTCATATTCTTTCTTGTCACAAGGTCAATAGCTGGTCATGGGGTCGTCGATATTGCACGTGACGTCAGAACAACGTCAAGTTTGCGGGAATTGTTGTGAAACGAGCTTTACCCAACAGAAGTGATCCAACCTTTGAGTCATTAGTACAAGGGGTTTCTATTTTGCTGTTTGTTATAAAACATTTGAGCCTGACGAACAAGAGTGACCTATTCAGTGACAGCAGCTCGCTTTCCACTGTCGTTCAGCTGTGAACTTTTTATCTTTGTAGCTAGTAATTTACAAGTTCTACAGACATCGGTTTGAGAATGTCCAAATCTGCAGGGTGGTCCATTTATAGTGACCAGGCCAAATATCTCAAGAAAAAAGCATCAAACGAAAAAACTACAAAGAACGAAACTTGTGTAGCTTGAAGGGGGAAACCAGATGGCTCTATGGTTGGTCCGCTAGATGGCCCTGCCATAGGTCAAACGGATATCAACTGCGTTTTTTTTTTTTCTTCTTAAATAGGAACCCCCATTTTTATTACATATTCGTGTAGTACGTAAAGAAATATGAATGTTTTAGTTGGACCACTTTTGTCGCTTTGTGGTAGATGGCGCTGTAATAGTCCCAAACGTATAAGTACGTGGTATCACGTAACATTCCGCCAGTGCGGACGGTATTTGCTTCGTGACACTTTACCCGTTTTAAAATGGACCGTTTACCAATTGCGGAAAAGGTCGATATCATGTTGATGTATGGCTATTGTATGTGTGTGCTATGTATGCTGCTCGGTATCCTGGACGACATCTCTCAAGTGTCCGGACCGTTCACCGGATAGTTACGTTATTTAAGGAAACAGGAAGTGTTCAGCCACATGTGAAACGTCAACCACGACCTGCAACAAATGATTACGCCCAAGTAGGTGTTTTAGATGCTGTCGCGGCTAATCCGCACATCAGTAGCAGACAAATTGCGCGAGAATCGGGAATCTCAAAAACGTCGGTGTCGAGAAGGCTACATCAACATCGATCGCACCCGTACCATATTTCTATGCACCAGGAATTACGTGGCGACGACTCAGAACGTCGTGTACTGTTCTGCCACTGGGCACAACAGAAGTTACGGGACGATGACAGTTTTTGCACGCGTTCTATTTAGCGACGAAACGTCATTCACCAACAGCGGTAACAGAAACCGGCATAATATGCACTATTGGGCAACGGAAAATCTACGATGGCTGCGACAAGTGGAACATCAGCGACCTTGGCGGTTTAATGTATGGTGCGGCATTATAGGAGGAAGGATAATTGGCCCCCATTTTATCTACGGCAATATAAATGGTGCGATGTATGCTGATTTCCTACGTAGTGTTCTACCGATGTTACTACAAGATGTTCACTGCATGACAGAATGGCGATGTACTTCCAACATGATGGATGTCCGGCACATAGTTCGCGTGCGGTTGAAGCGGTATTGAATAGCATATTTCATGACAGGTGGATTGGTCGTCGAAGCACCATACCATGACCCGCACGTTCACCCCATCTGACGTCCCCGGATTTCTTTCTGTGGGGAAAGTTGAAGAATATTTGCTATCGTGATCCACCGGCAGCGCCTGACAACATGCGTCAGCGCATTTTCAATGCATGTGCGAACATACGGAAGGCGAACTACTCGCTGTTGAGAGGAATGTCGTTACACGTATTGCCAAATGCATTGAGGTTGACGGACATCATTTAGAGCATTCATTGCATTAATGTGGTATTTACTGGTAATCACGCTGTAACAGCATGCGTTCTCAGAAATGATAAGTTCACAAAGGTACATGTATCACATTGGAACAACCGAAATAAAATGTTAAAACGTACCTACTTTCTGTATTTTCATTTAAAAAACCTACCTGTTACCAACAGTTCGTCTAAAATTGTGAGCCATATGTTTGTGACTATTACAGCGCCATCTATCACAAAGTGAAAAAAGTGGTCCAACTAAATAATTCATATTTCTTTATGTACTACACGAATATGTAATAAAAATGGGGGTTCCTATTTTAAAAAACGCCGTTGATATCCGTTTGGCCTATGGCAGCGCCATCTAGCGGGGCAACCATAGCGCCATCTGGTTTCCGCCTTCAAGCTAGACAAGTTTCGTGCTTTGTAGTTTTTTCGTTTGACACTTATTTCGTGAGATATTTGGCCCGGTCATGATCAATGGACCACCATATATAATCATAATTTTTGTCTAAATTCTTTCTATAAAAATGGTATCTCACTTCCTTGGAAGCAATTGGCTGTTTTTTGTTTTTAAAAAAAGAGGTCATACGTGTTTTGATGTTATGTTCATCATTCAAATACTTTCTGTTCTGATCGTTGTGGTTTGTTGCTTTAACAGGTAATTTGTTAATGTGTTCATCGAAAACAACACAAATGTTGTTCGGTACTGCATTACCACAATGTTCATGATTGTCCATATTATCCGCAACAACCTGGTTTGAAGTTATTTTTCGCAATTTCTACAAGATTAACTGTCAGAAATATACTTGTGTGTGTTCTTGAAATATAGCTGTAATGAAAAAGGTGTACTAAATTGCAGCGTCACAGAAAGGAAAGAACTTTATTTAATGCACAAGGAAGAACATGATTAATCTCGTAGGAAATGAGTAATTTTCACCAACTGAAAAGTTAACAGCAGTTTATGAACTGTCTCAAAAAGCTAAAAAGAATAGTCTCTAACAACAACAATCACAGAAATTCATATAAACCAAGGAACGCTAAACCAACGAAAACACAGAGCAATGCCTCTACGCTTGGCGAGGTTGGATTTGAATGATTTGTCCCCTGTGACGAGAAACGATGTTTACGTGGTTGATGTCATCTATGTGGATTGCCTGTAGACCGATAAATTCTCCTGGTAGTTGCATTACTTCTCCATAAACCAGCTTGGCTGGCGAAGAGTCCAAATACAATGTGCTTCACAGACTGCACAGGACCAATGGTAACGCTGTTGTCCAGTTTGAATTGTGACACACGAGCTCGACCTTCAGAGAATGGTGCCAGCGTTCTGTCGTCCTGTTCCTGGCTGGGTGATAGCTTATGGTTTTATGGTGAATAGTATCACAAAATTAGTTAAGCTGTGCAAACAGGTCGGACTCAGAGTGACATCAGTGGTCCGTCATGACATGCAGAGGGGCGATGAAGCGCACTATCCACATGGATACAAAGATGGAAGCTTAAGTCTCGGCTGAAATGTTATTATCAGCGCTACTTCCTGTCGTCAACATGTAGCGTTGGCCGTTGGATCGGGGCAAAGGCCTTCCAAAACAATATGGACATGCAAAAAGTGAGCAGTCAGATTCAGAATGTCACGTATTGGTGCATACACATGTCAACGAACCTTGCTGCGTTGAGATTTGATGTACGTTTGTGTCCTTTCCAAGCAGTCTTTATGGATACCTAGTCAAATATAATGACTGGAGACTGGACGAGTTGTTGGCCAGGCTCTAGTGTGGTAACAATTGTGTAACCTGCCAAACACACGTCTTCAAATTGCATAAGACAAAAAAGAACAGGGTTTGTCATTGGACATATCACAATACAGCTTGACTCAATCTCTAGCAACATAGACTAAATAGAAATCTAATGCTGAAGATGAATCCTCGAGCAGACTGAGTAGTTCTTGGGTACCCCAGAAATATGCTTTCCAACCTTTTTAGACCAGGCTATGTAGTCCAGCTGATTATGCTGCCAATGTGAACAACTGATGTTTTAGGGGAAGGGGTATGTCAGTCGCTTCTGGTCAGTACAAATAGTGAATTCTCTGGCTTCAAGTTGAGGTCTGAAGTATTTAATGGCCTCATAGACTGCCAGTTGCTCTCTTTCGTAGTCGTTCCATTTTCGTTGTGACAACGAAATTTTATGTGAGAAGAAAGCCAGCAGTTGCCATGTGTCATCACATCATTGTTGTAGCATCAGGCCACTAACTGTATGGCTCACGACAACCACTAGTGCCAACGGAGTATTTGGGTCAGGATGTGTGAGTAACGCAACATCTGATAAGCTTTGTTTGGCCACCTCGAAAGTGGAGAATATGCTATCCAACTATGGAATGGTCGAGATGCCTTTGCCCTTTGGGCAACTGAATGCAGTCGTTAGTGGTTCCTGCAGTTGGGTTGCTTGTGGCAGATGTCAGCAGGAAAAATTAAAAGTGCTTTGTCGTTTGAGTTGTAAATTTCAAATGGTTCAAATGGCTCTGAGCACTATGGGACTTGTCCGCAGCTCGTGGTCGTGCGGTAGCGTTCTCGCTTCCCACGCCCGGGTTCCCGGGTTCGATTCCCGGCGGGGTCTGGGATTTTCTCTGCCTCGTGATGACTGGGTTTTGTGTGATGTCCTTAGGTTAGTTAGGTTTAAGTAGTTCTAAGTTCTAGGGGACTGATGACCATAGATGGTAAGTCCCATAGTGCTCAGAGCCATTTGAACCATTTGAACCACTATGGGACTTAACTTCTGAGGTTATCATTCCCCTAGAACTTAGAACTACTTAAACCTTACTAACCTAAGGACATCACACACATCCATGCCCGAGGCAGGATTCGAACCTGCGACCGTAGCGGTCGCGTGGTTCCAGACTATAGCGCCTATAACCGCTCGGCTACTCCAGCCGGATTGAGTTGTAAGACACCCTAAACTTTCACAGGTAGTGAACCTAATGACTAGTTTTTACAGCCCAAAAAGTCGATCTCTGTCTTAAGGGGGGTAGGACGTCAAGCGAGCCGACTGGGAGCAGGAGAGGCACCACAGCACATTTTAATTTCCACTGTTTATCCTTTTACAAATAAATTCATAAAACTTTGTCAGCATGACCAGGAAGGATTCAGAATTCACACTCTTAGCAGTGGAAGTTGGAAAACATAACGTAATAATTTTCTTTACATGTGAAATTTCATCATTTTTTTCACTTATTAATGGCAGCATTTGTTGCTATAGGTACACTTGTCTTCATAAGTAAGTGAGATTCTTCGATGAATTTTGCACAGCATACGAATCATACTTAAAGGTGTATTAAATTCTAGAATTTTCCAAATCTATTAAAAACTGTGGTAAAAATTGAGGTAATTAACTATAAAATTGTGTTTTTTCTAAACATAAAGATCAAAATATAACAGTTCATTCGTTTTTTCATAAATTGAATAAATTCTAGAGTTTCATACACGTGTGAGTATGGTTTGTATGCTGTGCAAAATTCATCGAAGAAACTCTCTAACTTATGAAGAGAAGTGTACCTATAGCAACAAATGCAGCCATTAGTAAGTGAAAAAAATGATGAAATTTCGCACGTAAAAAAATTTATTTTGTTATGTTTTCGAACGTCCACTGCAATGGGTGTGAATCCTGAATCCTTCCTGGTGATGCTGACAAAGGTTTAAGAATTTATTTGTAAAAGTATGGACACTGGAAATTAAAATGTCCTGAGATGCTTCTCCTGTTCCAAGTCGGCCCATTTGACGTCCGACCCCCCCTTAACAAAAGTGTACTTAGCGATGGTCAAGATTATGCTGTCCTGTTGTAAACGTTAAAACACCTCAGTTAGATGCTGCTGATGTTCTGGCGAGGCTTATAAAATCAGAATGGCGTCCAGGTATGCAAAACAATGTGGGAGTCCTTGTAACAAGGAGTCTATTAACCCTTGCCATGTTTGTGCTACATTACGGAGATGAAACGTCAGGAAACAACTCTCAAACAGGCCAAATAGAGTGATTATGGCCATCTTCGGAGGGTCTTCCTCGTCTACAAGAATCTGAGTGTACGCCTTGGCACAGTCTAGGACGCTGAACAATGTCGCACTACTCAACAGGTAGCTAGCTATAAGCTTATAGCAAGGGCATGGAGTAACGATCAGGCATGTTTATGGCATTGAGAGCTCGATAATATCCATAGCCTCGTTGCACAGCACATTTTAGGTCCCAAATGAAGTGGGGATGACCAAGGACTACTTGCAGTCACATAACACCTTCATTTAACATACTATCGAATTCTGTTTTTGGTATTGCCAGGCAGTCTGGAGCCAAACTTCTAGGTCGGCAGGATATGGCTGGACCATCAGTAGTTTTAATGTGGTGCACTGTGTCGCGACACACCTCTTTCAGCATTCCAAGTGGTTGGATCAAGGATGGGAACTTCTGCAATGATTCCACTTACACACCACTGTGTGGCTGCATTCCTTCGAAAACTTGATACTGATAAGCCAGTGATGCAGTCCACAAGTTATGTGGTCACCACGTCTGGCAAAAGCTGGTAATATGTCAGGAAATCTGCTCCTATTACAGGTCGGCGATCGTTAAATCTCATGTTAGCTCATGTTCAGTAGGAAGTCAAGCTTGTTATGCAGTGCGCAATGCGTCATTATTGTTGAATTATTAGCCGCAGTTAGGAAGAAAGTTGTTAGTGGTCACTTGCTGTGTAGATACATGTGCAGAAATACACGTAAGTCCGACCTAGTATCCACCAGGTATTTTTCTCCTAACTTATGGTCACTGATAAATAGCACTGCGACGTAGTCCAGCAATTGCTTGATGCACCTGCATCCAACAGCTCCTGTCATTTACAAGGTACGTTGGTTAGTCGCAGAGATTGAGGAAGTAGCAGAAGAGCGGCTCCTCAAGCGCCTCCGGTAGTGCTTTCTGTCCTTGCTGTGGTCCTGACAAGTCAACAATTCGCCAATTTGCTTCGTCCTCAAATCTACCTTGCCAGCCAGAAGATCATAACCAGCACGCAAAACCAGCTGTTACATCATGACATCACTGCGCTCAGCAGTGCAGGCGTAATTGAATATCTTGTCTGCTAATTCAGCCTTGCATCTAAGGCCATGATGGTTGTGATGCAGTAATGGCTTTCACATGAGGTGGCAGACATGTGTCCCACAAGATATGTAGTAGGTTATCAGGTACTGTACCAGTATCATCTTTACTTCATAAATCCCTCAATTGGCAAAGTGATGGTCTCCTGTCGCCGATGGCCTCTTGCATTAGAACATGCCGAATATGGCCCCTCTGTGAGGTGTTCTGTCTTAAGTTTACATAAGCGTCTGACATAAGTGGGGCTGTGATTATATCTATATTTTCTATGGCAAATTTGTGGCCCGCCTGGCTTTCCAAGATGCAGTTTCCTTTGGTGATTCCATAATATTAAATTTTTTCTTCGAATTTTATTATGCAGCTAAACGATGGAACCAGTTTCGGAACTTATAAAAAACAAGTTATCTGTCAAACACTCGTGCGTGTTCTTGAAATTTAGACGCAATACAAAACATAAATTCCGACGTCACTGGTAGGAAAGAACCTTATTTAATGCACAAGGAAGAACACAATATCGTAAGGAAATTATTAGTTTTTAGCAACTTAGAATTTAGCAGTATGTGAACAGACTCAAACAGTTAAAAAAAATCGGGCTCTAAGAACAACGATCACGTAGAATCATATGAATCAAGGAGAGCTAAACCTATGAAAACGCAGCGCCTCTTGCGGATAGCAGGTGAAATCTTTGACTTTTGACGTATGTACATCATCTGACAGCAATTAGCAATTCTGTCGTTACATATACACATCAAAAAAAGTTTTGCATCACCTCGGTTCTGAGAGTTCCGGAACCTGTACAGAAAATTGGAATAGAGATCAACATAAACATCATTTCCACCTTTTTTATTCCTCATGAAAACCACACATTGCGCATACCACCATACAGTGAGACCTTCAGAGGTGGTGGTTCAGATTTCTGTACACATCGGCACCTCTAAAACCCAGTAGCACGTCCTCTTGCATTCATGCATGCCTGCATTTGTCATGGCATACTACTCACAAATTCATCAAAGCACTGTTGGTCCAGATTATCCCACTCCTCAATGGCGATTCGGCGTAGAGCTCTCAAAGTGGTTGGTGGGTCACGTCGTCCATAAACAGCCTTTTTCAATATATTCCAGGCATGTTCGATAGGATTCATGTCCGGAGAACATGCTGGCCATTCTAGTCGAGCAATGTCGTTATCCTGAAGGAAGTCATTCACAAGATGTGCACGATGGGGGCGCGAATTGTCGTCCATGAAGACGAATGCCTCGCCAATATGGTGCCGATACGTTTGCACTATCGGTCGGATGATGGCATACACGCATCGTATAGCCGTTACGGCGCCTTCCATGACCACCAGCGGCGTACGTCGGCCCCACATAATGCGACCCCAAAACAGCAGGGAACGTCCACCTTGCTGCACTCGCTGTAAGTGTGTCTAAGGCGTTCAGCCTGACCGAGTTGCCTCCAAACACGTCTCCGACCATTATCTGGTTGAAGGCATATGCGACACTCATCGATGAAGAGAATGTGATACCAATCCTGAGCGGTCCATTCGGCAAGATGTTGGGCCCATCTGTACCGCACTGAATGGTGTCATGGGTGCAAAAATGGACCTCGCCATGGACGTTGGGAGTGAAGTTGCGCATCATGCAGCCTATTGCGCACAGTTTGAGTCGTAAAACGACTTTCTGTGGCTGCACGAAAATCATTATTCAACACGGTGGCATTGCTGTCAAGGTTGCTCCGAGCCATAATCCGCAGGTAGCGGTCATCCACTGCAGTAGTAGCCCTTGGGCGGCCTGAGCGAGGCATATCATCGACAGTTAATGTCTCTCTGTATCTCCTCCACGTCCGAACAACATCGGTTTGGTTCACTCCGAGACGCCTGGACACTTCCCTTGCTGAGAGCTCTTCCTGGCACAAAGTAACATTGCGGACGCGCTCGAACCGAGGCATTGAAGTCTAGGCGTGGTTGAACTACAGACAACACGAGCCGTGAACCTCCTTCCTTGTGGAGTGACTGGAACTGATCCACTGTCAGACCCCTCCGTCTAATAGGTGCTGCTCATGAATGGTTGTTTACATCTTTGGGCGGTTTTAGTGAAATCTCTGAATTGTCAAAGAGACAGTATCTGTGATACAGTATCCATAGTCTACGTCTATTTTCAGGAGTTCTGAGAACTGGGGTGATGCAAAACTTTTTTCGATGTGTATATTAATGAAGTTAATCGAAAGATTGCTTTATATTTCTTGCCTTACACAATACTAAATGAATTTTTACACACAATCATTACATGATGAACAAACATCGTTATAGTGGTGCTTTTCTTTGAGACAGCCTTCATAATGATGATTTTCCATCAATGAGCTCCATGCCCATTCTTAGGATGTTCATCAAGCAGAGTTTTCGAGCAAAGTCCCTTCATATTCACTCTTAACATTTCAGTACATTCATGTTTACAGGAACAAACACCACTAGCACTTGTCATAGACGGTACTGTTACACCTGCTATAATACTCGAATGCTAGTCATTACAAAGTCAATTGTTTTTCTACGCTTCGTAACTATATGTTTTTGGATGATGAATACCTTTCTTCTTTTACTCTAGTAGAGGCATTATCACCTTCTTATGTGAATGAGGACATTCTAGCAATAATCTCAACACCAGACAATTGAATCATAGGGCTACAACAAAACTACATGACATCACATTGGAAATGCCAAACTAATGCACTTTTAAAATGTCTGGAATAGTTACTATATCAATTACTTAAGTTCATTTACCTTTAATGAAGAATATCTAAATACAGATGCCAGACATTAAACACAAAGCAACTGAACAGCAGATACAAACGACAGCTGTTAGTGTGACCATAGCACTGAAAGTATACAAATTCAAAACTGGACATTTTCCCTTCTTCCAACTAACGACTATATCAGAGTGAAGGTGTTTGTTCCCTTTTTATAGCGCACAGTGTGGCTTTATATGCTGACACTCATATGATGAAAAATCTAAAAACACTTTTTTGGCTCTTCTTTTCTTCTTCAGATTATCGATTCAATTGATGAAGCAATCAGCATTACATTTTTTAATAGTGCATAATTCAGGTTTACTAACTGAGAAAAATACACTTCAGTTGTTATTAATGCTATTTGGTAGAAGTAGAAAGAAAACACACCTGGTAAAGTAAACAAATTTTGTGTATTACCTTACAAACATTTTTTGATGTGTTTACACGTAATTTTTTTTTGCTGTAAAATGAGTATATTTTGATGACACTTTTTCCTGGTGTTTCACTTCTCAGAATTTTATCTCATAAACATTATCAAGAACATCCATTCTGAAGATTGGTTTCATCACTAATAAAATCAGTTATTAATTGATTTTTAATCCAGATACTATATTTCGACTTTTGTATCACAGATGGTATCTCATAACCTCACTTTCACTGTTTGGTACTGATCTAAATAAACTGACATTGTGTTGATATTCTGTCTAGTGTAAACACACCACCATTTGATGATTATGTCACCTGATATTCTGTTCCATTCTGTTGATGTCTGGTGTGAATTGGCCTCAAGTCTCAATATAATTGTACTCAAATTTTACCTAAGTCTCATATTAAGATCGATTCACACAGGAAGGAGTTGAATTAAATGTCAAAATATTCCACAGTGCATTTCAAATGGTAGCATTCTCATAGGCACCAATAGGGGCAGTAGGGTTGAGGATGGAATGGGATAATCTTTGTTATTACTTTATTTTTAATTCAGATATTATATTTCGACTTTTTGTATCACATATGATATCTCATAACCTCATTTTCACTGTTTGATACTGATCTAAATAATCTGACGTTGTGTCGAGAATCTGTCTAGTGTAAACACATCTCCACTTGATGTCACCTCATATTCTGTTCCATTCCATTGATGTCTGGTGTGAATTGGCCTCAAGTCCCAATATAATTGTGCTTAGATTTCACCCAAGGCTTACTTTAAGATCGATTCACACATGAAAGAATGGAACTGAATGTCAAAACATTCCACAATGCATTTCAAATGGCGGCATTCGCATAGCCATCAATACGGGCAGTAGGGTTGTGGATGGAATGGGATTTCAAAGTTGATGTTTCTTGGGAAGAGAGTTTTAAGGTGTTCGGGCTGGGGAGACTTTGTTGTCATTGTGTCATTGCCTGCTAAAATTCATCATGTTCTTTCATGTTACAGTAGTCGATTTCGCCTTTTACGATATTTCAGTCTTTATTTTATTATTTTTTTCGTGACGTAATGCAAATGTTCCATAAAGACATGGATATTCCTTATACAATGAGTGTTCTGTCACAAGGTAGGCCAGATATCTGAAAAAGAAAAATTAATTAGTAGTAGTAGCACAGTAGTAGTAATAGTAGTTTCATTCGTTGGTGCTACAGTTTGAGAACAACAGAAAGTGGTGGTTCACACCTGTTGCCAAGTGCCCAATAATGGCTGCATGCTCCATTCTGTTTAGTACAGTACACTTTTTATGGTGTGCAAAGTGCAAGAACGAAAATAACACAGGGTGTAGCAATATCCCCACCATGCTCTCTGAGCTCTAGTCAAGCGATCAATGGAAATACGTAACTGAAAGGCCAATAAAAAAGTTCTGTGTAAATGCTAACTTAAAGGTCGAATTATTTCTGTTAACCCCTAAGGCGCTACCGCTTCTTTGAAAATTTGCCTATATATTTGTGAAAAATCTATTTGCTGTGAAAATTATATTTATTTGTGATAATTGTACTTGTTTGGGAAAATTATGTTTTAACTTTTATTATAACTATGACATCCACTTTTTTGTAGTGTTATTTTATACAGTAAAGTCTGACAAACTATTTACATATGAAGTGAAATTTGAAGTTTCTGGAACAGTTTCTACCAGGAAAGCTTGGGTGTACTTTACAGTTTAATGTTGTTAGTGCAGTGATTAATAATAAACACTTTTGTCATGGAGTAATTAATATCTTAACTTGTGTAAACACTAAAAATCACACACACATTTCATTTGGACAAGCCCTATATCATGAATGCAACAAAATGGGTGCTATGTAAATCAAATAAAATTATAAAAAGTGCGGTTATTTAAACAGAGGGTTAACATACAGAACTATACACAATATTGGTATTTTTAGTAGTACTGTTTGATATGGCATTTAGCACAGCAGATATACTTTAATACTTCCATTGTATCAAACATTTTTACATATAATTGATGTCATCAAAGGTTATACTGTTGTAACTACTATATTACATAATGCTTACATACTGAACTGTATTTGACATGTTGTTACAACTTCTTCATTGTTAGATGTTGTTGTTCTTGGTCTTCCTCCAGGATTACTTCTGTAATCTACCAAGCCCTTTTTCCTTCTGACAACTATAGAGGGACGAATAGGAATGTAACCACCATGAGTTTTTCTTTATTGACTAGTAACAAATAAAATAATAATTGAAAGAAATATCCAATTGTCTTCTCTCCATAAATTTTATTTACATGTGTGCCTTTCTAGCCTCCAACAGAATTCAACAAAAGAGATACAAATGCAGATGACATTTTAACCCTTTTTCATTTTTTCGCATGTCACCTGAAGATTCTCATTTCATCTGGTGACCTATTTGAAAAATGTGTTAGAAGAGTGTGAGGTTCATGTAGCAGATCATTATTTGTTTTGTGTGGAATTTTTCCCACATGCACTGTCTCTATTTTCTTTACTTCAGTTTCATGCTTTATTTCACCTGTGTCCACTGGCTCACCAAAAATACCACCATTTAACATTGTGCCAGTTTGGACCCAGGCAGAGGTCCTATCCCATTTTCAGGAGGCCCATCGCCTGTCGCTGAAAATAATGTTCTATATACTATCAGTATCGATTGCCTCCATATGCACTAAAGAGCCAAAGAAACTGGTATACCTGCCTAATACCATGCAGAGCCACTGCGAGCATGCAGAAGTGCCACAACATGACATGGCATGGGCTTCACTAATGTCTGAAGTAGTGCTGGAGGAAACTCATACCATGAATCCTGCAGGGCTCTCCACAAACCAATAAGAGTACGAGGGGTTGGGGATCTCTTCTGAACAGCACATTGCAAAACATCCCAGATATGCTCAGTAATGTTGATGTCTGGGCAGTTTGGCAGCCATCAGAAGTGTTTAACTCAGAAGAGTGTTCCTAAAGCCACTCTGTAGCAATTCTGGACGAGTGGGATTTTGCGTTCTCCTGCTGGAATTGCCCAAGTCAGTCGGACTGCACAATGAACATAAATGGATGCAGACGATCAGACGTGATGCTTACATACATGCCACGTGTCAAAGTCATATCTAGACGTATCAGGGGCCCCACATCACTCAAACTGCACAAGCCCCACATCATTACAGAGCCTCCACTAGCTTGGCCAGTCCCTTGCTGACATGCAGGGCCCATGGATTCCTGAGGTTGACTCCATACCCATACACGTCCATACACTGTAAACAATTTGAAACGAGACTCGTCTGACCAGGCAACATGTTTCCAGTCATCAATAGTCCAATGTCGGGGTTGACGGGCCCAGGCGAGCCATAAAGCTTTGTGTCGTGAAGTTATCACGGAACATGAGTGGGTCTTTGGCTCCGAAAAACCCATATCGAATGGTTTGCACTCTGACACTTGTTGATGGCCCAGAATTGAAATCTGCATCAATTTGTGGAAGGGTTGCACTTTATCCATGCTGAACGATTCTCTTAGGTCGTCGTTGGTGCCATTCTTGCAGGATTTTTTTCTGGTTGCAGCAATGTCGGAGATTTGATGTTTTACCAGATCCTGATATTTGTGGTACACTCTTGAAATGATCATGTGGGAAACTCCCCACTTCATCACTACCTCGGAGATGCTGTGTCCGATCGCTTGTGGGCCGACTGTAACACCACATTCAAACTCCCTTAAATCTTGACAATCTGCCATTGTAGCAGCAGTAACTGATCTAACAGCTGTGCCAGACACTTGTCTTATACATGTGTTGTTGACCGCAGCACTGTATTCTGCCTGTTTATATACCTCTGTGTTCGAATACACATGATTATATCAGTTTCTTTGATGCTTCAGTGTAGTTCTCCAATGAGCGTCCAGTATTAGCCCAGTCTATCTGTTTGCAGATCTTCCCCATGCTGTCCTGAAAGCAAATACTAGTAAGCACAGCAAAATTTTGAAGCCCATTTCCAATGCTTCACATGTTTCTGATGTAGTTACTACAATTCTCAGTGGCAAGCCTCCCCACTCACTGTGTATGACTAACAGAAAAACTCTAGCATCATAATCCCTAACATCATTTTGGATTCAGCTTTTATTTTGTAGGTGTATTTTTGAATCAATAGTGAGCAAATGCTAAAAAAGTATATTGCTATAATATTGGTATAATGTATGCTAAAACCACTTCATAGATTCCAAACATCCGAAAATGATATCTTACCATATCACCCAATTGTCATCTTTCACAACCATCTTAGAACACACAGTTTCAACTCCCAGGTGGTTATAATTACACTTTGCTTATTTAATACTTTATAAGATGGAAACTAAGTATCATATGATGACCAAACTTCGTTTTATTAATGTCAATGACATGGGGAAGAGATATAATGCAGAATTAATTCCACTGAAACACTTTTGCTATGATATGTCATACCATTGCATACTGGTACCATTACAGCTACAAAGGAGGCTCAATATGGCACCCATCAGAGTCCTCAAGAGTCTGAAAGCGCAGGACTGCATTCTGCACAGCAGAATCTCACATGTCCATAGGTATGCTGGCTACCTCCCTTGATATGCTGCGCTTCAGATCATGTGTGAATGTTTCCCTGGTAAACCCTGTCCTCCATGTAGCCCAACAACCAGAAATCACAGGGAATTAAATCATCTGATCGTGCTGGCCAAGCATTTGGAAACAATTGGCTGATAATTCGATCTTTTCCAAAGGCGTTTCGGAGAAGCAGGTGAACTTCATGAGTGATGTTGGGTGGGGCCTCATTTTGCATGAAAACTGTTGCATTCAATGCATCTTTCTCCTGTAGGGCGGTTATGATATGCTGGTGAAGCATATCGCAATAACTCTGATCAGTCACATTGCACATCTTTGGTCCTTGAGCGCCAACCTGTTAAAAAACGGAATAGGCCAATGACGAGCAAAGCTGCAAAGCCACACCATATGGTGAGACGTTCACCATACACAGGAACTTTAGGCTCAGTGACTGGAGGTGAAAATCCCCACACTCGACAATTCTATGTGATCACCTCACTTGTCAGAGAAAAATGATCTTTATCTGTCCATAGGATGGTCCAAGTCTAGCCCTCATCAATTTCAATCCTTGCGAGAAAGTGGAGAGCAAAGTTAACCACGTCGTTGTGCATCCTGTGGTGCAAGCTGCTGTATGATATGTATCTTGTACAGATACCATTTAAGAATGGTTCAAAGCATCTTCCATACAGTGGACCATGGGATGTTCAACGGTCGTGACATACAACATGCACTGCGTGACGATTGGGAATTGCGTGCAGCGTTATCCGTCATAGCAACAGTGATGTCATCATCCACCTGCGGTGCAACAGGTCGTCGGCCTCTTCACAGAGTGATGTCCAGTTCTCCAGTTGATTCAAACTTCTTCATCATGCTCCACACAGCATGTGGAAAAAGAGGACCCTTCTATAATCTTCAGCAGGCGATATTCTCGAAGTGCAGCTGCAGCATTACTGTTGTTTTGATAATAGAGTTTTACCAATAATGCCCTGCTCCTTTTGTCAAAGGTCATGTTGACATGTCAACAAGTGCACTGCAACTGACCAGGTGTGTGAGACTATGAATCAGGATTTCTCATCACGGCACCTGGTGGCCATAGTTGAAACTAGATGGTGGCACTGTGAGGCATGGTATGGACCACATACTCCAGACATTAACGCAACCAAGGTTTGTACACATACAGCAATTAGTTTCCATGTTATAATGTGTTAAATAGGGAAAGCTTCATTATAATCACCTGGTATATCTCCAATCACTGTTGTAGCAGTTCCTTTCCTTCTTGAAATCCATTGATCTTTACTGCTTCTTGAATATTTTTGTACATAAAATGACAGCAGAAATCATAACCTGGGCTCTTACTTCTGTCAGCAAGCGCTAATGGGTGCTCAAGAGAATTAAGTTGGCTCTCAGTCTTAATACATTCATGTGCACTTGCTGATTCTCTAAATCTTAATGAAACATCACTTCCATTGCTGTGCTGATGATTCAGCATCAAGTTTGCCACATATGGCATTGGATTATAGAACTGTGTTTTTTTATAAACTTTCCTTGGCACTTATCATGTAGAGTATGGATTGTGACTCTCATTCAAGGACAGTTGGTGTTTTTTGTCACCTCCTAGATCATGAAATGTTTTAGTACGTGTGCTATGCTGACAGACCACTCTTTGCTTAAAAATACTGTATTTTCTTTATGCTGGTTCAGTGTACCTTACTGAGAAAGTCCTGTGTTTTTTTAGTTTTATCTTTAAATTGTGGTACCAAGCGAGGTGGTGCACTGGTTAGCACATTGGACTTACATTCAGGAGGATGATGATTCAAATCCATGTCTGGCAATCCATATTTAGGTTTTTCTTAATTTTCCTAAATTGCTTAAGACAAATGCTGGGATGATTCCTTTGAAAGGGTACAGCCATTTCCTTCCCCATGCTTTCCTACTCCAAACTTGTGCACTGTCTCTAATGAACTCATTGTCGACAAGACATTAAATACTAATCTCCTTCTCCTCCTCATATTGTTCCAGCCACTGCTTAAATTAATCTCTCGATTTTGCATCCATTACAAAATTTAAGCTTCTTAGTTGTGTCACATCACTGGCACTTTTCTGAAGAGCCAGCAAATACGTTTTCCATTTTGGTAAAATTTCCTGTTGAGAAAAAATAACATTGTATATTAGTAAGATGCCAAAAGTAACCTTAGAAAGAAAATGATAGCACAAATAGTTTTATATTTTTACAGGTACTTCACTCTCTTGTTCATCCACAATGTTCTCACTAAAAGTAATCATGCTGAATTAGCTGTGAGCCTCAAACAGGCAAAAACAAATTAAGAATACAAAGCACATGTAACTCAGTTTATAAATATAAACTTACACATGAGTGAAACTTAGTGCTTCTTGACTAGCCTTCCAATTCTGCTTTCCGTTGATCGCTTGATTAGAATTCAGATGGGATTATGGGGATATTACTACATCTCGTTTTGGATCTGGGCTACGTTGTAAAGTAGCAAAAAAACAAAGTTCAGACGGTTGATGAAGGTATTGTACCTGGTTTTCTGTAAACTGGCATCAACTCAATCAAGAAATACAAACGAATGCACAGTACTGCAATTTGTAACGTGCTATACTAAACAGAGTGGAGTGTGTGGTCTCTGGAAGGCGCAAGGCATCAGACATGAACTTCTGTTGTGTCCACAAGTGGCCTCATGGCAGTCAGCATGGCAGTCAGTATCTGGATGGAGATAAGACCTATACTGTGAATAAATGAGAACATAAATTGATGAAGCAATTTTAACCAAACAACATTTTAAAAATGACAAAGTCGGCTTTACTGATGGAAAAAATAGTTGTTTTTTAAATAATATATATGACACATAAAAAGATAAAAAACATGAAGATTAAAACAAACAGGCCTCCCATAAACATTGTTTGATGTGCCTGTATTTATATGGTTTCGCTGACAAATAAACATCAATGTTTTGAAATGTTTGGACGATACTTTTTCTGTTGTTGCCGTTTATCAGACAGATTTTATCAAGTACAACCACTATAAAGTTTGTTTTAAACATTAATAATCTTACATTTGCTTGTTCCTTAATTCTGTTATTCTTCTGACTTTTTTTTATCACATATAACACCTCTTAAGCATAATTTCACAGTTCTGTATTGGAGTAAGTGACAATGGGTTGCTGATCCATTTAGTATCAGCACACAATCATTAGATGGCTATGTCACCTGCCATGCCTTCTATTCTGTTCAATTCACATTTACTGTGAATCATTCTCAAAAAAGAAATACAATTTCTGTACACTCGTGCTTATTAAATCTGCTGTTCCACATATCTCTCTCATATTTGCAGGTATTACTGCACTCGTCTCTGTAGTGAATTCAGATTTCTTTGAAACACCTTATGATCATCTCATTGATTGTGACAAGACTATACAGTTCACTGCTCCATATTTTCAGCTTTATCATTTGAAATGCTGTACACTTCACTTTTTTGATGATTCCAGACAAAAAAATCAAGTGAACTAAGATCATTTGATCTAGGAGGCCAAGTTGCAGTCTGTGCATGACATGTTCATCTTGAGCCATTTGGCGATTTAGATGTCGTTTTGTATCAGATACAGAATGTATGTGTAATCCATTATGTGTGCACCGAGCACATTCCCCAATGTCATACACATTAAGATACGCCATAGGTGACTGAGTTGATGAAATGAGAACTTAAGGGAAAAGTTTACATTTAAAATACAATTGTATTAACAAGGGCAATATTGTGTACTGAAGTAAGCTGTGGCTCATAACCACACATTCACAGATATTAAGACACAGCACTCAAGCCAGATGTGGCGCCTCCCTCCACCTTGTCTGTACTGCATAGCTGACAGCAGTGTTGCCAGCATGTGATTATTTTTTACTTGAGATCAGCACCCAAAAACCTATCAAAATTAGATATCTCCACATTTTCTTGTAAAAATTAAAGATAAAATTAAAATTTATTTTAAACATTATATTCATTACTTTGTTTACAAGTCAGAAAACAGTTAAAATTCTGCCAAACTCGGCTAAAATAAAAAATATGTTATTATAACACGAGATTATATTTTAACACAACACTAACAAGGAAAGGTAAACATATTATTCACCTATATTGATTAAAATAATAATAATTCATATACATTGTCCTCTGCCTTTTCTTCAGTTGAATGGCAGGTTTGTTTTACTGCTTTTGTGTTTCAGGAACTAATGTATTTATATGAAGCGACTTATCGCCAAACTTGTATCATATTACCGACATTTTTGCATTATACAGTAGTTAATTTTGACTAATGATAATATATTTTCCTTATTTCTGTTTCAGGTAACTGAAATTACTGAGCTAGTGGGATTATACTTCTTTAACCACCTTCAAATACTGTTCTGGTGCTATCAGAGACACTATTTGCAAAATTTTGACATTATTTGGCAGTCACTGCAGGAGCTACTCTGCTAAGCAAAGAAAGAAGTTTTTCGGTTTCTGGGTTAATTTCATGTTCTTTCATCATATGTACCAGTGTATGTTTCATGGCCGAGATAAATATTATGCATCTTGTATTTTGTAACATCTACCGCTATAAACCCCCCCCCCCCCATGAACCATGGACCTTGCCGTTGGTGGGGAGGCTTGCGTGCCTCAGCGATACAGATGGCCGTACCGTAGGTGCAACCACAATGGAGGGGTATCTGTTGAGAGGCCAGACAAACGTGTGGTTCCTGAAGAGGGGCAGCAGCCTTTTCAGTAGTTGCAAGGGCAACAGTCTGGATGATTGACTGATCTGGCCTTGTAACAATAACCATAACGGCCTTGCTGTGCTGGTACTGCGAACGGCTGAAAGCAAGGGGAAACTACAGCCGTAATTTTTCCCGAGGGCATGCAGCTTTACTGTATGATTACATGATGATGGCGTCCTCTTGGGTAAAATATTCCGGAGGTAAAATAGTCCCCCATTCGGATCTCCGGGCGGGGACTACTCAAGAGGATGTCGTTATCAGGAGAAAGAAAACTGGCGTTCTACGGATCGGAGCGTGGAATGTCAGATCCCTTAATCGGGTAGGTAGGTTAGAAAATTTAAAAAGGGAAATGGATAGGTTGAAGTTAGATATAGTGGGAATTAGTGAAGTTCGGTGGCAGGAGGAACAAGACTTCTGGTCAGGTGACTACAGGGTTATAAACACAAAATCAAATAGGGGTAATGCAAGAGTAGGTTTAATAATGAATAGGAAAATAGGAATGCGGGTAAGCTACTACAAACAGCATAGTGAACGCATTATTGTGGCCAAGATAGATACGAAGCCCACACCTACTACAGTAGTACAAGTTTATATGCCAACTAGCTCTGCAGATGACGAAGAAATTGAAGAAATGTATGATGAAATAAAAGAAATTATTCAGATTGTGAAGGGAGACGAAAATTTAATAGTCATGGGTGACTGGAATTCGAGTGTAGGAAAAGGGAGAGAAGGAAACATAGTAGGTGAATATGGATTGGGGGACAGAAATGAAAGAGGAAGCCGCCTGGTAGAATTTTGCACAGAGCACAACATAATCATAGCTAACACTTGGTTTAAGAATCATGAAAGAAGGTTGTATACATGGAAGAACCCTGGAGATACTAAAAGGTATCAGATAGATTATATAATGGTAAGACAGAGATTTAGGAACCAGGTTTTAAATTGTAAGACATTTCCAGGGGCAGATGTGGACTCTGACCACAATCTATTGGTTATGACCTGTAGATTAAAACTGAAGAAACTGCAAAAAGGTGGGAATTTAAGGAGATGGGACCTGGATAAACTAAAAGAACCAGAGGTTGTACAGAGATTCAGGGAGAGCATAAGGGAGCAATTGACAGGAATGGGGGAAATAAATACAGTAGAAGAAGAATGGGTAGCTTTGAGGGATGAAGTAGTGAAGGCAGCAGAGGATCAAGTAGGCAAAAAGACGAGGGCTAGTAGAAATCCTTGGGTAACAGAAGAAATATTGAATTTGATTGATGAAAGGAGAAAATATAAAAATGCAGTAAGTGAAACAGGCAAAAAGGAATACAAACGTCTCAAAAATGAGATCGACAGGAAGTGCAAAATGGCTAAGCAGGGATGGCTAGAGGACAAATGTAAGGATGTAGAGGCCTATCTCACTAGGGGTAAGATAGATACCGCCTACAGGAAAATTAAAGAGACCTTTGGAGAAAGGAGAAACACTTGTATGAATATCAAGAGCTCAGATGGAAACCCAGTTCTAAGCAAAGAAGGGAAAGCAGAAAGGTGGAAGGAGTATATAGAGGGTCTATACAAGGGCGATGTACTTGAGGACAATATTATGGAAATGGAAGAGGATGTAGATGAAGATGAAATGGGAGATACGATACTGCGTGAAGAGTTTGACAGAGCACTGAAAGACCTGAGTCGAAACAAGGCCCCCGGAGTAGACAATATTCCATTGGAACTACTGACGGCCGTGGGAGAGCCAGTCCTGACAAAACTCCACCATCTGGTGAGCAAGATGTATGAAACAGGCGAAATACCCTCAGACTTCAAGAAGAATATAATAATTCCAATCCCAAAGAAAGCAGGTGCTGACAGATGTGAAAATTACCGAACTATCAGCTTAATAAGTCACAGCTGCAAAATACTAACACGAATTCTTTACAGACGAATGGAAAAACTAGTAGAAGCCAACCTCGGGGAAGATCAGTTTGGATTCCGTAGAAACACTGGAACACGTGAGGCAATACTGACCTTACGACTTATCTTAGAAGAAAGATTAAGGAAAGGCAAACCTACGTTTCTAGCATTTGTAGACTTAGAGAAAGCTTTTGACAATGTGGACTGGAATACTCTCTTTCAAATTCTAAAGGTGGCAGGGGTAAAATACAGGGAGCGAAAGGCTATTTACAATTTGTACAGAAACCAGATGGCAGTTATAAGAGTCGAGGGACATGAAAGGGAAGCAGTTGTTGGGAAGGGAGTAAGACAGGGTTGTAGCCTCTCCCCGATGTTGTTCAATCTGTATATTGAGCAAGCAGTAAGGGAAACAAAAGAAAAATTCGGAGTAGGTATTAAAATTCATGGAGAAGAAATAAAAACTTTGAGGTTCGCCGATGACATTGTAATTCTGTCAGAGACAGCAAAGGACTTGGAAGAGCAGTTGAATGGAATGGACAGTGTCTTGAAAGGAGGATATAAGATGAACATCAACAAAAGCAAAACAAGGATAATGGAATGTAGTCTAATTAAGTCGGGTGATGCTGAGGGAGTTAGATTAGGAAATGAGGCACTTAAAGTAGTAAAGGAGTTTTGCTATTTGGGGAGCAAAATAACTGATGATGGTCGAAGTAGAGAGGATATTAAATGTAGACTGGCAATGGCAAGGAAAGCGTTTCTGAAGAAGAGAAATTTGTTAACATCCAGTATTGATTTAAGTGTCAGGAAGTCATTTCTGAAAGTATTCGTATGGAGTGTAGCCATGTATGGAAGTGAAACATGGACGATAAATAGTTTGGACAAGAAGAGAATAGAAGCTTTCGAAATGTGGTGCTACAGAAGAATGCTGAAGATTAGATGGGTAGATCACATAAATAATGAGGAAGTATTGAATAGGATTGGGGAGAAGAGAAGTTTGTGGCACAACTTGACCAGAAGAAGGGATCGGTTGGTAGGACATGTTCTGAGGCATCAAGGGATCACCAATTTAGTATTGGAGGGCAGCGTGGAGGGTAAAAATCGTAGAGGGAGACCAAGAGATGAATACACTAAGCAGATTCAGAAGGATGTAGGTTGCAGTAGGTACTGGGAGATGAAAAAGCTTGCACAGGATAGAGTAGCATGGAGAGCTGCATCAAACCAGTCTCAGGACTGAAGACCACAACAACAACAACAACCGCTATAAAATCCTATCTATAACCGGGGACTACATTCTGTCTCATAAGACCTACAATAACATTTGACATTGTTCCAGAGTTGGTCTAATAAACATAAGATAAAGGTTATTGATGACATCAGAGTACATATTTTCTAATAGTTCAGCTGTGTAGCACTTACGCTGGTCTGAATATTTCAAAATGTGTATGAAGTTCAAGA
Source organism: Schistocerca americana (assembly GCF_021461395.2). NCBI lineage: Eukaryota > Metazoa > Arthropoda > Insecta > Orthoptera > Acrididae > Schistocerca > Schistocerca americana. The sequence goes on along the minus strand of NC_060122.1, from coordinate 333,868,983 downwards.
TACTGATTCAAAATGCGATTAACAGCAGATTCGATCTCCAGTCATTTTCTGTCTGATTGGTGTACAATTTTAAGGTGCTCAGCTCTATCATTCATTGCTTTAAACAGCTCCCTATACATGACCAGTCAAGAAGAAGGCTGAAAAACAAGAATAAGTTCCACAAATTAAAAACACAAGATCCCGTTGGAGCATTTTGGCAGCAGAGAACAGAGCTAACTTAGCTGAATGGCAAACACAGGCGATCAACACAAGATTAGCAACCTTATATTTTAGTTTCTGGTAAACCGCATTGGTAATGTTCGACATTACTAAAGCATTGTCAGTAGGCTTACCAGTTCCTCTCATTTGCTTAATGTCTAAACAATAGTCTGAAAGTAATGGCTTTACTTCAGTAACAAAACAATCAACTTTCCTCTGTTCAAGTTCAACAGTTTCTAATAAGGTGACAATACCTCTGCTTTGTTGTGAAAAATATACAATGCACTCACCTAGAAATTTGGTTACAGAAATGTCTGTAGATTCATCTATAAGAAGACTAAAATGTCCTTTACCAATGTCGCCTTTTAGTTCTGATTTAAAAGGCTGGTAGAGAGCATTCCTAATCAAAGCACTGCACTTTGTATAGTGTAGCTGTAAAAGAGACCCGTAGCAAGTGCTTTGGAAAAATTTCCTAGTAACATCTGAAAAGTGATCAATGGATCTAATTGCACAGTGACTGATTACAAACAATGTAAGAGCAGAAGCTGTCCATTTATACATATATTTGATAGAATAAAAAGACAATTTTGACTGTGGGGAAGATGAAAAGGGTTCCACTGTTTTTAAATCATTCTTACTATTTTTCATGAATAAATAAATCTGACATGTGCAAATTCAGGTTGCTTTGGCAATCTTTGCACCATGCACTACTAGGTTCCCTGTGCATCTCTAACAACCAATCTGTTAACTATTCATCATTTAACCATTCTCTTCTTAAATGTCGTATATACCACTTAACATTCTTTCCTAACATGTTTAATCAGTCATTTAAAAAAAACTAGACAGTACCCCATAGTTTTTAACAAATACGCAATAACACACTTCAGTATTGTAACACTATACTAATGTACTGCGCTCGTCATTCCGAATTCCAAAAACTAACTCAAAAAACAAAGCATATCTTTGTTAAAGTGCTGCTGCTGCTGCTAGAGGCACATATCATATCTTTGCATACAAGAGAAATTAGAGCCATATGTCACTGCAATCTACATCTACATTTACATCTATACTCCGCAAGCCACCTGACGGTGTGTGGCGGACGTTACCTTGAGTACCTCTATTGGTTCTCCCTTCTATTCCAGTCTCGTATTGTTCGTGGAAAGAAGGATTGTCGGTATGCCTCCATGTGGGCTGTAATCTCTCTGATTTTATCCTCATGGTCTCTTCGCGAGATATTTGTAGGAGGGAGCAATATACTGCAATGTTTGATTCTCTGAATTTGATACCCCATCTGAGATTTTTTTTACTGTCAGCCCTAAATAAAAGATAGCCACACACATTGCTCAACAGAAAGGAAACCAAAGCTGTTACTTTCAGTAAAGTTTCCGTTTATGTTCCAGTGTAACCAAAAGCGCTAGCACAAAGATGAAGAATGCAACTGCAGAGAAGGCTGTGAGATAGTGTCAACCAATAGCGTGCTGACCAGGATGTCACCACGACAGGAGCGGCCTCTACAAGAAGAGAATAGAAGTGCCGCTCCTGCCAGCCATGGGTGCACAGTATTAGCACAGAACTATGGCTCGCGTCACATAAGATGACACTTCCGTGCATAGAGGCGGAGTAGTGAAGGGATGAAAACTGCGCATGTGTGGCAGCAGAGAGCGAGCAAACAGAGTCCACATTGCCAAACTGCATTGCTGCGGACAACAGTCAGGCTCATTTGCCTGCAGTACATCGTGTTATACATTCAAATCTATGAGGGCAACAGTAAATATTAAAACCAATTTCGATCAGTCGTCATGAGAGGAATATTAACTCAGGTCTTGACGATGCTGCGTCCACTGCTCCACAGATTTACTCTGCATGAAGTTGGGAGGCGAGAACAGCTGACACAGCTTTTTGAAAACGTAAAGCAAAATATATCTCAAAATGAAAATTGTCTAACGACAAAATCATTGAAACTGCTTGCAGTAATTATCATTTACTGCGATTTGAACTGTATTATAAGCAAAAATTTAATATACAACAAAATTAACTTCCCATGACGCTACTCCAGGTGGGTGTAAAATACATGTGTGTAACGGAAATACTGAATGCGAAAATGAATATTTGGCCTGTTTGACTACCCCCTGAAGCAGATCTTAGGATCTGTCGATGGTGATTATCTTTTTCTTACTCTTTAACATATAAATTACAACATAAACATAAATGAATGTTTAAGGGAACTAGTAACTACCAAATGACAAATGCTGTTTCCGCTTACACATTTATTGTAGATTGAAATCCCTTTATAATACAAATGTTTATATATCAATGTCCAATGGACATAAAGGGATACAAATGAATTTCCTAACTAATACGATTGATCAATTGCCCAAATCTGCACATTTTTATGGCTACACGACCTAATATAAATAACGCAAGACGACTGACATCATCTACCCATCAAACACTAGAAGACACTACTTTCAAAGATAATCTACAGTGGTGAGCAACCTCAGTGGAAATAAAATTTACATGATCACAACTTTTTAGCTTTATAGCCCTAATAAGCCGAAGCAGTTAGCAATATCACAATATGTACTGCATTCGGTGCGTCGGAGTGATGGTTGTCGTACACGTCTGCAACAATGGAAGGACCCTAGCCACAAAATAAATTTTTTTGAAACACTAGGACGGCAGAAGGCGGTCCTCTGACTATTATAATCTAATACTGTCTTCTCCCCTCTGTGTTCTACAGACAAGAAACGCGAACTCCCAGCCACAAGGACAGAATTCAGATAACATCTCTGTATGAGAATAGACAGAATAAGTGCACTCAATCACTGATCACTGCGTACTCAACGACGACTCCCTATCCGGAGGCGAAGTCCAGAATCATATAAGTTCGCAACAGTACAGTGCCTAAGCGTTCTAACTGTGAAAACTCCTGAGAGCAAAGACAGCAAGTCCGTCTGTACTAACAAAAGCTGATGCTGAGTGACCGTCAAACCTGGGCACTCAGAATGGAAGACCTCTTCTCCCCACTGCATGTTTCCCAGCAAAACTCGGTTCCCCTCCCTCATAACTAAGGAAGGCCCATCCTATTCTCGACACCAAGGAATATTCTTCCTCTCTACAGATTCTTCCGAACGCCGACCAGCCATATTTTAGTCTTTTGTCGTCCAGCGCGGAAAGTTTGCGAGGAAATACCTATACTCATAGAATGGTACGCTTCTCAGAGAAAAATCCTCGGAAATAACCCAGCCTGCAATTCCCGAGGTAACGCTCCCTCATTACTCTCTGCTGCGTCCAATATTTTCAGAGTTTCCGAAGTATTATCCGGTTATCCTTCCGGCCCCACTACAAGACCGGTCGGCTGCCGCTGTATTGTGCTTCTGCTCTCAAGTGCCCAGACTGTCTGTGTTGGCACTTTCTGTGTGAAGCAGAACCAACATACCTGTGCGGGCTTTTCCACCCATGGCTTGAGTTACGCCTGCCGTTCCACTTCCACTGGCGTTCCTCTACTAGTATAGGCAATCTCTCATTATGCAGTTTTGATAATAAAGACACCCCATCACCTTTCATGCAATAAGCGTTAACAACTGCAGGGTGGCACACGAAATGTGTTACCATTTTGTTTTTGAATATAAACTTTATTGTCAATACAATCTGAAAGAAACATATACTACAATGAAGAGCCATCCATGGAGATTTCTTCTAACTCAGCACATGCTCAATATGTCCACCATTTCGTTTCCTAACTTCCTTCAAACGAACACTGGAGTTAGGGATTACCCTACGGCACATGTCTTCCGTAGTTTCACTGCAAGCTTGAAGAATAAGACTTCTGAGCTCCATTAAATCACGTGGACGTTTCGGGAAAATTTTTTTCCTTTAGGTACCCCCAAAGAAAAAAGTCACACGGATTGAGGTCTGGACTGTTGGGGGGCCAATTTTGTCCGTCATTGAAGCGACCTGGAAACCTGAGTGAAATGATCCGCATGTTGAAATGTTCGTGTAAAAACTCCAACACAGTGTTTGCAGTATGTGGCCTTGCTCCATCTTGCATGAACCACTGCGTGTTGAAGGACAAGGCAGTAGCAAGAAGCTGTGGAATGAAGCTATAGCGAAGCATCCTCAAATGGCGCTCGCTGTTCACAGTTTCTTCAAAGAAAAAGGGTCCAGTAAGTCCGTGACTGGAAATTGCTGCCCACTCTGTAATCCTCGGAGCATAATGTTGTCGTTCATGAAGCACTTGTGAGTCTTCAGTAGCCCAAAAGCATACATTTTGTTTGTTAACCACAGTGTCTAAATGAAAATGCGTCTCGTCTGAAAACCAAACGTTGTTGAGAGTTTCTTCCCCATCCTCCGCCCACTGAGCAAACAGTAGTCTCTGCTGCTTGTGTTCTTCAGTGAGCTTTTGTGCACAGGTAATCTTGTACGGGTACAGCTGGGGGTCACTTTTAAGAATGCGTTGAACGGAGCGTCTGGATATTCCCAGTTGCCCTGCTGCCATTCTACACGATTTCCCGAGACTTCTCTGTACAGCAACTCGTACCGCTTCAATATTCTCCGGCGAACAAACAAGCTTAGGCCGAGGTCGCTTCGCTTCCAATACTGTTCCTTCCTGTACAAATTTATCGTACAACCTGTGGATGGTCTTCTTGCAAGGGACCCATCGTGTGTTAAACTGTTGTCGAAAACGCCTCTGAGTCACAACAATGCTTTTCGTTTCATGAAAAAGTAACACAATTGCCGATCGTTGCTGTGTCGTCAGTCTTACACTGCCAGTCATTGTTGCTTACTATTCACCTAGCGGCAGTATCGTGAATTACACATCATTTCGTAACTCATTTGTTTTTCCAAGCTCTGCTGGTACTGCTGTAGAGATCCCAGCGGAATATCTAATGTGCGTCGTAAATAGTGAAAGAAACAATTGGTAACACATTTCGTGCGCCACCCTGTATTTCCAATGTGTATGTGAGAATGTCAGTCTTCTTTAAATATTCATATATACGATATACAACCTATCAAATGATACCTAATTGCAGTTGTAAATCATGGTAAAGTATGTAGATGAGTGCTTGTAAGGTGCGAAATTCGAGCTACCTTACAACTTCAAGCACAAACCGAAATCATTATATTTGCTTCACAACTGCTTAGACCCAATAGAACTTTCAAAAAAGTGTAGAAGTTGTGTGTGTCGATGTGTCTGACTGTGGTTAGGTGTAATCACTGCATGTAAAAAAGAATTAGTTGTAGAAAAGACTAATGAAAAGTCAGTCGTAAAAATAGTCAGTAAGTTGTCATATTTTTCGCTTTAACGGTCATTATGAGTCTAAACTAACTCGTTCGACTTTACAGTGAGAGACTGCATTTATAGTACATTGAACAAGCAACCAATTAACCATCATCTGCGAATAACTTCAGGTAATGATGACCCATAACATCGAAAACCATCGATATCTCGACAAGTAAAAGTTACTGTCATTTTAGGGCCTTATCCAGTTCGTGCCTTGAAAATGACAGGGTTTTACAAGTCGAAACATTGGACTTTTGACAAATTTATCTGGCTGTACTCTCTTGTGCTATTAGAGCATACAACATGGTGGGAGAAGCTTAACGTCTCCTTGGGCATTATGTTGAACATTATAGTCTGCATAATTCAAAGGATACGAAGTCCTAATCAAAAAATGCTAGGAAGTTCTCATTATTATGTACGTAAGTGATATGTTGACAAACATTTTTTTAAACCACAAGTCTTCAGAACTAAGAAATATTATTACTTTGTTCCAAAGCCTACACAGCAACACCACCGTCACTTCTATCTGAATATGTCTCAGAACAATCTGATTGTAAATTTACAATGATAGGTTCAAGGCTTATATCCACCATCACTTCCCCGTCAAACTTTTCTTTCTGAAGCTTTTTAGCATGCCACACAGACTGTGCCCACGCTACAGGTGGGATGTTGCCTGTTGCCTCATGCACAAGCTATTCAGTGAATGTTATCTTGAATGTTTCTTTTTCTCTCACATAGCCTTATACTTTGCCCAAATGAATTCTATAGGGCTAAACTGACAGTGACACGTGGGTAAACGCAGAACTGTGTGACCCTATTCATGTGCAAGGAAGTCAAGTTCACCCGTTCGGTCACGTGACTTGTGTAAATTAAGGAACTGCAGGAGATCGGCACGAGTCTGGTTTATATTCTGCTTAATATTTTTATTTTTAAGACAGGGAAAAATTTCCACTTTTCTGGTGCTCATACTTCGTGTTTTCTCTGTAACCGTTGAATTATAACTGGCAATAACCGACTTCGAACCAAGGTATGAAAAAAATTGTGAATCACGTCACGAAATTGACAGCATACATTTCCGAATGGTAGTCACTGCTGTTTTTCTTAGGCGTAAATACAAGTTTACTTTCAGAAACAAAACCAAAAGAAGAGTCAGCATGCAGAATAATTATCTGAGAACCTATTTTTATGAAAACTTTTAAATCGCCAGTACTATCACTCATTTGCCATCAGATCTTCCTGGAATGATTCTAACTGACCCATGTTTCATCAAGGTAATAAATACACTGTTGAACTACCTCATTCTCTTGTATCACAAATCTTTATGTGAGATGTAGTTCGTGATGCTCCTATGTCACTTCTTTGAACCAAAAACTCTCTTCTTAACAAATCAGGAACCAACGTCTTTTAAAATCCTTTACATTGACGAAGCGCTTATCATTGAAGCTAATTTTCTCCTGCAAAACTGTAACACGTTTTTGTGATGTCAGGCATTCATCATTCACATGTGGCACTTTAAAACAGCGTTGTTAAACTATCCATTTATGTTACAGATTCCTTGCTATTTCGATGATTTCCAGGCGACACGAAACCAAGTTTTTCTACGGGTCCTACAGCTCTGACACTTTCGTCTACAATTCTCTTTACAGTTTTCTTGCCGACACCACATGGTTCTGGAGTCCGTTCTTGTGTATTCAAATTTCAACAGTAGGAGACCTACTTTCAAATTCACATTTGAAAAAAGTTGTAAATGCGGTAAATAGTCCCCATCGCCTGCTTGTGAATCACTTCACATTTATTGCCGCCACCTGGCTTTTTTTTTAAATAGCACTTCAACATTTACAGATACACGTTCACACCTATACTGCTACAAGAAATAAAATACAAAAAAAAAGACAGTTAAATGAATAATTAGGTTGTCGCGAACTACGGCAACAGTGCAACATGTAGGAGCGAGATTCTTGCTGTCTTGTTGTAAGTCGCTGCTAGCCGCTGAGAAAGAGAACGAATATTATTGGTTGCCAGTGGCTAACAGAGGGGGATGCGCAGAACGGCTGAAAACTGGACCGCCATCCAACATGACTCGGACTTAAGACCCGCCCTAGCAGAGAACGCTACGATAGCAGTTATTAGTGATCCATATCCATTGCTTATATCGACATTGCCTGTAGTGAAAGACATTGAATGTTTGCATGTCGCCCATCGCTTGCGACACCGTTGTAAACTCAAAGTTAAGTATTGTCAAGCTTCTTGATTGTAATAAAAAACTAATATGTGATTTGCTTGAATTGTTGTATAGCTATCTGAGAAGGCAGCATCTTTAGGCACTCTTTAAGCGAGGAGTAGGCAGGACCCACAGTTTATAGCCGCGCGGGGTAGCCGCGCGGTGTAAGGGGGTGTTGTCACGGTCCGCGCGGCTCCCCTGGTCGGAGGTTCGAGTCCTCCCTCGGGCATGAGTGTGTGTGTGTGTGTTTCTTAGTTTCAGTTAGTTTAAGTTGGATTATGTAGTGTGTAAGCTTAGGGACCGATGACCTCTGCAGTTTGGTCCCATAAGACCTTACCACAAATTTCGAAATTTTTCACAGTTTATATCCTATGCATATTTAATTTGAATCAGAAAATCAGAAATGACCCCATTTTCGTAATGCACTGAGTGAAACTGAGTTTTAGTGCAAAAGTGCGTTAATATACCATATAACACTGTTTTCAAAATTAAATTAAAACAACAAAATCCGTCAAAAAAAGTTAATTTCTAACAATAACATCCATAAAAAGTATTATGAAAATTAAAGGAGGAGGGTCGAGAAAGGAAAGGAAAGGGAAGAGATTATTGATTTCAGCTGCATCTGGACTTTGTGTGGCTTCAGCAGCGACAAGCGAAAATGTGTGCCGGACCAGGATTCGAGCCAAAGATCTTCTGCTTACTGGGCAGTTGCGTTAACCACTGCACCACAGTGTTTATTGCAACTGCGTGATCTGTCTTGGCTCTCAGCCAACCCACATTTCCACGTAGCGCCCCAGCAAATATTCCGTGGTTTTCAAGTGTTATCTTTTACATTATTCCGTTGTTCACTGCTTTCTGAGACTCTTGCTCTTGGCGTTCGTCGACAAATTGTTTCCTCCAGTTACATTAATCCTATTTTCATGTTTCTTGTAATTCTTGTAGTCTGGGAGCACTCTAATTACGAAAATAAAGTGCACTGCATGCTGGAGCCACATGAACGCAATAAGAACATTAAATTAAGCCGTAAGCTTCATAAACAGCAAGACTTGCGACAGTGGTGACCCTGACGTGATTTGTGGTCGAGAATACGATTTACAAGGCTCAAGAACATAGTATTGAGTGAGGGCAACATGTGAGAGGCAGATGCAGCCGGAATCTCAAGGCTGACGGCACAGCTACCTCCGTTCTGGCCCTACAGCCTCGCGTTATGGTTCACGCAGATTAAATCAAGCTACATTTGTGCCGGTGTCTGATTTTCCCAAGTCTGCTTTAGTAGTTAGTCAGTTGGATCATCAACATGCTGCCGAATTTCAAGACATTATAACTTCACCACCCAACAGAAGCGCACCTGGCAAGCAAGACGAAATTAATACTGCAAGTAATGGCGTCACAAGAAGAGATAGTATGGCAAGTACAAACACAGTTCCTCTGTCACTCAAGGAACGAAGAAGGTGCATGCACGGTTCCAGACTCGCTACTTTGAGAGATATATATGGGGATATATAATGGGTAATTCAGTACATAAAGGGAGATAATCTGATAGTCATGGGCGTTGGAATACGGTTTTGGTGAGGGAGTAGAAAAAACGATTATGAGAGAATATAGGCTTGGTAGTAGGAATGAGGGAGAGAAAGACTAATTGAGTTCTGCAATAAATATCACTTAGTAGTAGCGAATACTCTGTTCAAGAATCACACAAGGAGGAGGTATTCTTGGAAAAGGCTGGGAGGTCTGGGAAGATTTCAATTAAATTGCATCAAGCTAAAGTAGAGATTTCTAAATCAGATATTGGATTGTAAGTCATTCCCAAGAGCAGATATAGACTCAGATCACAATTTAATAGTGATGAAGATGAGCCTGAAGTTTAAGAGACTAGACAGGAAGAATCAATGCGTAAAGACATGGGATACCAGACTACTAAGGGATAGAGAGCTACGCTAGAAGTTCTCTGAGGCTATATATAATAACGAATACCTCAATAGGTAGATCAGTTGAAGAGAAATGAACATCTCTAAAAATGGCAGTCACAGAAGCCAGCAAGAAAAACATAGATATAAAGAACGTAACTGTGAAGAAACTGTGTGTAACAGAAGAAATACTTCAGTTGATCACGTAAAGAAGAAGCATAGAGTTGTTCAAGGAAATTCGGGAAAACAGAAATACAAGTCACTTAGAAATCAAATAAATAGGAAATGCAGGGAAGCTAAGGCGAAATGGCTGCTTGAACAATGTGAAGATATCGAAAAATAACATTTTCAGAAAGACTGACTCAGCATATAGAAAAATCAGAACAACTTTCGGCGAAATTAAAAGCAAGAGTAGTAACATTAAGGGTGAGACTCTGAATTATTCGAATGTTACACACAAAGGAGAGAGCAGATAGGTGGAAAGACTACACTGAAGGCCTATATGAGGGAGAAGACTTTTCTGATGATATGATAGAAAAAGAAAAAGGAGTCGATATAGAAAAGATAGGGATCCAGTATTACAATCAGAAGTTGAAAGACTTAAGATCGAATAAAGCAAAAGGGATACATAATATCCCATCAGAATATCTAAAATCATTGGGGGAAGTGACAACAAAATGACTGTTCGTGTTAGTGTGAAGAAAGCAGAGACTGGCGATATTCCATGTAACTTAGGAAAAACATCATCCACACAATTAAGAAGACTGCAAGAGCCAACAAGTGCGAGAATTATCGCACAATCAGCTTTAACACGTGATATAACAAGTTGCTGGCAAGAAGGTTGTACAGAAGATTGGAAAAGAAAATTGAGGGTCTGTTATATGACGATCAGTTTTGTTTTAGGAAAGGTAAAGGCACCAGAGAGGCGGATCTGACGTTGTGGTTGATAATGGAAGCAATACTAAACAAAAACCAAGACAAGTTGCTAGGATTTTCCAACCCAGAAAAAGCGTTCAACAATGTAAAGTGGTGCAAGATGTTCGAAATTCTGAGAAAAATATGGGTAAGCTATAGGGAAGGATGAATAATATACAATATGTACAAGAGCCAAGAGGGAACAATAAGAATGGGAGACCAAGAACGAAGTGCTCAGATTAAAAAGTCTGTAAGACAAGAATGTGGCCTTTCACTCCTACTGTTCCATTTATACATCAAAGAAACAATGTTGGAAATAAAAGAAAGGTTTAGGAGTGGAATTAAAATTCAAGGTGAAAGGTTATCAATTATAAGCTTTGCCAATGACATTGTTGTCCTCAGTGAAAGGATTATAAGATGTGTTGAATGGAATGAGCAGTCCAATAAGTACAGAATATGGACTGAGAGAAAACTGAAGAAAGATGAAAGTAATTAGAAGTAACAGAACTGAGAACATCGAGAAACTTAACCCCAGGGTTAATGATCATGAAGTACATGAAGGTAAGTAATTCTGTTACCTAGGTAGCAAAATAACCCATGATAGACTGAGCAAGGAGGACATAAAAAGTAGACTAGTTCTGGCAAAAAGGGCATTCCTGACCAAGAGAAGTCTACTAATATCAAACATAGGCCATAATTTGGAAGAAATATCTGATAATTTACATTTGGAGCATAGACAGCATGGTGAAACATGGACTGTGGCAAACTGGAAAAGAAGAGACTCAAATCATTTGGGATGTGGTGCTACAGAAGAACTTTCAAAATTAGTTGGACTGATAAGGTAAGTAATGAAGAGGTTCTCTGGAGAATCGGCGAGGAAATGAATATATGGAAAGCCAGGATGGTAGGACATTTGTTAAGACATCAGAGAATAACTTCCATGGTACTAAAGGGAGCTGTAGAGGGTAAAAAGTGTAGAGGAAGACAGAGATTGGAATATATATAGTAAATAATTGAGGACATCGGTTGCAAATGCTACTCTGAGAAGAAGAGATTGGTTTTGTAGAGAAATTCGTGGTGGGTCACATCACATCAGTCAGAAGACTTATGACTCAAAAAAAAAAAAAAAAAAAAAAAAAAAAAAAAAAAAAAAAAAAAAAAAAAAAAAAGAAAAGAAAAAAGGGACACTGAACAAACTGTTGAATGACATTCTCTTGGGCAAGGTCGACACCTTCAGTAAACTGCCGAGTAAACTGCTCGCCAGCTGGAATGTTAGAGGACAGCCCTGATGGAGATCGCAATGTGGCTCATTATCAAACATACCCTCCTCCAGCTAATCGCAGTCACTGAGCATATGTTGGTGTCAGCAGCTATGTGGAGACCAGGTACTCAAATGTAATCCCCTGTGCATGTATGTCAGCCACAAACGTCAGCCAGAGATAGACCCACCAGGTCATTCTAACGTAAGCCTAATCATAACGGATCACAAGTTGGGGCGAAAGTTTTTGACAGACACAGGATCTGGCCTCAGCATTCTGCCATGGGACAAGCTGCACAATACCGTCCGACCACGGTTCAACTGTCGGCCGCAAACAACTCTGCCACTGCAATGTATGGCATGCAGCACTCGGAAATGGACCTGGGGCTGAAGTGTGCCTTGGTACGGAATTTCGTAACTGTGGATGCGACAGAGCCTATCGTCAGCGCACCCCTTTTGTCGCATCACTGCCTGATTGCTGACATCGCCAACGCTTCGCTACTGGACACTGCCCCTGGGCTGTCCACCACTGGGTTCTAGCATCACACTGTTACATTCGACGCCAAGGTGACCCAGGCTACAGAAAATGAGTGTGCTAAGCTGCTCAGCCACTCCTTGCTCTCACGAGGGCTCCAGGGGCTCAACAACAGGTACATCAATATATTGTGCACTATATTTATACAATACAATCCCTCGGATATTGTGCAGGCCCAGAAGATTATGTACTGGTCCGTGACCGGCAGTACCCAAGATCGATTGACAACGACAAGGGATCATAGTGTACCAACGTCTCTATGCCGTTACTGCAGAGTATCCTGTTGCGTAAAGTATTTAGGCCACCAGTCGACCACCACACCTTTAATTAGGTACAGTATCTTATTTTTAACTAGATGTTAAGACTGCAGAACGCTATCTAATTGCAGAAGATTCCAGTTGGAGAGGAGCCTCTGATGACGACAAGAATCTAGCCCGCGCCGCAATCATACTGGCAATGAACCAATCGGACACGAAATCAGCCTTAGTACAATTAATATTGCAGCCACCTCAACCGCTGACCATGCAAACAGCCTGTCTGCCAAATAATGGGAACAACACCCTGCCTAGACACGACGCCGAAATCGTACCAAGCCACGACAGAACTGCGAATAATCACTTAACAATATTCACACGCCAATAGTTACTGAAGTTAAGCAGTAGTGAATAACTGGGCCTATTTAATGAACCACTCTCGTTGTCTACGATACTGATCTCGTCAGAGCAACAAATTACTTTAATTTCAGTACCTGATTATCTTGCGTGATGATAAATGCGACATCCAACTAGCAATTGTATCTTTCGCAACGAGCTTTTCACAACGCAGTACGAACTCTCTGGCATAAACTCGGAACTATTTAATTACTTGTACTAAAATACCAATCTGTCTACCGTCTTGAAATGATTATTCTGTTTATGGACACTGCCATCACTACTGTTAGGAATTAAAACATTTCTAATTCTCCCTTAAATATTTTTACAGCTCGACGCAGCGATAATATGTAAGTGATGAGACTTCGCATGCGTCACAGAACAACGAATCTTTGTTAGTAGCAAAATCTTTGGCCTTTCCGTAAATAATTCAATTACTTCAATTAAACTTATTCATCATTTAGAAAACTTTTTCCCATAATTGAAATCTTTTCTTTAATATTAAGAAGATCTACTTTCAGTAGCTTATTTATAATTTCATTCGTTCAAGAACCTTTTACCAAACACAACTGATCGCTTACTACGTGTCAACAGAGTTCGTGCACTGTTTGCTAGGAGCGCTGACATGTGGTTATTCCTGGCATGGTGTGCAGATATTCCATGGTTTTCGTATTATATTTTAGATTACTCCGTTGTTGACTACTTTCTTAGATGCTTGTTCTTAGCGTCATTCAACCAGTTGTTTCCTATAGTTATGGTAATTGTTTTTCCGTGTTTCTTAGGTTTCTTGCGATTCCTTTAATTCTTAAGGGCACTGAACGCAGGAGCCGCCTGAACGCAATTCCGCCACAATATGAACATGAAATTACGCCGCAGGCCTCGCGCACAGAGAGACTTGTGCCAAACGCTTACAAAACAATTTTCTCGTAAGCTATCCTGTACAAGTGTCTTCGATAACTTACTTCGTGGCAAATCAGCGTTTGTTATCCACAGTTACTGCCAAGGAATAGATCACCCCGAGTTTCACTGTATATCAATGCGGATAAACGTACATTTTTAAGAATTTTCGGAAGTTACCATTGCCCTGTGCATAATATAATTTGCAGTGAATCGACATTTGTGATTTAATATTGTAGCAGATATTGTAATTAACATATTGTGTTACATCTAGTTTTCCACTAAATAAGAGTATATATTATCTACATTTATAGTAAATTAACTCTATTTCAAGTTTGCTAACAATTATAGTCAACCTCAAAAAGTTTTAGGAAACTAGTGATTTTTATCAGTGATTTTTCTGTTACCTTAATAGAAATCTCGTTTTGTGTACTTGCTTTAATTCCTATATGGAATTAATAATTTCATAGCTCAACAAATTAAAAGGTGATCGGCAGGCTTAGTTTAAAGTTATTTATACACACTGCACCAGCCAAAATGCAGCCCCACTGTGAATGCTGTGAAGCTGAAGTTCATAAGCAGCTGGAAATAGCCCTGACTTACTGGCAAAGGAATGGCAGCTGCTGTAAATTGGTGTGTTGGGAGAGCTCCCGAGAGTCATGTACATGTGGTGTCAGTACCAAAGGTACCTCAGGTAAAACTTTTTCCAGTCGATGGCGGTGTGATACAGCAACCAGGGGTAACAATATGAACAGTCTTAGTCGTAAAACTGGATTTTTTAATAAATTTTAATTTTTTAAGTGTGTTTTGGGCTTTCTTTTGATGCATTACCCCTGAACATTTGATATATCCCCTTAGAAAAATTAAGAATGACAGTGCTGGTAAACCTCTTACGTTATTTGATTTTCAAACAGCTGAGCAAAACTGAACGTACTCAGACATTTCTCTCTTTACTTATAATGATCAACAGTAAACTGACACAATATTTTTTTTTAGCGCAACGCAATCTGACTTTCAATAATCCCTACAATAGAATGGCCCTGAATAACAATAACCTATACCTTTCATGAATCACTTACCTCACAAAAATCTTCGTTACTCAGACTACTGCAATACAGCGTGCACCAATACTGCCAGCTAAATAAAAGGTTCTAACTACTGAAGGCACTAACTACTGACAGGCATAGTTAGCAAATGAAAGATTCTGATGGAGAACAAACAATGTATTTACCTTAATAGTGTTCAAAAATCATAATATATATATCAGTTCATGACATCCGGTGTCACAAATTTCGTTTTTCTGACGGACACACGTCCAGATCGTCCGCTCTCAAAATTCTGCCATCTCTCTCCCCACATCCACCACTGCTGGCGACTCACCTCCAACTGCACAACGCTACGCACTGTTCACATCCAACTGCCCAGCGAATATTCCAACAATGCCAACCAGCCACAGACTGCACACAGCACAGTCAGTGATTTTCATACAGAGCACTACGTGGCGTTACCAACATAAAAACCTAAACAGCCTACTTAAACATTTTATTGGCCATGCTCTGGTATATTTTATTCTTATCTTATAGAACACTGCACATTGATTTTTTTTTTTTTTTTCAAATTCTGTCAACAGCGGTCTCCTCCTGGGACATTTGTGTGTGTGGCATGCTATGTGCTTAATACCATATTTTACCAGTATATTGCTTTATTGTTTTCTTGCTAGTCCAATTATGTTAAATCAGGGTCACATCATTTGTATGAAAGATAGTATTTTTTTCTTATAGGACAATCTGAGGATGCCCCGTATAAGACAAAACGTGTCATTGGAGACGAAATAAAAAAATCCAATTGTTGCAAACAAGACTGAATTTTCTTTTATATTTTGTACCTCAAGTACCATCCTCTCCTGTGGTTCCTGTCTCCTCTGCAGAAAATATAGGTTTAGTCATTACTCAACCACTTGACTGCAAGTGGCGTATCAATGGCAGATCTAGATGTCCTGTACAGGCTGCATATGGACCAGGGAGGACTCAGAGTGTCACACCAGTCCTCCTAACCAACAAGTTCAAGGTATTGTCTTTTACTGGAACTGAAACAGAGCCAAAAGCATTCACTTCACCTGTTTTAGAGAAACATGTTCTGCCTGGGGTGAAGAGGAAGCAAACGCAAAAACCTAGGATCTATTAACTGTCAGCAGTTCAAATCTACAGTGAATGACGGGATCCCTTAAGGAAACTGCGGCAAGGGAAAGGAAAGGACACAAGGTACACTCAGTGTGTATGTCAGGGGGTCTCATTCAACACGTTGAAGAGGGCATTCCGGGAGTCATTGAGGGAAGACTGTGCAACCAACTGTAGATTGTGGCACACATTGGAAGAAATGATATTTGTCAGCTGCACTCAGAGGTCGTTCTTGGATCAGTCCAGCGACTTCTAGTGGGTTCTCCTAAATGGGTTCGGTGTGCACAATACAACCAAGTCTGCTACCTAGGTAGCTGACTGTGTATGTATGTGGTGCACACAAAGGTTTTTTAAATTAGGCGACTCTCCATCCAATACAAATAACGACAGCTGTAGGAAATCCAGATGAATCAGTGTAAGAGCGAAAGAAATGCGTCCCACAGGTAAGAGTATTGAAATCCTAGTGGTTAACTGCTGAAGCATTCGCTACAAACTGCCAGAGTTCAAAGTGCTCGTGGAAAGCTGCGAAACTCACATAATATTAAGTACAGAAAGCTGGTTGAAACCTGAAACCGATGGCAGTGAGATTATTGGGGAAAATTTAGTGTACATATCGATGAATGTCTTCTCTGGAAACGACCTAGAATAGACACTTCAGAACCCCATACATGATGGAAGTGTACTGGATATAATAGCACCAAATAGGCCTGACCTCTTTGAGGATGTCCACGTCAAAACTGGTATAAGTGATCATGATGGAGTTGTGGCAACAATGATCACCAAAGTACAATTGACAACCAAAACAAGGAGAAAGATATATATGTTCAGTAAACTAGATAAAAAATCAGAAGTGACATATCACAGTAAGGAAGCTGAACCTTTCAGCACAGTGCAGGAGCATGTAGAGGAACTGTGGCTCACATTTAAAGGAGATGCTGACCATGCACTGGATAGATATGTATCCAGTACAACAGTTCATAATGGGAGGGATCCTCAATAGTATACAGTCAATGTAAAGAAGCTTCTAAATAAACAGAGATTACTGTTTAACAGGTGTAAAACAAAGCAAAGGATTATAGATAGAAAGATGCTGAATGAAATACGTTTGACTGTCGAGAGAACAAAGAATGAATCCTTAAGTGACTATGATGGTAGAAGGCTGTCAAATGATCTTTCAGAAAGCCCAAAGAAATACTGATTGTATGCAAAGGCTATTAGTGGCACCAAAGCTATATAGCAAAGCAAAAGCTGAAAAGCTTAACCCTATTCCAAATGTTCCTTTAGAAAGGAAAACCCAGGGGAATTGCCCGAATTTAATCCTTGTGCCATTGAAAAGGTGACTGAAATCAGTATTAGCGTCAGTGGTGTTGAGAAACAGCTGAAATAGTTATAACTGAACAAATCACCAGGGCCCAGTGGAATCCCTATCAGGTTCTACAAAGAATTTGCAGCTGAGTTAACCATCTTCTAACTATAATCTGTCACGGATACCTCGAACAAAAAACTCTGCCCAGTAGTTGGAAGCAAGCACAGGTAACATTCGTCTACAAAAAGGGTAAAAGTGATTCATAAAACTACCGTCCAGAATCCTTTCACATCAACTTGTTGTAGAATCTTAGAACATATTAATGAGGTATGTTGAACAGAAAGACGTCTGCAATATCAGTCGGCATGGTTTCCGAAAAAATTGATCATGTGAAACCCAACTAACACTTTTCTCACATGGCACACTGAAAGCTTCGGATCAAGGCGGTCAAGTAGATGTAGTATTTCTTGATTTCTGTAAAGCATTTAACTCAGTAATGGAACTACGCTTATTATGATAAGTTAGATCATATGTGGTACCAAATGAAATTTGTGATTGGATTGAGAACTCTTTGGTAGGGAGGACACAGCATTTTATTTTGGATGATGTGTCATCATCAGATGTAGAAGTAACTTTGGGTGCATCGCAGCCAAGTGTGCTGAGATTGTTGCTGTTCATGTTAAATACTAATTACCTTGTGGACAATACTAATAGCAACCTCTGACTTTCTGCAGATGATGCAAGTATCTATAATGAAGTACTATCTGAAAGAAGCTGCATAAATTTTCAGTCAGATGTTGATAAAATTTCGAAGTGATACAAAGATTGCCAATTTGCTTTAAATGTTCAGAAAATAAAATAGTGCACTTCACAAAAAAATCGTAGTATCCTATGACTATAAAGTAATGAGCCACAGCTGAAATCCGCCAACTCTTACAAATACCTGGCTGTAACACATCGTAGACGTATGAAATGGAATGATCCCATACGCTTAGTTATGTGTAAAGCAAGTGGCAGACTTCTGTTTACTGATAGAATACGGGGGAAATGCAATTAGCCTACAAAGGAGATTGCTTACAAATCACTTATTGCTCATGCATGTGGGACCTGTACCAAACAAGACTAACAGGGGATATTGAGCGTACACAGAGTAAGGCAGCACGAATGGTCGCAGATTTGTCTGACCTATGGGAGAGTGTTACATAGATGCTGATGGAACTGGACAGGCAGACCTTTGAAGATAGATGTAAACTATTCCAAGAAAGCCTACTAGCAAAGTTTCAAGAATCTGCTTTAAATGGTGACTACAAATATACTACAATCCCCTATGTATCTTTCACATAGGGAACATGATGAAAAGATTAAAATAATTACAGCATGCGCAGAGACATTCAAACAATCATTCTTCCCATTCTTCATACGTGAAGGGAACAGGAAGAAATTCTAATAACTGATACAGTGGGATGTTGAAACACGTATGTAACGCAGCAGCGATGGCGAGGCATTGTAGCATCTGTGACCAGAGAGTATGCGCTTGACCGCGCGAGTGTTGCGAGCGGTTCTCTGTTAGTTGTCGCTATGCAGAGTAGCAGTCAGTCAGTCGTTGCGAGTCTGTAGCTCTGTCTAGTTGAGAGCAGTACTCAGTCTGTAGTCGTCATGCAGAGCGGTCGGTCAGTAGTAGCAGCCCAGTGCGGTTGTGTGATGTAGGCGGTCGGCAACAATGGTCAAGATGAGGAATAAGGTATACTGTTAATTAATATAATCATTAGATAATGAAAAATTTTATTTATTGTAATTATTCTCCAACAAGTCTCCCAATAATAATTTTTTATTTCAAAAGCATTTTCTCAAAAGTTTAATTTTTTTTGAACTAAAGATCTCGTTGCACTTCCCATTTCATTCCACTTCTTTTTGAAGAAAAATTCCACTAAAATCACAAAAAAAGAGAATATTATTATTTGCAATGCAGTTCCTCCAAGCGGTGCGCAACAACAAGAGCAGATATGTGACATCGATTTATTCTGAGGTAAGACTTTAATTCTGATTGTTTTACACAGGGCCAAAGACCGATATTTCGGTTTAATTGAATTTTCTTGTCACTGAATGGACTTTAATTTTTCGTGAGGAATTTATATTTGAGTCAGATTGCGAATTTCACGTTTTTGTTGCCATTGTCAGTACATTTCATTGTGGGCAGGTTACGCATAGAGCCATGTCCATCAGCATTACTAATTAGTATCGTTATTTTCTTTTAAAATTTTTGTGGGGAGGTTACACTCGGCCCCCATTTCTATTAAGTATTGCTATATTTTCTTTCTTTTAAAATTGCGGTAGGGAGGTTACACTTGGCGACACCCAGTCCAGGATCGTATTTCGTTGAGAGTCTTTTGAGCGACAGTCAGATATCTGCTCTTATTTGCTTAGATAATTAGGATTTGGCGCAACGCTTTTAATAATATTGTGACTTTCTTTCTACAGGTCAACGGCAATTTGCTGCTTTGTTGTATTTGTGTGTTGCTTTTGCATTGTGCTTATTTGTTTTGTGAATAATTGTGACTATTGCAAAAATGCCGCGAAAGACTGTGAATAGTGTATCGCGAAGTATTGTGAATGAAATTACCGACTTAAACAACGTGACCGATAGTAATTGTGATACGCAGCGTAATGATGACAATCCTGCGTTCACTAACAATCAGTGCATTCCAACCACTAATGATGACTTTTACCTTAATGATGAGCAAACGAACTCAATTGTCTCGTCTGTTAATTTGACAATTGATGACGCAGAACGCTCTATTGTAATGAGCGCTGCAGAGCTTAACACACCCGATTTGGAAAACCCAAGTAACGAACAGACAAATTTGTCTAATGAATATGAACAGATCACACAAAGTACGATGGATCTATTTAATTCCGAAATAGTGACCGACAGTATACATACGGCTGATAAACCTTTTTGTAAATTACAGAATGACCAAATGGTCATACAAAACGCGACAATTGTAGAAACACCATCAAACAGTACTGAGAATAGAGTAGGTAATGTCGCCTTGGAGCAATTTATGGCAATATTGATAGATATCAAACAACAGAATGAGAAAATGGACAAAAATTTCAAACAACTTAATGAACAGCGTAAACAACTTCATGAAAAACTTGATAAGCAGAACAAACGACTGGAAGAAGAGAACAAACAATTTAGAGAACGGAACAAACAATTTTCTGAATATATTAAACAGCCGAGGGAAAAACACGATAACCTGAATGAACAGAACAAACAAGCTAGCGAGCAGATTACAGCTGTTACCGTGCAATGTCAGGACAGTAAGGAACAACTACGTGATGATACTAAGACTTGTGCTAATAACAGTAATGAAAAGGTTGGCACTGTTGCACAAGAATTCAGTAGCACACGTGTAGGCACAACCGAATCACATAAAGACGAGATTATTGCAGTCACTGAACGATGTTCAGCAAACGAAACACTGATACACGAAATTAATGCAGTCACTGAAGAATGTCCTAAAAACGAAGTACAGATTCGCGACGAGTTTAATTTGAAGTCACTGGAAGTTTCACACACTCCGAATACGGAAGATGACGAGAAATTTGCACGACAGATCAACCAAATTGACGAAAGTGTTACAGTAACAGAGTTGAAAACTATTTCAGTCACCAATACGTCACAGAACCCGCCACGTTGCGAGCATTTGTCAGAGTCACACAGCGTGTATAATGTGAGCAATTTACAGCAACTACGCGACTTAAAATCCGAAAAGCCACGCGAATTAAAATCTGAAAAGCTACACAACTTAAAGTACGAAATGACACAGACGAGCGGATACACACACAAACCTGAACGTGTTATCAAACTAAGTGACGAGAAAGTAGATTTCGAGCAATTTGCATTTGTAAGAAAATGTAAAGAATTTAACAATGACAGAACACAGGTACACACTTTGAGCTGTATACGACAATTTGTTTTTATGCTTTCACCGCTATTGCGTGTAATGCAGAAACTAGCTTTGAAACAGATGCGACAATTTATTTTTGTATTTACAACAGCATTGCCTATAATGAAGAAACTAGAATTAACTTGGATACAACTATTTGCTTTTGGATTTATACCGCAATTGCCTGTAACGCAAAAGCCAAAATTTATTTGCAGTGCGTAATAGACCTCAGGGGATTCATTACGCTTTAATGAATATGTGCCGTAGCGAGCATAGGGCCCCGAGCTGTAGTAGTGCTGTTTCATCTTTAGTTTTCTGCACTGCTGCCTTCTCTTCTACTATCCTTTATATCTATCAAAACTGCTCTTTAACTATTGCTCTACGTAGTATTAAGAAATGACTAAAGAAAACCTGATATGACAAATTTCTACCGAATGTGACAATTTTCAGTAGGCACTCCCGTAATGACAACTACCGCCGTAATTTTAATTACAGATAAAAATCGTAATCATCAGTATGTACAAAATTTTCGGCAGTCGCAACCACATTTTGGTAACAATAGATGTTTTTCACCACAATAGCATGAAAGTCAGCCGCTTAGCATACCTAACCAACAATGCAGTCTACAAGGTCAACCAAACTTTAATGTTCCGCCGCGTGCACGTATAGTCCCAGCTCCAACAAATAGTAACGCATGGCAGCAAAGAAATAACTACGCACAGACAACACACTATTTCAACTCGCATCGCAATGCGCAGTATAGGAATGACTATTACGACAGACGTAAAAATAATGAGGACAATTTTCAGCGAACATCTAACAACAGTCGGTCATACCAACAGCAAAATCATACGCAAGAACATATTCTCATGAACGAACCCGACAGTAGGTACCATCCAGAGCGTAACACGCCTGGAAGAAGTAATAGGACAGTTCAAATAGTCGAAATGCCACAGAATCCTCCTAATAATAATAACACGTCAGATAGAATCTGACTAAATACTGCACAGGACGCATCTTCTAATAACACAAGCACTACCTTTGACACGCAAAATGTTGTTCACGAAAATGTAATTACTTTTGACGACATCAGAGACACTCTTTTACAGGAAAGACCAGTTATTCAGAAAACCATTTCACATCCTGTTATCGAAATTAAAATTGGTTCATCGAAATTTTCAGCAGTAATTGATTCCGGATCACCAATATCAGTAATTAATGAGGAGACTTTCAACGAGTGCAACAAAGAGAATACTTATCCGATGTTACCTTTAGGCAAAACAAAAGTGAAAGGAGCAGTATCGAGTAAAGGTGTAGACGTTAAATTACAGACGCATTTATCATTTTGTATTGGAGGTCATACTTTTCACTCTAATTTTTGGATTGTGCCTTTATTGACAACAGACGTTATTTTAGGTACGAATTTTCTGGTACAACACGACGCAGTTATTGATTTTCAGAATTCTTATTTAATGTTAAAGGATGAAAATGTACAACTTGCTTTAGAATTTCAGCACTCTTTATCTGCGGAAGAACAAACAATTAACCGCACAGAGGTCATTTCCGCAACACGTAACATAGACTGTAATCCCACATTGTTCACGGATACGTACGTACATAACTATAATACTCCAGACGAAGCTGACTACGACGTTATGCAGTTAATTTCTGATAAGGTTAAAGAGAGCAGTGCAACTACAAACGACGAACGAACGCAATTACACAAAATTCTTTTACAGCAAGCTCCAGTTTTTGACAACATTCCTGGTACTATGTCCGGCTTTATGTATGAATTTCAAGTCAAACCGCACGACACATTTAAAGCAAAGCATTATCCCATTCCATATATTCACAGAGAACAAGTTAAAAAAGAATTGCAGGATATGCTCGACCAAGGAATTATAGAACCAGCAGTTAGTCCGTACATAAACCCACTACATATTGTTAAGATTAAAGATGGCTCACTTCGCCTTGTACTTGATTCACGTCACATTAATGACATTATTATTAATGAAACAGATCGACCACAGACATTAGAGGAACTTTTACAGAAATTTCACGGTACAGCTATTTATTCCACATTAGATTTGAAATCGGGATTTTGGCAAATTCAACTTCATCCTAATTGTAGAAAATATACAGCTTTTCTCTGTTTCGGCGACTGTTATCAATTTTGCAAACTACCGTTCGGCTTAACTATTTCTTCTGCAGCTTTTATTCGCGGTTTGAACACAATACTTCCGACAGAACTTAAAGACAGAATTACGACGTATGTAGACGATATTCTTATCGCAGAAGCTAACTGGTCTGAACACAATATGATTCTTGAACAACTGTTACAAACTTTTCATGCACAAGGACTCACAGTGAACCTCAGTAAATCGCACTTTGGCAAAACTTCTATAAAATTTCTTGGACACGTAATTTCAGCAGAAGGCATTGCACCTGATCCGGAAAAACTTCAAGCTCTACGTGACATTACTGTTCCTACAACAAAAAAGCAATTACGCAGTTTTTTGGGCTTAATTAACTTTTTTCGTAAATTTATTCATCATTCTGCTTTAGACACGCCTAGATTATGCCATTTAACAGGTAAAAACAATATTTGGTCTTGGGATAAGCAAGCACACTCTGAATTCATGAACCTGAAGCATGCTTTGTTGAATGCACCACTTTTATCGCACCCTGATCTTACTAGAAATTTTTCCATTGCTACCGACAGTTCCAACACCGCTTTAGGTGTACATATTTTTCAGGAAATTGAAGAAGATGGTTCTACAGTAATTAAAAACATCGCATTTGCAAGTCGCATTTTGTCACCCGCTGAGCGAAATTATTCCGTTACAGAATTAGAAACATTATGTGTTGTATGGGCTTTCACGAGATTTAGGCACTTTCTTTATGGCAGACATACCACAGTTT
Organism: Schistocerca americana; assembly: GCF_021461395.2. Taxonomy (NCBI): domain Eukaryota; kingdom Metazoa; phylum Arthropoda; class Insecta; order Orthoptera; family Acrididae; genus Schistocerca; species Schistocerca americana. The sequence continues at coordinate 333,844,760 of NC_060122.1, read as the reverse complement.
ACACAGACCACAGAGCAATACAATTTTTACTTTCAGCTAAATTCACTCACGACAGGTTAAGCAGATGGAAACTATATTTACAGGAATTTAATTTTACAATAGTTCACATTCCCGGTACACAAAATGTTATAGCAGACGCACTATCGCGTTCTCTCAGCAACAATCAGCAAGACGTAGCAACCCACTTCTGCAAAGCAAATTTCAGTGTCATGTACATTCAGCAGGTTGCATTTGAAAATTTTATTTCATCGTCATTACAGGACATAGCACAAGAACAAAATAAGGACAATGTGTGGAAAGAAATTAAACACCTTTGGCAAGATAGGAAAAATGTTACGATTAGGAACCACTACACTGTACGCAATGACATTCTGTTTCGCCGCTCTCATCCTGACAGCAACATTTGGTTATTATGCATTCCTGACGAACTGGTTAACAAACTAATTTGGTACACTCATTTAAGTTACGCACATTACGGAGCACGAAAATGTTTTCTTATACTGAGACAGAACTGTTATTTTACCAACATGGAAAAACGTATACGACGAGTTTTAGCGTCTTGTAAAATTTGCCAGAAAGCTAAATCAGACACCACTTCACATATTCCTCCTTTATATCCCATTATACCTGTGAAATTAAGACACATGGCCGCAGTAGATATTTTTGGTCCGATTCCGAGAACTAACAGAGGTTTTTGCTACATTTTTGTCGCTGTTGAGCACACTTCAAAATTTGTTACTTTCACTCCGTTACGCAAAGCTACTGCTAAAACTGTTTCGAAAGCATTTGTAAAACATTTTCTATTTCATGTAGGGCATGTAATGAAAGTAATTTCTGATAATGGATCTCAATTTCGTAGTAGTGTATGGACACGCATGTTACGAGCTAGAAACATTTCTCCGATCTATATATCCAAGTACCACGCTTCTTCGAACCCTTGTGAAAGATTAATGAAGTAAATTGGTAAGCTGTGCAGAATATACTGCCACAAAAGACATATTGATTGGGATACACACATACTCTCATTCCAAGATGTAATTAATTCCATTCCAAATGAATCCACTATGCTATCTCCGACTGTTATACTGAAAAACGTTGAACCACCGAACAAAATTAAAGAATTAATAGAATTCCCCAAAAATCGTCGCCTACGACACCACGAAATAATTGACATTGCGCTGAACAACATCAAACGTGCCGCAGAGCGCCGGAGAAGACAGCAAAAACAGGTTTGTACACGCCGCGACTTTCACGTTGGACAGAAGATATTAGTACGTACACACTATTTATCCAGCAAATTAAAAGGTAAGTGCAGTAAACTTGAACTTCTATACGCAGGTCCGTATCGGATTCGCTGCATCCCTCACCCCAATGTTGTACACGTCGAAACTTTGAGAACCAGAAAATCGAAAGGCAATCACCATATCTCAAACATTAAACCGTTTATTGAGTGAAACCACTGTATGATTCAACACACTATGATGCCATTTACTAATGCAATTAATTCACCTGACTAATTATTGATGATTATCGTATTTTTTTTCTTGGCAAGTGCCCGGCAAGGTAAGGTTAGCAGGTCGCTTTTCTTGTCGTTACACATCAGACCGTGCATATTTTTCCAGATGAATTTACACATTTACGACTATTTCTGCAATTATATTTATGTGACTACTTATTGATGATTATCGTATTTTTTTTTCTTGGCAAGTGCCCGGCAAGGTAAGGTTAGCAGGTCGCTTTTCTTGTCGTTACACATCAGACCGTGCTCATTTTCCATTTTTTTGTGTATATGACTGTACTCCAGTTTTGTTTGTATGCACTATGAAATAGTTAAGATATAACACACACCAGTCGACTTTGACATTTTTTTTTTTTTTTTGCCTTATGACATCTCAACATCGTGACTGTTTCACATTTTTTTTGCTACTGCATTGTATTATTCTGTGTACATTTTTTCGCATCCGAACACTGTCAATGTCTTGGACATATTACCTTTTCTGTCATGTTATGCTGTATGGTTAATTGTGTCACCATAAACCAGTCATTATTTAGTGGGTATAGGATTTAAATGCAAGACATTAATCTTTGTTCATCAATTTCAGAAAGGAATGATGATTCTAAGAAATAAATTTAACATAAATGGGAATTTCACCTACGGAATAAACGAAAGGAGATGCAATAACTTTATGAGGAAGAGTAAATGGATCAGGATTAACAAACATTAACAAGAATATACTATACTCATCACAGAATAGCAGTCTTAACTAATTTTTTCTTTCAGAATACAAGGTGATTGATGCAGGCTGTCAGAGAGAACTACACATCTTAGTTTTAGTGATGAAATATGCTAGAGATAAGGAATAGTTAGGTAATGAGTAACGAAGTGATTTTTTGCAGATGATAATGAATACTGATGAATAATGATGAAGGATATGCTGTTATGAATAATGAAGTTTTTCTTTACAGGTGGTGATAATAATGAAGTTATGATGATATGGATAATGAAGTTTTTTTTCTTTATGAATACTGATGAATAATGATGAAGGAAATGGTATTATGAATAATGAAGTTTTTCTTTACAGGTGATGATAATGGTGAAGTTATGATGATATGGATAATGAAGTTTTTTTCTTTATGCCACGTAGTTATTTAAGTATTTGTTGCGGTTTGCTTTGACAGCAGGTGTTACATTGCATAGTAGGATGACAGAAAGTTTTGGAAAGGACAGCTATGGAACACATTTTATACACATTTCACTACTTGTTAATTCGAAGTTCACTACTTTTCAGCATAGTGTGCGTTTCTTCTTTCAGGTCAATAATCCGTTTTTGTATTTTTTCCAGGAGAAGTTTTTCATGACACTTACTAAACCTGTTACTTATTATACCTGTTCTAGTACTTGCATTTTTATATTTTTTACCCATTTGTGTTTATCATTTATAAATGTGATCACATGTACTGCCTTGTTACATAATCTTGCTACAGCTGACTCATGACGAATGACGTTACCTATCCTCATTTGCAGCAATAGGTCAAAAGCAAAAAGTATTATGCCTCAGCAATTAATTATCGATCCCAACGCAATGCATTGCTACCAAAAAAATGTATTACCAGTCCCACATAATGTCACTAGTTTATGATAATTCTGAATAATACTGATCAACTCTGAATAGCATGTCACTCGAGTAATGACCTCTTAATGAGACTATATTCAAAATAATGCTTTGTCACTAGCTAATAACTGCCACTGTTTATTGTAATGCCTGTGATTACTAATGATTTGACTGTAATTAACTGATTTTTAATAATGACTTTGTAATGATCTGAATAATACTGAATGATGAACTATGTTTTATTCTATTCAATACTTGATGGCCACTGAGTGCCAATAATTAATGTCAATCAACGAAATTGTTATTAATTATGCCATTAATTAACTCTTGTTTTCAATGTTCATACTTTGTAATTGGAAATAAATGTGATTGTTTAATAATGCTTTGTAATTAGGAAAACACTAATGATTCTTAATAGATTGGAATGACACATAATTAATTAACTATGGTACTGTTTAATAATGCTTTGTAATTAATTAAGGCTACAAATGATTAATTAATTAACTGTAATTAGACAAATGATTAATTAACGACAAATGATTAATTAACTGTAATTAGACAAATGATTAATTAATGACAAATGATTAATTAACTGTAATTAGGAGAAGGTTAATGATTCTTAATTATACTCTGTAACTGAAAAGAATGCGATTATTTCTTAATATTTTGTAACCAGGAAAAGAAGGCTACTGATTCTATGTAAAACAATTAATGAACATTTTTCTGTAATACTACATACTTGGTACAGAAATGTTCAATAACTGGGCTATGAATACCACGAACTATCAATGAAGACTGTAATTGTCAATATTATGTGACTTGATGTCCTTCACCTCATAAGCTGACTACCCTGAATTACTGCAATGTCCATTTGTCCTGTTTATCCCAGTGATCATGGAGCACTATATTTGGTTTTGCACTAATTCTACGTTGGTGTGCCTTGTAAGAGTGTGGTGTTGACACGACATGCTGTCCACCACCATGAGCGATGAAGACATTATTATGGTCCCACTGTTTGGTGTACCTAATGTACTGCCAAAGTGAAAACATGGAACATTACTACGACAGTTCAGTGTCTTGGCTACACTGATAAATTCTGATGGGAAAAGAACTTCAAGTTGTGTCACTTGGTGTTGTACTACTGTGGAAAGATATGGACTTTCAGAGCAGCTGTGTGCAATCTAAAGTGCTACAACCATGATGCAATCCTTCCCTTTCCTATCCTGATTCTTGTCACATAAAAAAAAAAAAAAAAAAAAAAAAAATTTTTTTTTGGTAACATCATTTATGTTCATAGGTTATACATTTTTCGATTCGCTAAACTCCAGTGTGAGTACACTTATGTCACTGGTCGACATGATGTTTGCCATTATGTTTATTTGTTGTGAAAATACTAAAGACATTTTTCAGTGCATGTGCACTTTGGACATGAATTTTTTTTTGCCATTATGTTTATTTGTTGTGAAAATGCTAAAGACATTTTTCAGTGCATGTACACTTGTCAACATAATATTTTTTGCCAGTCTGTTTATTTGTTCTGCATATGCTAAAGAATTTTTTCAGTGCCTGTGCACTTTATCTGTCAAAAAGTTTGTATATACTTTTTTCTGATTTGCTACTATGTTTAGTATTCACATTTTGTCTTTGTCTGATATATTTTGTACTTAGTGCGTGTGCACAACATTTAAATATTCTGTAAGTTGTAGGATTTTGTTAATTAAAGAAAAATTTTGCCGCGCTTGGCAAGTCCAAATGACTCACCATCGCTGCCAAATTTTTGCCCCCCGAGTGGAGGGTTATGAAACACGTATGTAACGCAGCAGCGATGGCGAGGCATTGTAGCATCTGTGACCAGAGAGTATGCGCTTGACCGCGCGAGTGTTGCGAGCGGTTCTCTGTTAGTTGTCGCTATGCAGAGTAGCAGTCAGTCAGTCGTTGCGAGTCTGTAGCTCTGTCTAGTTGAGAGCAGTACTCAGTCTGTAGTCGTCATGCAGAGCGGTCGGTCAGTAGTAGCAGCCCAGTGCGGTTGTGTGATGTAGGCGGTCGGCAACAATGGTCAAGATGAGGAATAAGGTATACTGTTAATTAATATAATCATTAGATAATGAAAAATTTTATTTATTGTAATTATTCTCCAACAAGTCTCCCAATAATAATTTTTTATTTCAAAAGCATTTTCTCAAAAGTTTAATTTTTTTTGAACTAAAGATCTCGTTGCACTTCCCATTTCATTCCACTTCTTTTTGAAGAAAAATTCCACTAAAATCACAAAAAAAGAGAATATTATTATTTGCAATGCAGTTCCTCCAAGCGGTGCGCAACAACAAGAGCAGATATGTGACATCGATTTATTCTGAGGTAAGACTTTAATTCTGATTGTTTTACACAGGGCCAAAGACCGATATTTCGGTTTAATTGAATTTTCTTGTCACTGAATGGACTTTAATTTTTCGTGAGGAATTTATATTTGAGTCAGATTGCGAATTTCACGTTTTTGTTGCCATTGTCAGTACATTTCATTGTGGGCAGGTTACGCATAGAGCCATGTCCATCAGCATTACTAATTAGTATCGTTATTTTCTTTTAAAATTTTTGTGGGGAGGTTACACTCGGCCCCCATTTCTATTAAGTATTGCTATATTTTCTTTCTTTTAAAATTGCGGTAGGGAGGTTACAATGTACCCTCTTCCATGCGCTTCAAGATGGTTTGCCGAATACAGATGGATATTTGGACAAAGAGACATTGGAGGTCCTTGCTAAAGGACTAAATTTCGCGCTCACTCCAAAAATACTACCAATAGCAGATTACATTAGCTCTGTAGATCTTGTTGTAGCTTCTCTCCCAGTGGAAGCAGCAGCAGAAGCTTGCGGCGAAACCTGTAGAGCATTTACCAAGGTGTCAATGCTAAGATCAAACCTCTGCAAGCGAGAAAGAGTAGCACTGAGAAATCTGGTGAGCGCAAGGAAACTGTAGTTCTGCCAGCCGACGAGGGCAATGATGTGATCCTAATGTTACAAGCGGACTGCAATAAGATGATTTTCGATCTTTGGAATGACGTTGCTTACAGACAAATAGATGTTGGTCCTACGAATAAAATCGAGAGGAAGATGATGACTCTTCTCAATGAATCAGGCTTGCCATGTATCATCATTAACGTTCTTATAATTACGAGCAGCAGTGCCATCACCGCTATATAGCCTTCCCAAGCTACATGAGTAAAGAGTTCTTTTAGGCTCCATAGTTGGTAATATTGGCACACCTACACACCAGCTGATAATATACCTGAAACGCATTCTCAGTGAATGTGTGGGAAAGTGCGTGTATCACATCGGCAACTCAGCTGACTTTGTACTCCGCCTCAGTCAACTGCAGTTCCAGGATACAGAGTGTCCCTCTTTACAAGGGTTTCTCTTTCTGATTCCTTGGAGCTAATTGCAGTAACATTCGATGACTGTTTCTAGAACAGTTTAGTCACGTTCTGACATCTACTTATTTCTCATTTTACGAAAAATATTATGAACAAACGGATCGCGTGGCGATGGGTAGTTCGTTATCACCAGACCTGATGAATCTTTATATGTAACACTTTGAACCAAAGGCACTGGAATACGACAAGCTGAAACCAACATGTTACTGTCAGTACATGAACAACATATTTGTAGTGTGGCCACATGGAGTATAAAAGTATCAAAAGTTTCTCGAACATTTAAACCCCACCGACTGTAATACAAAATTTACGATGAAACGTGAAAAAAAAACAGTCAACTACCTTTCCTCGATATGTTAGTTAAGAGGAGAACAGACGGATCTCTAAGTCACGTTTACACAAAAAACATGATCTCTATATCCACACCATGAGTCATCACCATCCGTCACAAAGAAATTCGGTGCTAAAGCCTCTGGTCCATAGAGCTCGAACATCTCGCCAAAGAATTACAACATCTACTAATGGTGTTCCGAAGGAATGGGTATTCTGATGAGCAAACTAAACGGTCGATTCAGTCAAACTGAAAATCGCCTGAGAAAGAGGTTGAAACTGAGACCGAGAAAGAGAGCAAAAAATCTCTAATCTACCTTATGACAGCCCAATTTGCGGAAAGATCAGTAGTCTCCTATGGAATCATGGCATCAAGTGTATTTCGCTGCCTTCAAATAAGATAAAAAGTATTCTTTGTAATGTTATGTCTCCGAAAGCCGCATGTGTATCACATACCATGCATGTGTGGCATGTCTTATGGAGGCCAGACTATAAGAACTGTCAAGGAGAGTTCAACGAACATGGGCGACATACCCAGCTAAAGAAACCAAGCAAAGCAGCTGTCAACGAGCACTGTCTCGAATATAATCATGAAATGAAATATGATGAGACCAATATGGTGGTGCAAACGCCAAGTTTCTAGGATAACATAATTAAGGTGTCGATCGAAATAAAGATGTCAGTAAAGCTAATAAACAGGGACAGCAGGTTCAATTTAAATAATGTTCGGGGTCCGGCACACAATTTATTAAAATCTCGTCACTCTTCACATACACTATAGCTGGAAAAAGCAAAGAGAATTTGCGTTTCACGGAATATCAGAGCACGTTCTGAAAAACAAAAGAGCATCAAATGGTGTAGTGGGTGTCGGGACTCGAACGCGGCTACAAATAGCAGCGTGTGGCCAACAATAGTTCACACTGTGAACTCACATTCTGGTTGGAGTCCAGGCAGTTAATACACATGACACTGTTATAATAACAGCAAAACTCACAGCAACTGAAGAAAATAGTTGGGTCCGTTGTCGAAATGTGAATAAACTGGAAAAAGCAACCCTGCAGAACATCTGGAAGCACTTTGGTAATCAAGAAAACCTGAGACATCACATTACTTTTTGGATGATGGTTTTTCATTAAGCATGGAAAAGTAATAATAAAATGTGCAATCGGTAAAAATTGCTGCAAGTTAGCGGTGAGCTCAAACTGTGCCCTAAATTTTCTTCTCACCCTCTGGTAGTTCCAGGAAGAGATAGAAATTGTTTTGGTTCAAATGGTTCAAATGGCTCTGAGCACTATGAGACTTAACATCTCAGGTCATCAGTCCCCTAGACTTAGAACTACTTAAACCTAACTAACCTAAGGACATCACATACATCCATGCCCGAGGCAGGATTCGAACCTGTGACCGTAGCGGTCGTGCAGTTCCAGACTGAAGCACCTAGAACTGCTCAGCCACACTGGCCAGTAGACATTGTTTTCATGTTGTCTGCTAGCTCTCTTCCAACATTGTATTGGGACTAATTCCTTTTGTAATGCCTGAAGAAAAAGACATTGCAGATTTTCTTAAAGTTGGTAAACCCTAGTTAGGATGTAAACGAGCTACATTAAGTGGTTTATGAATGTGTCTGGAGACACAAGAGGAAGTTATTTGTACATTCTACTCCATCTTTGAGAAAATTAGGGTAAAAAAGATCTTCCTTTCTTTTATGCCCGTGACTGCAAGGGAAATAGCACACTTATTGGTATACCACCAGTAATGGTGACAATAATTTATAACATCACTGAATATAGAACTTGAATAATTGAATAATAAAGAGTCATTGCTTGATGATAAGGAAATATCCACCACTAGGAAGTTCACACAGACTTTGTTCAATCGCTGAAATAGGAATGTCTCACAACATAAATGCCAAGTCGAACGAGGAAGTGGTTCATTGTGAGCAATGGCTGCACCTGATGATTGTTGAGCAAGTTGAAGAACATAGGGAAGCCATTGTTCAGTGAACTCGTGGCAGCTTGTGGAGCACATGGAGCTGGACCCACAAGACTGAGGTTGGTGGCAACAGTAACTGCTCAGGGTGATGGCAAAGAGATTTGGGAGCATATTGCAGATAGAGACCTTCAGCTACAGTTGGTGGTGTTGTCTGCTTAGCTTCTCGTGGAGACAGTTGGTGGCCAGGACTAGTACTCTGCTGACTGTTCATTAGGCAGCTGTTTATAAACATACCCAGCAAAAGGGTACATGACCAGTTTCTAGTTGGCATGTGACCAGTGTAAGAAAATAATCCAGTGATTGTGATGCTGCCTGGTGCAGTGGTGATACTGCTGTATTGTGTGGAGCTTTCCATAAGTCTGCTGGTAAATATGCTTATGTTTATCAACAGTTAGAATCTTTAGTGTTTGTTACTGGGAGTAACTTGTGGTGAGATTGTTGCTAATGGGTGAATGTGTTGTGGTACAGCTAAATTTCTGGGGGTATCACACAAAAATAACACACCATTATCCATTAAATGAATCATCTCAAGGAGGTGAGGCAAGGGGGTGAGGCTGCATCATGAAGATAATTATACCCTGTGGTACTTCGGCAGAGAAACTAGTGTGTCTGTGGGACAAGGCAATATAGCAGATGTCGTCATGATGAAGGACAGTGGCAGAGGTGGGTGGGCTGGTGGTAGACACCCAGTGGGAGGCTGCATTGAAGATGTGACAAGCACCGATTGCAGTGTCATGGTGAGGGTACGAAACAACACTCTCTCAAGGGAGGCCAGCTATAGCAGCCGTCTGGAGTGGAAGGTGCAGCATTGGTCACAATCAGAGGAGGACACGCTGTTGGTAAGGGAGGAGGTAACCATGGAGGAGCACATTTAAGAAGGAGACCAGTGCAAGGTGGGGTCAATGCTGTACAGAACCCTCTCCCTGAAAACAGTACAGGTATATGATACATTGCACTGGAATGCCATGTGGTGTCTGCCCTTGGTGCATCACTGAGTGGGTTGTGATGCCCTAACAAGGGAAGCCAACCACAGCTGCCCAGTAGTGGCAGGTGTGGCTGGTGGGGAGCAGAGGCTAGGTGGTAGAAGAGAACTTGTGCAGCAAAAACAGGACTGGAACCTCATATCCAATGGAAGCCCATAGCAATGCCACCCTCGGGATGCAGCCAGCCATAGCTGCAACATATGGAGGACAGCATCAGTGTGGGGAGGAGGATGGCCAATTGACCATAGGCGGGATGTGATGCAGCTGGGAGTGGGACCTCAAGGACAATGGAGCCTCCAGCGTGTATGGCGTTTGCAGCCAATGGGAGCATTGCCTGATTTATGGCGGATGCTTGGTGGTGGGGGCGCAAGACAGTTCAGCAAGGTGGGTAGCTGGAAGCCAGCCAACAGTGAAAGTTCTGAGAGGTGGGCCACAGGAGTGGCTGGTGCTTGCCTGGAACAGAACCCACTGGGGAATGTACTGCGAGTAGGTGCTGAAGAACTGGGAGAAAGTTTGAGAATGGTGGCAGTGATCGAAAACATAGTGGAGAAACGTCGAGAAATGTAAGGAAACACAGGAGGCATAAAGGTAGACCAGTAATTGATTGGGCACAGAAGCAACATGGAAGATGAGAGTGCTCATGCTTGAGGGCATCCTTGGGCATGGGTACTGTGTGTTGGGGCATGTTGGAGTGTGGAGGTGTGTGTTGAAGTGTGTCAGAGGGTGGTGGCGCACAATGGAGCATGTCAAAGCATGGCAGCGAGCATTTGATGGTGCCAGTACTCGTTTAAACGTACCTGAGCGTGGTTTTATGCTTCAGAGCATGGGTGTGAGCGTTGGAGCATGGTGGTGTATGTTGGAACACATCAGAGTGTGGCAGTATTTGCAGGAAACCAGTGGAATTCATTGGAGAACATACGAGAGCGTTGATGTGCATTGGAAGGCAGTGAGTGTAACAAAGAAAGAAGATGGCTTGCAGTGATGGGAGTTGGACCAATTGGAGGAAAATAAAGGAAAAGAGAAAGCCACAGCCTGGAGTGAGTAAAGAGCAAGGAGAGCAACAAAAGATGGGAGACAGCAAAGAAATGAGAGAGACCGCAAGAAAGGCCAATGGTATGATGATGTCGATGGGTAGAGGAAGGCTAGCAGTCTATGAAGCTGGCACTGTGAGGGCCTGTGTTGTGAGGGCTGGGATCATGAAGGTTGGTGGTTGGTATGCCAGTGGCACTGCAGTTAGCTGATGGAGCAGGCCACAGTGGAGTAGGCAGTGCTGGAGCAGGTGGCACTGGAGTGGATGGCGTTAGAGTGGGCGACGCCAGAGTGGGCGACGCCAGAATGGGTGGTGACAGAATGGGTGGTGCCAGAGTAGATGGCACTGGAGCAGGTGGCGCTGGACACAGTGAGACCATGGTGCAGGCCTTAGAAGTGGAGGCAGTGAGGGAAGATGCATCTCCACAGGTTCCTGACAAGCTCCTGTTGTGAGATTCACTGTTGTTCCCAGCATTGCAGGAAAGCTAAGGCCATGGTGATCAAGGGGATAAGGAGGGGAAGAATCAAGAAAATGTTACACACATTACACTGTCCCTTGTAGCCACTTTCTTGTCCATTAACGCAAGGGTAAAAGCACACTTATTTATATGCCACTGGTAGTGATGAACAATGCTTTATTATGAAGTTGAATTCCATGAGGCATTGGTCTGTGGTAAGCAATGGCTGCTTCTGGTGATGGCTGACTTGGATGAAGAATGTAGTGCAGGTGGTGTCCAATGAAGCCATGGTTGGCAAGTAAGGAGCAGCCATATACTGACAGCATAAAAGCTTGTGGAGCATGCGGACCTGAACCTATGAGGGTGAGGTCAGTGACAGTGACCACTAAGCATGACAGTGAGGATGTGGCCAGCAGTGCTAACTGCTTGGCTGCACACTAAGAAGGCTGGTGTCCAGGACTAGATCTGCATGTGAACACACACACAGGAACTCGACAGAACGCTGCTGGCTATGCGATGAGCAGATGGTAATATGCATACCAGGTTGAAGAGTAGATCAGTTTACAGGCAACACATTACCAGTGTAGGAAATTAATGCTGAGATTGTGGCACTGCACAGAGTGATTCTGGGAAGCTGTATTGTGCTGACTTTTCCGTAAGTCTGGCATAAATATGCTGATGTTTATAATCAGCGTATGTTGACTGTCTTGTGTTTATTATAGCAATTGTGTTAACAGCGAAACAGACACCAGTGGGCTGAATCTGTTGCAGTACAGCCGAATTTCTAAGTGGGCACAACCACCGGGATACCTCACTTTCCAATATGATGTACTCACCTCAATACAGTCATTGCTAAGTTATTTTTCTGATTTAAAACCTGGCTACAATTTGAGATATGTATTAACCTCAGTGTTCAACCAGGACTACATTGAAAACTTACTTTCTCAGATGGCAGAGTTTATGATAATCCCTGACAGGCGGAATTCAAAAGCGATTTGTGTATGGTACCTTCATTATGAATAAAAGTATTGTGACATTCAGTTACACCATTTGTCACCAGTCATAGCAAAAAGTGATGCAAATTACCTGACTTCCAAGTTGCTTACAAGATACGGGAATGGCACTGAGAAAGCATTGTCAATGGTATAAGGCGAACAACAAATGAAAGGGATCACATTACATGATTTAATCGTATTACCTTTGACAGAGGCTTCAAAGTGTTCTCTAGAAGGTCTCCACTACATCGCTGGATCCACTGACAAATCGCTTAGACATCCTAGTGATAAGACAAGACGGTCAAAAAACGCTACAAGTTCTAGATGCATTGAGAAACTATCTTTTGGTGGCTTAACTCTTTTAGAGTAGGTGGTAGAGGTGCTGACACATCCAGCATGACGGAATGTTTGTCGAACTATCTATTGAATGCAATGACGTAGTTCCGACTACAACCTCGAGAGGTCAGAAGTCTGTGGCGATTGTTATTTGTCATGGTGCGCACAGTATTGCTCGTTTTCGGCTACTGGGAACGAATTTGTTATTATTTCTGTCTTTATGTGATATGTTCTTGATTCTGCTTTTTACTACAGGTAAGATAATGACTTATATACATTCAGAATCACTGTAGAATCCATAGTTCTTAGATACATTCTGCAGAAAACGATTATTTCACGAATAACTCTTGAGTTCGAAATATATACCACCATGCATCAAAGTTCCTCCACTATGTTAGATATTGCGTAGAATATGGAAGATTATTAAGTATTTGGTGCATTGTTTGTGGTGCAAAACTGCATGAGAGCGTAAGTGAACTTCATATATGTAATTCGAGACATTACTTTCAATTTGAGTTCGTAGTGAATTGCTGTAGGGAAGTATTGAAAGACGAGACAACGGCAATACTCCGGCTCACTGTTCATCAGACGAAGATGCAGATTGTAGTGATGACAACCAACGTACCAGCTGCATACCAAATCAGGGTGGGAAGAATTATGATAAGCTATACAAGTTACAACGATTTTTGTCTATGGTGGGTGACAATTTCAGAATTCCCTATCATAAAAGTGGATGTACTTCTTTAATAATTTTTTCATAATGTGGGGCCACAGTCATATGGTAACATATTTCTTTAAAGTCAGTACCACAATTAGACTGTTGTTTATTTACAGTGTTACATTTACGCCTACACAATCAGGATTTCAGCGTCAAAGTGCCATTCTCAAGTGTTTTATGTGTTATAAATTGCCTAAGATGGCATACTGTCGTATTAAAATACTCTATTAGACATATTGTCTAAGAGTCGATATTTCTGGCAGAGCCTACTACTTTGTTTCATCACTGAGTACACCATCTTGATGTAATCAACTCCGATATTATTTTATTTTCTACTTTGGCTTCAAATTCTTGAAAAACAACTTACTCATATCAGATGTGAAATTCACTTTAAAACAAATTCAGGGAATAACTATTCCACAGGACTTTGGATCATAACTTACGTGCGTGTACGTTTCATTTTAATGGCTTTAATAGGCGGAGAGAAAAGTGCAAAAGAATTAAAGTTTAGAGGTGTGTCTCTTGCATCTCATGAGAGAAATGATTTGTAGATGCACTAGTACTTCGAATGCAGGTATGTTTATAACAATTTGACATTTTATTTCTGTGATAATATCAGCCCATTTCTAAAATGTCGATATTTTGACGAAACATGAATTTAAATAAACATCTTATTTACTTCTGTTGTGCTTTTTAATTCAGTCTAATAGTACATTTTCGCAGAATATTGAAGATAGTTATGAAATCTTAGTTCAACGTAAATAATTAGGAAATCAGCGTGGATTTTAATTATTTCCTACCGTCAAGAAAAAAGGCAGAAAAGAAGGCAACTAACTGTGAAAAAAGCAATGTTCCCATCTAAATCTCTCTTTTGCCACCGAAAAGGTATTAAAGAGGAGCCAGAGTTAGCTCTAAAAAAGCTGATTTGCAACACTGAATACGCTGATTGAAGTGCTGCACATGTCAGATCACTCTATTTGTGCAAAAATATATTTTTCATCCAGTACTCCTATGTAACTTGCTGAGTGGTGGTGCACGTAATGTATGACCTCTGTTTTCGAAAAGCTGTTTCGAAAAACATCACAATGTCTGTTAAATGTTCTTATTCTAATGTAATTGTGTAATGTTTCATCAGTTTCATATAAAATTATTCTACAAATAAAACCCTTGTGCAACAAGTATCGAAATTCATTTCATATCCCTGTATCTGAAAGAGTTAATCACTACTTCACATTAGTCGCTTTGAAGTTGTTAAACAGTTGCAGGTGCTATTTTTAAATTTTCCTTTCAGTGATTTGTGTGAAGTTGCTATAGTTATTTAAAGCTGGACGAGAATTTTGAAAGGGAAGTGCCCAACTATTTCTCAAGAGGTCATTATAATGCACGCCAAGACCAAAACCTTCATGAGGATAAGGCACCTAAATGCAAAATGCAGAGGATTAAACAACAGCAGAAAAAAATCAGCATATGGATAGCTCCTACAGCCACATATCAAATTAAAGTATTTTATTTCTTCTTGAAAAAATGCTGGAAATAAGGCAATCAATCCCAACCTTCTGTATCTTCAAGCATAGTAATGTGTCAAGTAACTGGAATTATAGCGTTTCCTTATTGCTTAATAACTACATGAATAGATGTTACTCACTATTGCTGATTGTGAGGGCACAAAATGTTTTATGAAACTGAAAGTTCCTGTAATTGTGATGTCTTTAGTACTATAGAAAATTGTATAATACTTAAAAACTGACTGAAGAACGTCAGGTCATGAGTTATATTACAGAAAATATTTAGTAGCAGTAGGAGAAGGTGGGGTAAAGTGGCCACTTTAATTGATACTGAATTTTCATAAAACCACAGCTAACATGAGCATCTGCATATATATCTCAAATCTATATACTGTAACGTATCACATCAAATATTTAGAGCTAAGGTAAAAGTATATTTTATTACATATACAAAAGTTTTTCCAAATGATTACATTGTGGCCACTTTTCCCTACCAAATGGGGTAAAGTGCCCAGTCCTTGGCCAACATTCCCAGACTATTTAGTTTAAAAAAATGGGCAGACTTATAGTTTTTATTTCATGATTGATTATTATTAGGAGAACAATAATACAGAAGAGAAAGAAACGTGTTGCAATACATTGTTTGTACAAAAATGTCAACAAATGAGAAATATTAATTATTCCTAATGGTGTAAATAGAGAAATCAACGACTAACTATGAGTTACTATTTTGGTCTAATTCATTCACTGTTTATCCACGTAGAAACAATATTAAGTAATGTAGAAAATTTTCACGTGAAGTTTTCATCATCTTCATCACATCCAGCACACAGTTCATGAGCCGAACATTTAACAGCTCTGACATTTTGTCCATCCTTCATTTTCTTTAGATCTAGAAAACGCTTTCTTGCAGTAAAAGAAATCTGTGTCACTGTCCTCATCAGTAGGATTTACTTCTTCCAGTTCGTCTTGAAAAAGTTTCTTTTCAGGAGAAACTCTTTTAACATTTGGTTCCACTTTTAGCTTCTTACCTCTATTTTGTGTTGTCTTACACTGTAGAATATTGGCCTTATCTGTTTGATTTTCTTCGAATTTCCTTTTTTCGTCAAAATCTCTTTATCTTTGTTTGCCGGCCAAGCGGTTATAGGCGCTACAGTCTGGAACCGCGCGCCCGCTACGGTCGCAGGTTTGAATCCTGCCTCGGGCATAGTTGTGTGTGATGTTCTTAGGTTAGTTAGGTTTAAGTAGTTCTAAGTTCTAGGGGACTGATGACCTCAGCAGTTAAGTCTCATAGTGCTCAGGGCCATTTGAACCACTTTTTTTTCTTTCTTCCTTTCTTTTAGCTTTAGCCAACACATTTGTTTAATGGCTTGAAGTGATTATGTCAGTCTTTCCTTCTTTGTTCCTAGTTTGTCTTTCATTCACTCTTTGTTCTGGGGCAAAGGTTCTACATCATTTGGGCTTACATAGAACCCACCTGTTAGATAATCAAGAGGACGGTATTTAGTGGTCCAATGCTGAGGGGAACCTTACTGTGGAAAAGGCTTATCACCTACAATCCGAAGGCAGCTTGCACTTGGAGACAGCTCATAAGTTGATTCCAGAAATGAACCAGTAGGCCTTGTTGAAGCAGCCACAGCAGTTTGGCGTTCAGAGGGACTAGTCACAGAAGACTCAGTAGTTTTGCAATGAGAAGAACCAATATTTGAACATGGCACAATATTAGAATCCCTACCCAAAGGGATATCAGCAACTTCAGCTGCAGTATAGTCTTCATCAGTAAACACATTAGGGTCTGCAGGAAATATTCCACACTTTCTAAAGCGACTGATTACTATCAAAAATGGGTCAAATGGCTCTGAGCACTATGGGACTTAACAGCTATGGTCATCAGTCCCCTAGAACTTAGAACTACTTAAACTTAACTGCCCTAAGGAGATCACACAACACCCAGTCATCACGAGGCAGAGAAAATCCCTGACCCCACCGGGAATCGAACCCGGAAACCTGGGTGCGGGAAGCGAGAACGCTACCGCACGACCACGAGTTGCGGACGACTGATTACTATCACTGGAACGTCTGCATGAAGAAATGCTTCACCCAAGACTGCATTTATTTGAGGCTGTGTAATTGTTCTTCCTGGACTATTGCGAAGAAATTTTTCACAAGCTTGTGTGTAGAAGGTTTCAAATACACACATAAATACCTCATGCAAAGGTTGGAGCTTGTGGCTACAGTGTGGGGACAAGCACACAACAGTTGTATAATTTTCTCTGTCGTCACCAATGAAAGATATGTTCTTAGTATGGGTAGAGAACATCTAAGATTAATAGATCTGGATCCTGAGCAGCTGGTTTTGCATATTTATAAAAAAATTCAAACCAATCCTAAAAACTTGCACTCTGGTACCACCCACTAGGATGGTATGCAAATTCATTTCCTGACAGAGCCCCTTTTTACGTTTAATCTTCAGTCTTCGCGCAAGGAAGATCAGAAAAGGGGAATGAAATTTCCTCCTGAAGATATGCACACTAAAAAAGTCGGCACAAACCTCTATCAGCTGAATTAGCGGCTCCAACTTGTTGTCTCCCTTTGAGTTCAAACACTTTTCTGTTCTTGGACTGAACTGCCAGAAGACCGGTTTCACCTACGTTATAAATGCGACGAGCAAGATGAAATCGTTTATCTTGCAGTGTTTTAATGGTATCAAAGAACTTGTCCCAAGATTAATATTAGGATGGCGTTCTCTAAAGCCTGCCATCCAGACTTTGCCTGTCATTTAAAACTCTTTGTTGAATTGATGTGGTATTTTGTTACACTCTGCCAACCGAAATGCTAATTGCTGCGCATCATTCATTATAATTCCATAAAATCGCTTTTACATTCAAAAATGTAATTGGATTTCTTTCTCTTGTTCTTCACTCAACACTACCCTTAAGCTGCCCATAATACTTTTACTGTCAACTTCACCTCTGTTTTTCCCTAGTATTCTTCATTTTAACGTATTAAGCGGGATATGAATTGTTTCGATGCTGCTGAAAAGGGCATGCTATCATTTTCTACTGCTTCAATAGCCTTTGGCATCGCAACAGGGTCACATGTTTGTTCCTTTGTTTTCCGGATGTATTTTCTTGGCCTCTGGAAACTCTTGCAAACCCTTCCAAAATAGCAGCATAATGGATATTAGTTTTGTGTATAAAACGATTTGTAACGTTTTAATTTCAATTTTTATACTATGCATAAATTTGGAATTAGTTAATCACTTTGGGATAAACAGATTGAAAATGAACTGCCGGGAATAGTGGGCATCATTTGGGAAAAGTGGCCACTTTTTCCAGCGTGTAGCGTGACCAATTTTCCCCATCGGACGCCTTGTCTGTATCGGTGGTTCACACATATAACAATACAACCGAAGGAAACGACAGTGACATATATTTATAAGCTAAAAGGCATTGTGTGGACTGTGATATCGGGAAAACCTATTACTCCACATAAAAGTGAAGCATATAAAGTAATATGAGCGACTTACATCAAACGATCGAAAAACCTAAACGTTTTCGCAGAAAGATAGTGGAGCAAGCTTGCTTTGTCAACGTCACTGACAACACTAATGGTGTCGATTACATCTACTTTACGAAGCACATGAGTAAGACAGGCCACACCGCATACGTCACAGCACGTGACACTGTAGGTCTTACAAGTGCCAGCACCCAGCGAGTAACTGTTTCAGAGGAGTTGAAATTCTTAACTGTGTTTTTAAATGCGCGCAAGTTCTCGATAAAAAACAACAAAATTAAGACCTTTAGTGGGTACCTTTTCAAGTATATATTGATTTCCGGTGGATCCTGCATGGAGGCGAACGATCTTGAAGTGTGCATGACACGCCTACTAGCGAGACGTCACAGGTACGTTGCAGGTCCCTTATCCCTTGTCGGCCCCGTAGTCTGGCCACTTCTCCGTAGTAGGAAGCATTGTTGACGACATCAGGTACGCAGTGGCCACTTTCCCCAACCTGGCCAATTTACCCTCCTTTCCCCAATATGTCAACCAGAGCCACAGTATACAGCTTTACTCTTGTCATTACTGCACTAAATAGACAATGAAGTTTTATAGCCAGAGTATAGGGTGACCAAACGACCCCTTTTTCCGTTCTGGTCCCTTTATCTTGCAAAATACTCAACAGGATGTCAAATGTCCCGTTTTTTCGTAATCATAACAACCTAACCTTTTTTAGTTTCATTTTGTGTTTTTATATATTTTTACGTCAATTTAATGTCATAGACATCGTTTTTAACATTTCCTTGAGTCTTGATCGCAAAGATAGAATAAAGAAGCATTGTATTGGTCACGGAATGAGAAGAGGTATGAACAGAAGATTTTTCGCCATCGTGCTCAGTGCGTGACTTACACGTGAGTGACGAGATTCGTATCGATTATTTGCTACTGGAGGAATTACAGACGAATGTAACAAATTCTCTTTAAAGAGCGTTGTAGGACTATCATTGTTCTACTGTATTTGTAGTTACGAATTAGTTATTTTTGACTGTTTGATGACATAAATTTGCAGTAGATGCAACCGACATGATGTCTTTGGACTGTTACAGAGAACAGTGACAAGTATGAGGCAGTTTTAATTCTGGGTTAGTTTTGCGCATAATAGTTCGCGACTGGGAACGTTCAGTTTAGTTCGCGGTTCCGTCGCGAACTAGGTCGCTCTTTTAGTTCGTTAGCTCCCATCTCGATTTCCAGAAAGACAGTTCACTCCATGGAGGTATAAGGAGGGGAGATGGCACTATGGCCGTCTGCTGTACGTCTGTTTGAAGCCGGTGGGCGTGGTCGGCCGCCATGTTTGATTGGTCAAAACAGTGACAGAGCTCTTGTTAGAATTGCGTGTTCTTCATATTTAACGTTATGTCTGCGAAATAATTTCAGATGATGAGTGTTACAATGTTTACATGCGTAACACAATGTCAGAATAGCTTTTTCAGGTGTTTTCGCCTTGTTTTTAATGCGTTTTTGCCCCAGCAATACAACTGATTTGGTCACGTAACTTAAGTGTTTCTTTTGGATACGAACTTCGAATGATGAAAAATAACAGCGTACAAAGCTCTTTTCAAACTCAAATCACCTTTTATTGTATTTGTGTCGATGTAAACTGAAAGCAGAACCCGAAAGCTATGCTAGTTTACATACCGGATGATATCTCTTACTCGTTTACACACGTATACAAAATTTCATTTGTAAATACAAATATCGTTTGTGCTTTGTCAAGAAAAATAAGCATATGATAGTGCTTTGGTGAATGTACAATGGGATTTTCAGTACCATTGTAGTTTAAACATCTGAACACTATGAAATCACAACTGTTGCTCTGTGTGAGATTATTAATAGCACAATAGGCCTACATGTCAGATGATAATTAGGAAACCTTCCTTTAGTGTATAAGTCAATACATGTCATTAAGTAGCAGTTTTGATACTAATCATGAACTGCTAAACAAATCTCAATTACACAAATTTGTGTAAAGGACAACACTGCTATTAAAATCACCAATAGTTAAATTAGGATGCCCTGCAAACATGCACGCTCAAATTTCAACCTGCAAGTCAAGCTAAACACTTGCTGATGATAGGTACTTATGTGCAATAGTCTTAAATTTCACTGCAATGTATAAAACATAATGGAAAAGAGCAAAGCACCTTGACTGTTTTAACCTACCTCTGTTTTTTATTTGCTTCAATGTTGGATAAAGCAAAATATCTTAAACCAGTGGTACACTTTGAACCATTTCTTGCACATAGCATTTAACTAGTATTACATTTACATAATATTTTTTATCACTCACCTTTTACAATTACTGTAACACACTGCAGACTTCCATGGGATAAAGTTGCAAAAGTAAAGGATAAAATAGGAGAGAAACAAATTGCATAATATGATTTTTTGTACTTTTCAACTCACTACAACATTTTAAAGTACAAATTATCAAGCTGTGTTCTTGCATTATCAAATCGTCAGTGTTTCAATCTCATAGCTTATCCACTAACATTCCGTGTAATCTTATATGTGAAGTGTGGGACTAACAAAATTTTTGGGAAAGTTATAAATAATGTAGTTTTGAGAAACATTTTAATCTCTTGGTATATGGTACAATATTAATATTGACATTTGGGTTACAACAAAGCACTTACATATATTAACCACTATACTCTCATTATAATGAACTCCATTACTAAATGCAGTACTCTTTAAACTACATATAGCTACAAATTAAGGTAATCATTTCATCATCAAAATACATGTCACAAATAATAATTGACCAGCCCTTTACAAAATTCACAATGGCTATATATACCCTGTAGAAGAAACTGGTTAATGCACTGCCACCAGAAGCACACACTACCTCATTAAAACACTTCAGAAATGTTCTCCAAAAGGGGGTAAAGCTTTCATATGTACCCTCAAACACAGCTTTAAAAGGGAAAATTAAATAACATAGAGGAAAGAAGTGTGGAAAGCAAAGTTCACAAATTTATTGACCTTTAAAAAGAACTAATTTGGTGTATGCTGTTCTCAATTTTTTTTCATGGAGTGAATCTGTTACACATTTTGCAGCATGTTTCTGACGTGTCAGCAGGTACCTTTTCGCAATAGCTTTGATCAGCAGTACCAAGTGATTATCTAATGGGTGCTGATCTTTCATGTGCTCTCCCAATTCCTCAAACACAGGCTTGAACAGAAAAGTGCCAAGTACCTCTGACACACATTTAGTATTAAGATCTTTCACAGGAACCCTCCTATTTCCAGCACTGTATTTTCTAAATACTTTTTCAGAACACATACAAATGTCCACAACATCGTCAGATGGTGAAATCAAACCACCTCTACTCTTTCTGTGTATAAGAGAATAGGCAGTATGACTCCCTTCCCCTCGCAACACTGACAAGCATGTTTCACACTGTAAAGTTCTCTCTAAGTGACGAACCACAAATCCTGAAATATAAACAACAATATGGGTTGCCACTTCAGAGAGAATCATTTCAGCTTCAACGTAATCATGATCATGGCTCACCAAATGGGTTTCCATATCTAATAATTGCCTACGTTCAGTGGTGAAATTAATTTGTTGTTCTATAGTCTGACCACTGTATGTCAAAATAGGGATCTCTTCCAGGGCTATACAATTGCCTCTGTCTGATTCACGAATTTCATTGTGAATCAGGAGTTTCTTATAGGCAGATATGAACTGTCGAGCTGTTGGATTGTTATTCCATCCACCACGACTACGGATGGCACTAAAAAACATCTCCAAATGATCTTGGGAGCACTTATAAATGGGGAGGAACTTCAACAAAGATGCAGAGGATTGTGGTCCAAGCTTTGTATAGAGGTGCAAGACACTAGAAATACACACTAGGAAGCCAATGAAACCTGTTTTCCTGTTACTGTCCACAACTCTTTGTCCCTGACACACAGTAAGTGTTTTGATGTATGCCTGAGCTTCCATTAAAAATTCTTTAACAACCTTGAAATTGTGGACATTCAGAGGCTGCTTCCACTTATTCTGCAGAAGGCTTCTGGAATTTAATATATCAAACAGGCAGTTGAATATCCTTATAAATTTGATTGTGGCAGAAGCATCTTCAAATCCTGGTATCTTCATATCGCAGCAGTACTGCATTGCGTCTGCCACGGAAGTGCTGAGCAGCTGGGCTGCTAACCTAACTTTCATTTTGTTATTCACAAAATTGATGTGGCTGCTCGTAATGCTGTTGCCTAGGTGGAGACCTTCTTTCACTTGTAACTTATGCAGTAGTTCAAATAGGTACCATGAAATTACATTACCTTGCCCATCCCGAAAATGTTTTCTCTCCCCTAATGCATTTCTTACAAGTTTCAGCATATGGGGTGGATCTAACAGAAATGCAACTTCAAAATTGTTACCCTGAACAAAAAAGGTGGTCTTTAATCCATCAACGTCAGTATTGCACCCCAAGCATTTGGCCATAGACATATTGGAGGCACAACCGTCACACGAAAGAGACACTACTTGAATGCCACTGGCACTGGCAAGGCTAATGCATTGTTTAACCAAATGAGCTTTCTGCTCCCCTGTCAATCCACATGTCAAAAAATACCCTACTGGTAGCTTCCATGACCCATTAATTGCGACTAACATTAATACAAAGGCCTCTTTAGCTACAGGTAAACTATCCATAGCAACAGAGGACCCCATATCTATGTATCCATAATACTGTGTTCCATCAAATTCTATGTGTTGCCTAATTGCAATTTCATCCATTAACAAACTGCATAGAATTTTATTAGTCTGGCCCTGATGAGAAGCTTTTGATTTTATAATGGCAAATGCCTCCGTGGTAAAGCCAGGAGCACCATCCACACCCTGGTACCACCTTGCTAATGTTCTCGGATGTGGCAGACACGTGTCGTAGCAGCGTCTAACATATTTGTACGCTTGTGGGGAATAAAAGTTTAATGTGAGAGCAAACGAACGTAGCTCAGGGCTGTAAGTTCTAGGTACACTCTTACAGTTTGCCTTTGCTGCCTGTCGTTGCAATAGCTGCTTGTGCATTCCAGGTATGCTTGCAATAACACTTAAACTGTCTTCATCCACAAAATGTTTTTTTCTCAGTTCTTCCATCACTGTACTCAAACATGCCACTTTTTTTATTAAACGGCGTTTGGATTGCTGAAGAACTTTTACTTTCTTCCTGTAATTTTCATTTTTTGTCAGCAGCACAGACACATCCCTCTTAAGGGGATACGGAATCACCTATCCTAGCAATGTTAATATATGCCTACTATAGGGAACATTTTCTCACAAACTACTGGAGACAGAGAGGTAAAAATTTTACTGTATGTGCATTCATATGTTACAACAATACTGAAACAACAGTTTATTGTCAAAGTATTTTCTTACAGAGATATTGTACATTTATTTTTAAGTAAATTTTTTCCATCGCTTTTTACTAGACTATCACCCCTAAGTCTTTTGTAAATCAAGTAATTAAAAAATCGTTGTTTCAGTATGTAATAGGGACCTATGTCACTACGTCATAAAAATTTCAGACTTTTAGGTTGACCAGTACCTGAGATAATGTTCCTAGATGAAGTAAAAAGTAAACTTACGGGAAACGGAGAAAGAAGATTAAAACATTCCTGATCCGTAGCTAATACGCCCTTCACAGTCTTCATAATCATCTTCAAGTCTTCTTTTGGCACCCCTCTGCACCTGTCTTGCTTTTTTCACTAATGTCTTGATTATATTATCAGCATGCCTTAGTCTGTGCTGATCTAAAAAGAACATAGCACGTACCGTACGGGAACCAACACACATACCCAACTTTTGAAGGACCTGGCATTTAGTTATATTTCCAAGATTGAAGGTTGCCACAGCATCATACACACCAAAATGTAGTGTATTAATTCCGACAAACACTGTTTTTGGGAGACGATGCCATATCACACTATTCAAGCACTCGTTGGGGTTCTGCGTTTTTCCGTGAAGACATTTCATCAGAAGACTTCTGTCAGCCAGATCTCTGAAAATGGGCTTTATTTCTGCCATGATGGCTGATGGTAGACTGTGGTGGTGAATGTATTTCTCTCCTGTTGTTAGTCCCCTATTGTATTTACACCAGCTGTTTTCACCTTTGGGGCACAAACCATGTTGTGGATGCTCATCCGTGGATGCGGTGTGGAAATATAAAGCCCATATAGCTCTCCTCATTTCTTCAAGATTGCCTGTATTTTGCCTGATTGCAAGGCCATAGCAGTTCTGAATGTGGTCTATTATGGAATCAGTCATTCTTCCTCTGCCAATCAAGGTTTTCCCATCATCTAGTTTTTTCCCTTTCATAACTGATTTTAACCTTCTCAGCCTGGCACCCATTCTCTTCTGCACATGTCCTATACATTCAAGTTTGCTTATATTTACACTGTTCCCATATGGTTTGCTTTCCAAAACTTCTTTGAATGCTTTAGAGTCACCATCTCCCAGATATTTGACATAGCGAACATTATACCACTGTGAAGAGCGATGAAAAATTTTCTTCACCCCAGCAACCTCCATGCCACCACTACTACCATAATAATTAGCAATACAGTCATCACTGTGTTCATTTTTCAGCCTGCCTGTGCACCTACAGTATTTAGACATTATTGCAACATCAATAACCTTGCCAGTATCAACACTAGTTGCTGTTACAACACCATTGTTGGAGGTGTGGCCCCTTTTCTGCCACGTGCCATCAAACGCCACTGTGAGGTCACGACTGCCGTCATTTTCTTCCACTGCTTCTTCCACAGCAACCTGCATTGACTTCTGTGCTACATCTTCAACTGCAGATCCTAGTACATAATTGTAAGCTTCAAACTTTGAAGGTGCACTTGGAAGATTTAGAACACCACATAGCATATCACCAGCTGCTTTGCCCTTACCAATTGCTCGCAATCCATAAACTAACCTAATATTTACACTATAAAGTTCAGTTTTCTTGTATCCATTATTTACAGTTACTGAAACCGAACTTGGAAACTTACAGCTGTATTTACAAACACTGCATATTAAATTAAACTGGGCAGCCAGGCCAACATGGGATTCTACTTTCAGAGAAACGTTTCCATGACATTTTTTGCAGCACAAACTGTTTTCAAGAGCTTCACACAATATATTCGTATCAATGAGTTCAAAAACTTCATTCCCTCTATCAAGTAAATTATATTTCTCTTCCAAATCTCTTAGTTTTTTATGAGAAGCACTGTTTTCATTTGGTGTAAGTTCGTTCGGCAAATCAGTAATAAGTGGATTCACATTTTCCAACAGTGATGATGATGAACTGCTTTGCTTTGCTAATGAATCATTATTTCTTTTCTTTTGCCAGTTCACACGCTTTTTAAATACTTTTGCTTTAGCTCTAGGCATTTTCACTGCGAAAAATGAAGCACTGAATACGAAATAACTCAACAACAACTACTTTCTTATATCACACTGTTTACAAAACAGTCCCGGCACAAAGTCAAAGAGTAACTTGAGGAAACCAGAGAGAAACGTTTTCGGGCAACTAGTGTATAAATAGTCGCTGGAAACCGGGATATTTGAATTCATGTCACTTTAAAGGTACTGCCAAAAAGTTCATGGTCAGCCACGAGAGACGTGTATAACTAAAGCGCAATACCCGATCTCACAAATATATAAAAATGAAATAGTTATAATTGTAGTAGAGCTATGTATGATACGTCATTTTAAAGAGGAAACATGGCAGAATATAATACGCCAATAAAAAAAAATTCGATTTTTTAACCCAAAATCCGATTCCGTATCCCCTTAAGGTTCCTCACAATTGGTGTTTCTTCAGGATTTACATTCAATGGTGTGGTGGAATTAGCAGGCTGAGAAGCTTCAGCCTGAAAGCCATTGGTAGTGCCTTCATCTTGAGTTCTGCATGTAGCAGTTAAATTAACTGTACATTTTGATGTCTGCTGCCTTTGTGTTGGTGGTCGTCTCTTCTTCTGTTCCTACAGAAAACAAAGATTGAAAACAAATAAAAACTGTTCAATTACACCTTACAGCCTACTTATAATTATTTGCATTTCATAATGCATTTACAATGTTTGTAGATTCTGATTGGACTTGTTACTATTTATTTGCACTACAATGACAGTACAGAAACACCTGTGGATGTGAGAGGGTAAGAAACCTGCCTTTATGAAAAGCTGCATAAGGGGGGGGGGGCGGCGATGTACTCTCAGTGGTATGTTTTGAAATAGTAGCAATATACACGTGAACATATGATACAATAGACAAACTATCTTACACAATTAAGCACTTTTTTCTAATTGATAATTTGTCACTGCCCATAACAAGAGTAAATGCAATGTTGTTACTGTGGCATTTAACTAGTGTTCTTTCACTACAGACACCAATGCTTACTGGGGTGAAACTATTATCAAAGAATACTGATTCAACTTGTTGAATTTTCCAAAATGGATGATTAAGTAATTAACGACCGAAATAAGTAAAATTAAATATGACAAAGAGGAAGAGCAGATTAAGACAGTTATAACTTAATGCCTAAAGTCATATGACACAGAAATAAAATTACACAAAACACACAATCTCTCTTGAGAAAAATAGAAATTTACGCCCGAAAATGTGATAAAACTATGAAAATATTGTTACATGGATTAATCCCACTGTAATCCGCACATGTTGTTGGTTATAGACAAAAACACAACTGAAATTAGAGGCCTAATTAAAACATTCATACTTTCTGGCATTGTACGTTTATTTCCTAGTTTTACAGGAATTCAGAATCAATGTGCTGATTTCACGTAGACTACCTTTTGTAAGTGAGGTGGAAAGGCAGGAAAAATTGATGGTACAGCATTTTCCCTGATCCGAACACTCGAAACTGAAGTTCGGTCAATATCTTCTTCTCGAAAATGCTGGGAACATATTTTGCTCCATTTGTTAGGTATCCAGTCTTTCCTTCTTACCATATGAACCCACAGAGCCCTACGACCTTCATTGATCGGAAATCTGAAATAAAATAAGAAGAAAACAGTTTCACAAAACGTAAACAAGGCCGCACATCTCACGAATATAAACGACAATATTTTACGAACGGGGCCACTTACGCATGGAACGTGATTCCTTTTAACTTGGTAGCACTATTCCAACGGTTAGTACACCCGTAAACAACGCAAACCGGCATTTTAAAATGAAAAAAACCTTCAGCAGCTCTACACAGTAGCACAATCAGAAACGAGTCTTCTGACCAAACTGCAAAGGCGGAGCTCGGTTTCTGTCGGCTTCAAGTTTGTGACGTCATGGCATCTCCCCTCCTTATACCTCCATGGTTCACTCGCTTTGCTACCGCTACTGCACACGCCCTTTTATTCGTTATGCTAGTCTTTTAAATAATGCCTGTATTATTACAGTTTTATGTCGAGTAATTAGACTTCGAAAGGGCAAATAAACCAGTTATTTACACAAATGGGTAAAATGGGGTAATCAACTACTTTACATACAGTGCACTCATAGTATTTTAATTTTAAAATATATTTATTTATTTATTAGTTCATTGTAGGAATATTACTTACAGAATAAAAATACACTTTCATAAATGATCTATTTTTTTAAAGTTTTGGAAATAACCAACAAAAAATATTTCTGCTTTAGGTACAGGTTAAGTACTATATGGCACAAACAATAATACCTTTATCGTTAACTGAAGAAACACTAACACTTATAATTTGTTACCAAACAATTAGACATAGAAAAAATAACTATGACCCCTGAGTGAGATCGTATTCTAAAGCATACTTTTTGTGCTTTGCAGTATCATTCTTTAAATGATCAGTCTTCTAATTTTCAAGTGAAATATTACAAAAGTTACATATTATTATGTAAAAACATTAATTTGGAAACTTTGTTCGTTGATAATAGTGTTCTTCTTTCATTAAGGATTTGTCCCGTCGCCGAAAAAAACGCGTTCGCAGGGCACTGATGTCGCTACTATGCAAAATCTCTTTAACACATATGCATATACATGAGGATATAACTGACGACGCTCGTGCCACCACCAAGCGGATCTTCTTGATCTAAATACTCTTCATTGAGGTATTTATCGAGTTCGCGAATACTAGCAGCAAGTTGGTTATCTGGTCTGGTGATTTTTCTTATTTTTTAGTCATACGCGTCCCATATAGTCTTTTTTATTTTCATTACTGCTGCTACTAGAACAAGACGCTGAAGGGTCGCTAGCAGTAGGATCAGCCACTAAAATATCTCGATTCTCCCTCTGAAGTAGCTGCACTCTGCCAACCTTATTTTTGAGGCGTTGTATTGCAACTTCACAAGCTTTTTGATTTCTAAATCCT
Organism: Schistocerca americana; assembly: GCF_021461395.2. Taxonomy (NCBI): domain Eukaryota; kingdom Metazoa; phylum Arthropoda; class Insecta; order Orthoptera; family Acrididae; genus Schistocerca; species Schistocerca americana. The sequence goes on along the minus strand of NC_060122.1, from coordinate 333,815,968 downwards.
CTCTGTCTAAATCAGGGGTCCAGAATAGTACACTCAGTGTATAGAATGTTATTCTCTAAATCTTTAAAACGGTCTTCCATGCTTTTCTTGAGCACTGATTTCACAGCGACAATTTTTTAATTGTTAGAAGCATTCATCTGCAGAAAACAGTTGAGCAGGTTACAAAACACAATAACTTTTGGCAAAGTCACATTTCTTTCGGCGCTTATTTCTACCGTAATTTCATAGAATGGACTGAGGAAGGGCAAAACTCCTTCTATTATTTGCCAGTCACTTTCTTTTAGTGTTAGGTCAGAACGCAGAAGTGCTAACATAGCAATCACTGCATCCTTCACCTTCATTATTCGCTGAAGCATGTCAAAAGTAGAATTCCAGCTGGTCTGGACGTCCTGTTTGAGCTTGAGAACAGGCAGATTCATTTGCTGTTGAGTAGCAATCAGGTTTTTTTTGGCCTTGTGTACTATTATTGAAAAACTCGACAATATTTTTAACTTGCGCCAAAGCGTCAGATATTTCTTTGGTAGCTTCTTGTACAACAAGATTTAGAGAGTGGACGAAACATGAGACTGATCGCCACTCACCAAGTCTGACAGCAGATAAAACATTTGCAGCATTATCGCTAACAATAGCAGCAACTTTGTGGGATATATGCCAGTCTGTCATAGCGTCTTTCATGAAATTGCACAAGTTTTGGCTGGTATGCCGCTATCTGTAATTAATACAACCAAGTAACGCCGACTGAAGTTTAGTCTCATCATCTATAAAGTGGGCTACAATGGCTATATAGCTTTCATTATTCCTCGACGTCCAACCATCAGTACTGAGAGATAACGCAGATACAGCTTGCAGCTTCTTTTGTACTTCATCCATTATGTCATTGTTAACCCTTGATATTAAATTTTCCGATAATGTTTTTCTTGATGAAAGTTTGTAGTTTGGGCAATGAAAAACTAGTTCTATCAGTTTTCGAAAATTTTTTCTTCCACAATTCGTAGAGTGTGATGCCCTTTAGCTACCATCTTGACAACTTGTCTATTTCTTCAACCTTTCGGACTGACGATGGTCTTCGAATATATTGGTTCATTGATTGTTGGGAGGCTGATACCGAAATAATATTCAGCAATAAGGATGTAGTTTGATTTGCTTGCAGTGAGTTCAAACTAGACATTATCGGTGGTTGTTTTTCCATGATTATTGGGATTAAAGCGTGTTTTGTTTTCATATGCCGGGTTAAATTTCCGTTTGAGCCTCCTGCAATACTTATTAATGTTGAACAGTGGTTACATTTTGCATTTCTTTTATCTGTCTCTTCAGTGAAATGTGTCCACAGGGAACTATTTTTCCGTTTTGATGACATCGTAATAAACAGCCTAAAACAAAACATAGTAACCGTATAGTCAACCGATACGCATTACCGTACTCCACATCATCGCATTGTGGAAGTCCATTGTTATATGATGATTGTCATTTTACATTACACATTTTAGGTACTGTACTTACCTAACGCTGTGTACGATTTTACTTCTTGACACTATGGTTATATTTCAGACACTGCAGTGCAGAATACCGTAAAACAGAAAATTCGCAGCACTGAACTACGTAACTGCAGCTGGCAGACGCTCAGCACGATATGACGCTCATTGGCGGGGGGGGGGGGGGGGGGGGGGGGGGGGGAGCACGTGATTTTTTTTTTTTTTTTAAGCCTACTGCGGGCTCTCGCTCCGTCTCGCTATTGTCCGTCGTTCTTCGAAAAAGAGCGAACGAACTAAGTAGCGAGGTTATCCGTGAACTAGTTCGCCTGTGGGAGTGCTCTTCCAAACTAGTTCGTTCGCAAACTACACAAGACTATTCTGGATTCGGCAAGCTTGCTTCAGTGCGCTCCATTGTATGTTGTTTGCTATGTGAGAAACTAACTCTTGTCCATTAATATGGGGAAAATAAAGTGTTCTTTCTTGAAAACCACGAAAGAAGATTCCCCTTTCTTGACGGAAACCAAGAGTACGAAGACAGAACATATAATACGTTAGTCGTTTTTTACAATAACATGGAGGGCGTGACGACATAACCCAGCACATACAGAAAGAAGCAGCACTTTTTGCCAGTTTCTGTGAGAACTTCTAGCAGCATAATTTCTTTGTAAGTATGAATAAAGTACAAACACAGGAAGATAAACGTATCGCTGCGGAAAAAGGGCTGTTTGCGTTACATACCGCAAAACACATTCATCCTTTCCATTCAACAGACTGCACGGCTTTTCTCATCAGACACCTATATGAGTAGAAATTCACGTGTTCCTAGACAAAATGCGAGTCGATCTTAGTGAATGTCTTATGGCTGTATGCAACGCATGAAGTTCTGTGAGAATTCAAAAGATGCTAAGTATGTATGTGTGATGCAGCGGCGTAGCTAGGGGATGCACGAATGCGCCCCGAGTGCCACCCCTATGGAAGTAATACTTTTATTATTAAATACCGTTGTTCGTTTATTTTCGTGAAAATTCTGTTGGTGATCTCGAGATTAGGTAGAATACCGACACAAGTATGTATATTGTCTGTATGTCTATAATGAGCTCACCCCATTCAAGTTTGCGGAAATATTACTCCCGGGAGAGGATTGGCGGTGCTTCGTGCTGATTATTTGCTGTGGTATTAGTATCTCACAGAACTATAAAAATTGTGTAAGCGGAATTTAAGGTCTCTCACATTTAAATGTGAAATAATATGGGAGCAACAGCACACAAAGTTCATGCGTAATACATCGAACCAAGTTACTGGAAAGCAGTGGCAGTGCGTGGTGTTGTTGCAGTGTTAAGCTATTCCCTGTAATTTTATACTTCATGTTTTCCCTTGTCTTGTATACTTTTTGGTTCAATAAGCCTAATACGCTCCACGAAATATGTTACCTTTGGTCGTGCAACGCTCTGTTGGCTCATAAAGGACTCAAAAACGCAACTGGGCTTGAAGCAAACTGATTATAGGCGCAGTAAATGAAGCACGAAAATGAGCCTGTTTGTGCAGAGTATTGTACTGGGTAACAGCTTACAACTAATGGCAGACAACCAGTGATCTCTATACTCACTGCAGACAATGATATACATACAGAATAAACCATGGAGGTAGAATTTTCCTCCATGGAATAAACAGCAAACGCCAAAGCAGCTAAAGATGGAAGATAACACAAATCGAAGAAAAAACTGTTGATTCTTTAAGATAAAATCAACACTGTACCATTAACATCCTCCCTCAATGTTAATTATCAGCGGTTACAAAAACAAATTACAAGCTCTAAATAAGCCCTAACAAGGCTCTAAATTTTTCAAATTTTGTTTTACCTAGTGGCTTTTTTAGAACATCCGCTTTTTGGTTATTTGTGCTAATGCACTTTAACACAACTTTCTTAGTAAACACTTTCTCTCTAACAAATAAAATTTTCACATCTATATGCTTCAGTCTATGATGGAACTGTGGATCTTGTAAAGGCTTATTATTACTGGCATATTGTCATGGAACTGTGGGTTCTTGTAAAGGCTTATTACTGGCATATTGTCTGCATAAAGTACAACAGCTCTTGGACTGGCACAAAGACAATGATACAAATTACTGAACCAAAAGGCTCAGGTAATACAGATTCTGTTGATGACAGACACACTGTGGGTTGCTTCTTAAGATGCCTATGAAACACTGCAACCCAAAACTTTGAAACTTTGTGGACTTTCTGTCTACTCTGTCACCAGCCCAATCAGAGTCCACATAATTTTTCATACCTAGCGTATAACAGACTCAGTTTTAGGGTACCCATAATATAGTTCAAGACATGTTTTAAAGCATTCCATAAATCCAAGCTTGCATATGATTGGTATCTGCTTACAATACTAGCTACAAATATCTGATGTGGAAACCTAACATAGTGTACATAAATGAACTTATTAATTTTCTACACCTTTCTCAATGTCTTCATTTTCAGGATTTTCTTTCTTTTTTTTAACATACTGTGATCAAAATTTTCCTCCATGGGTTGAAACAGAATTACATTCAAGCATATCAAAAACTTACAACACTTTTTCAGGTTAGGCAATTTGGTACATAGTAGTAGTACCCACCCTTACATTTTGAACAATATTCATTCCCGAATACTTCCTAATTATACCAAAACCTTTCACTTAAATGTTATCACTCAACAACAGCTTAAAATCGTCTCTAGGAAGTTACCAGCAGATAATGCATACAAACAAGTATGTATGCTTTATGTCTATTTTATGTCTTTACATATAAGCAATACTCAAAACCACTTCTTACAACTGCTAAGCCAGTTATTACTGTGTGAAATTTAATGTTCTAATTTTTGGGTAAGTCCTTTGAACCATACAGAGCCTTTCTAAGTTTACAAACTTTACCATTCATTTTACTGCAACATCCAGTAGGCAATTTTAACATAAAAGTCTCTGACTATTTCTCCATAAAGAAATGCACTCAATCAACCAGTTGATAGACAGGAAAGTTATTTCTTATTATGAAAAACCAGAAAAAGTCTCACTGGCGTTAGTTTTGCATCTGGACTGTATATCTCTGAATAAGACAAGCTTTGTGGGAAACCTTTTGCTATGAGACGAGCTTTATAAGGACAACATTACCTTTTTCATCTCTTTTTTGCCAAAAAACCCACTTTCTGCAAATAACATCACAATCATTTGGCTTACAAACATAATCCCATGTATTGTTTTCTTCCAGGGCTTGCAGCTCTCTTGCTATAGCATCTTTCCAATTTTTAGCTTCACTACTTACATTGCTTCAGTGTAGGTGCTAGAATCATGATCATTCACTGTTGTTAACAGGCCCAGCTTTTAATCCTCGAAGTAATTCGGGTGTTGAATTTTCCTCCTGGGTCTAAGATTGTATATCTTCTTGTCATCAAAAACTACATCTTCCTCTGCATCCTCAAAAGAAGTGTTTTCACAATCTTTATTGATTTCTCGTTCTTCTCAAGGCTGACTTTTATCTTCTTCCACAACTTCAGTCCTCATTTCTTCTTTCTGATCTTCTGAATCTGAAGTTTTATCTATGTTCTCTTCATCACAACAAATAGTAACTGATTCTTTTACATGAATAATAGTTTTCTTCTCCCTTCCAGATACTGCTGATGGCAAGAAAATTACCTCTCGATCATCCTCAATTCTAGAATGAAATTTTCACTCTACAGCAGAGTGTGCACTGATATGAAACTTCCTGGCAGATTAAAACTGTGTGCAGGACCGAGACTCGAACTCGGGTTCGAGTCTCGGTCCGGCACACAGTTTTAATCTGCCAGGAAGTTTTATCCTCAATTCTCTTTGTTGAAGGTATAAATACTTTGTACCCGTTGATATCGTTGGCATAAACCATAAATAAATCTATCTTGTCTTTGAGGTCTGGTTTCAGTCTCCATCCTTTGGGTACAAGGACAGGCACAGGGGTTCCAAATATTTTTCAAATCTGCTAAGGGCAATTCTCTGCCTAAAAAGCTTCAACAGGACTTGGACCAGTTCAATTTAGTACATGAGCTGCCAAGTGAACTGCTTTGGCCCATAAATGTTTTGGCGTTCCTGAAATCATTGAACGAACAGCTTCAACCAAGGTGCGCACTTCCCTTTCAGCTCTTCCATTTTGCTATGACATGTACTCAATGCTCCTTTGATGGGTTATGCCATTTTCACTCAAAAATATACCTGAGTCAGTATTCATAAATTCCAGTCCATTATCACTCCTTAAAACTTTAATTTTCAGACCAGTTTCTCTCTCAGTTTTAGCAATAAAATTCCTAGTCAAACTTTTAACTTCATTCTTCTGTTTCATAAAGAATACTTTGGTATAACCAGAGTAGCCATCCTTCAAAAAAATCTTCCTGCTCCAAGCAAATGCATCTCCATGGGTCCACAGACATCTGCATGAAATGGTTCAATTGGGGCATTAACTCTTGACGAACTCACCTGTCAAACATTCTTCACAAGTGACACAATCATAATGAAGCTCACTCCTTTACATGACAAAAAATTCTTTCGCATGCATAAAGCTCTGACGGCACAATTTTTTATGCCAGACACTCAAGTTTTCAACACGTTTAGACAAATTTACCAGGCCACTGTCAGTATTGACTGACCAAAGCTCACTAATGTCATTACTGTCAACCATAGTGTGTGTTTTATCTGCACACGTCAAAGTAAGAGCTTCATGTTTACTGTTCAAGAATTCACATTGTTCCTTGTTTGACACTAAACACATACCTTTGTCTAATGCAGTTCATACAGAAAACAGATTGAATTTCAGTTCAGGCTCAAAAAGTTCTCCATTAAGTACTGTTTCGATAAATGTAACTCTGTTTCATGTATACAGATCCACGGTACCAAGCCCAATCATATCAAGACGTATACCATCGCCCACAGTAACTTTCATTGAGCTTTGCACACTGTACAGTTTCATAAACAGTTTTCTCTTATTGCACATATGCTCGCTAGCACTTGTATCCATGTTTCAGTAATCCTCTAGGTCAACTCCACGATTCATAGACATGAAGGCATTCACGTCCTGAACCTTTTCGCCTTCCATCAATGTCAACAGCCAGCAATCTTTCAGATGACTTCTTTTCTTACTATAATTGCAGCATTGTGTTTCTCTCTTCATTTTCCTTTTAGTCCTTTGCATAATGGACCTCCTTACCACAAGCTTAACACGTAATTTTTTGCTGCCTGCTTACACCGGCCAAAGCAGCCTCCGGCTGATCGGACTGGTTATTTCTTTCTTTCTCAATGAGCTATCTTGAAGTTAACTCATTAAGCATTTGCTACTCAAAGGGAACAGATGCCCATGCTGAATGGAAATGTTTACATTGCTCTGGCAATGACGTTAACACTTAAGTTATTATCTTTTTACCTGAATGTGGTTCACCCCCTTGCTTCAGTTTTGTGTTGATTACTTCTATTTTCAACACAACAGTAACCACCGAGTCATCGCCAAACTGGGGCAAGAAAACGTTCTGCTGAAGTAGGTGAATACTCACTGCGGACTCTTTTTAATACGCAGTCTTCCACGTCCTGGCTGACATTGGACACAAAAGCAGATGAGTGAGTGGTGCTACCTCCACCAGCATCATAAGTTCCTGTGCTTTTGTATCCTTTTCCAGGTATGTTTTTACTTCAGTTTCTTTCTCCTGTGGTGGTGTAATAACAATGAGTTGACAATATCTAAAAGACCTTTTTCCCTGAATATCACTTCCATTTGAAATTTCCACACTGCCCAGTTGTCCCCTCCAGACAACTTAAACTGATGCATAGTTTCTCTATTGCGCCACACCAACCCTACGCCAATAACATCAAATTTTGCTGTTGCGCATGACACCCCAAACAAATCTCTGCCACTACAGTGAAAAACAGGCTTATGCACTTGGTCCAATAACCTGTGATCAGGTGCAGTAACTGAAGCATGAGAATAAGCCTGTTTGTGCAGAGTTTATGGCAATGTGTAACAGCTTACAAGTAATAGCAGACAACAACACACACACAGAATTAACAGGAAAAGCCAAAGCATCTAGAGACAGAAGATAACACAAATCAAAGAAATACATTGTTGCTTCTTTAAGAAAACATTAACATTGTACCATTAACACAAACTCAAGGGACTTGCCACCCTACGGCATCTCTCTGGCAGGCAGCGCAGCCCATCTAAATTGGGACAGGGTCGAGTACTGGGCTATCTGTAGCACATCGTAGTAATGCGGTGACTTCACTGCGAGCTGCAGTCGACTAGAAACAGTACCAAACACTCCACGAGGTGGCACCACTCTATGGAGAACACTTCTCCCTACATTCTCTCCTCCCACAACATTAATTTTGTATCCTAGCCTCTAGGATATGCCACTCACAATGTGACCAATATTGATATTCTAGCAGCAATCATAACGCTTTTGCTTCATTCACATATTTGTTTTAAGGGTAAAAATTGGGAGGAAACGACTTCTCATCAGCATAACTGCATTTTATATGTCTTTCATGTTGTGAATTCTGATTGACGTGAAGTAATTCATTGTTACTTCAATGTGTTCTAAAAGAGCTGAAGAGATATCGTGTAAGAAACTAAAACCAAGGTAAGTGGATAGGATGGTTTAATAATTTGTAACAAAATATATCAATTATTTATACATGTTTGCCATTGCTTCAGGAACTATGATGTAATTCAGGATGAAAAATGCAGCGACCAGTTGAGTTTGAAAAGAATTATTATTATTATTGCTGGTTTCAGTTTGCATCAAGCTATCTGTTTTCAAAAGCTGCATCAGACATATTTCTGACATGTCTGTGTGGGGGCAGCATATCACATACCTAAGTCATAACAGAAGTGATAATAATCACTTGTCAGTTAACTGTAGGGTGGTCAGCTTGCCCATGCTGACAATACCACTTCTGTTAAGGTTTATGTAAGCACAAACAAATCATCTCATGTAACTTTACAAAATGGATGGCTTATGCTAACCCAAAATGACTGCCATGTTATCCTATTATTTTTAGTATTTAACATTGCACTTTGCAGACACAAGTAGCAAGCAATATTTCATTTCATTCTGTGAAAATAAGCTGTTAGAGGAGCCAACATTCTGCTGGCTAAGTATGGCACAGTGTCGATTATCTGAACTAATTAGGGAAAATGGGAGTTCCGAAAACTAGTCTATGTGGACAGTCAAACCGTATATGGCAGAAACTCGTTTACATAGGTGATATGTGGTTTATTCATCTCATTACATACAATTTTCAAATCATTTGATTTGATGTACAGGAGACATGTCAAGGTTCACAAAATAAACTTTTTTCACTTTTTTTAAGAGAAATACAAAAGTTTAGATTATATTTTACATTTCTAAGTTACATGTACATAAAATAATAAATGTAATACAATCCCTGTGTTCAGATTGTAAAGCTGTCCTCAATGAATTCATCGACAGAATAATAACACTTTTCCACCAGAAGAGTAAAGAGCAATCTTTTCAGTGAACCCATCTCCATTTTAAATATATTACTGCCTTTTATTTTATTGAAAATTTTTAACCCCATATACTCTGGCGTTTGGGCATAAAGTTTTAAACGATGTGTTGGAAGTTTGAAGTTATCTATATGGCGAGTGCCATAGATGTGGTCAAAACGGAAAGGGTCTAGTGTATGTTGATTTCTATGTATGAACACCATCATCTCATATATGTAAAGTGAGGGGATAGATAGTATTTTTAAATTTTTTAAGAGTGGTCGACAGGATTCTCGTTTTTTTGCAACACACATGTTTCTAATTACTTTCTCTTGTAATACTAGGAGCCTAGTTACATTTGCTGAATTTCCCCAGAAGATTATGCCATAACGAATAACTGACTCAAAGTAGCAGTGATAAACTATCTTTCTGGTATCCATGTTTGTGGCACCTGACAAAATACACATTGCAAATGCTAAGCTGTTCAGTTTATTTGCTAAGTAATCTATGTGTACCTTCCAATTTAAATTTTTGTCAAGATTTAGGCCTAAGAACTTCACGTGCTTTGCTTCTGTGATATCATGATCATTGCAAGTTATCTTTATTTCACTCCTTTTGTACTGATTTAGCTTCAAATTGCATCATTTTGGTTTTAGTTACATTTAGTTTTAGTCCATTTTGAAAGAACCAAGATTCAAGTTTTTCTAAAGTATTTTTGGCTTTTTCTGGAATATTTTCAGATACCTCATTTTCAATTAGAACTGATGTATCATCAGCAAATAACACTGAATGAACATCAGTAGCAAGTGGTAGGTCATTTACGTAAAAAAGAAACAGATAGGGACCCAATATCGAACCTTGTGGGACTCCTTGGGGAACTGTTTTCCAGTCTGATGAATAATTGGTTCCATTTGAAGTTAAAATTACTCTTTGTTTCCTACCTGACAGGTAAGAGCTAAACCATTTTAAAGCAGTGTCTCTGATTCCATACATCTGTAATTTGTGGAGGAGTTCACTGAATCAAAAGCTTTAGTCAGATCACAGAATATACCTGTGACCTTTCTACCTTTATCTAATGTGGAGCATATTTTTTGGATAAACTCATTTATAGCATTCACAGTGCTTTTACCCTGTTGGAATCCGAACTGGTTGTTAAAAATCATATCATTTACAGTAAGAAAGTTATTAATTTGTTTTGCTGCAATCTTTTCAAACACTTTAGAGAAGACTGGCAACAGAGAGATAGGGAGGTAATTCCCCAGATCTTTGGTCGATCCTTTCTTGAATAGAGGTTTGATCTCACCATATTTCAATACCTCTGGAAAGCATTCCTGTTCAAAAGATTGATTTATAATAGTTGACAGTGGTTAGGAAACAATATCGTACACATACTTGATTACAGATGTTGTTATTTCATCCCACCCATGTGAGGTTTTGGTTTTTAGAGACAATATTTCCTTTTCCACATTCCTTTGGGTGATTTTTTCAAATTGTTTAAAGTATGTGTTCTAGCTGTTTTCCAAATTTGTGATGCCCTGATAGAATGTCATATCCACATCCGATCTTACTACATTTAGGAAGAATTCATTGAAACAACTTGACATCTGAACAGGGTTTACTATAATTTCATTTTCATGTCTAATTTTCAAAATCTCATGAATTTTTACGTTGGCTCCTAGTTCAGACTGAACAACTGACCACACTGCTTTTGTCTTATTTCTGTGTTCTCGTATGAATTTATTATTTGCCATTTTTTTAGCTGCCATTACAACTTTCTTTAATACAGCTTTATACTGTTTGACATAAATAACAAAATCTGGATTTCTGTTTGATTTTAACTCATTGTGGAGCTCTCTCTTTCTGGCACTAGAGATTTTTATTCCTGTTGTAATCCATTTGAGTTTACCATTAACTTTCTTTTGCTTATATCTACGAGGAAATGATTCATTAAATACCTATAAGAAACAATTTAAGAATTTGTCATAGTTTATTGAGCTTGAACTATTGTAGTCTACAGGCCAGCTTATTATACTTAATTTACTGCAGAACAAATCCATTTTACTTTTACTGAGATCCTTTTTTATACACACTTCTGGAGGCTTTAGGTTTTTTATTTTGGGAGGTCAATAAACAGAGCTGAGTGATCTGAAATACCCAAGTCTAAGCAGTATTTGTGCTTATTTCCACTGTCAAATTTGTAGTTAGTAATAATATTATGAATGCAGGTCACTGATCTGCTGTTTTCCCTAGTGCCTTCAGAAAAATTTAGCTTGAAACCAGATTTCTGAATTAAGTCACGAAATTTTGTGGAATCATTGCTTTCAACTAAGACATTTAAGTTGAAGTCTGCTGCTATAACAACTTTTTTCTTACTTTCTTTCTGGAGTTTTTCCAGGAGGCATTCGAATTTGGCTATAAACACTTTTGTTACCGCACATCCAGGAATTCTGTAGATTGCTATAACCGGTGTATTCAGATCACTTAGTTCTACAGAGCAACTTTCAAACACGCTCTCTTCATTTAAATAATTAAAACTATCTCTTACTTTATATATTTTACGGAAGAATTGACAAGAATGCAGGAGCCTCCACGAGATTTGCTTATTCTACAAAAGCTAGCAGCTACCTTAAAATTATTAATACTATTTAGTACTTTTATACTATCTTCTGTTAAGCAGTGTTCATTTAGGCAGATTATTTTAATATTTACGGATTCTGAAAGCAGAATTTTTAGTTCGTCGATTTTTGAGAATTTACGATTTGGTAGTTCTGCCCCTAAGCCAGTTATATTCCAGTGCATCAATAGATCATTTTTGCTTTTAGTTATTTCACGTGCATCCTTTGTTTGGTACCTAAACTTTTTATTTGCAGTTTGAATTTTTTCTTTGTCACCCCTATCAGAATGAATTAGTTTCCCTTGCTTCTTAGAACTTTACACACGTCTATGAACATTTTATTAAGGTTCACAGAGCCTAATCTATTCAAGTGCAGGCCGTCTTTTCCCAGACACTTGCAGTTTAAGAATTTGTTTGGGTCAATGAATACTGCACCGAGTGTTGCACTGTTCCCTAATGCCGGTATTTATCCTGTTGATGTAAGTATCACTTACCGATCTTCGATGAATAATTCCACTAATTACCAGCCTGGATGTTGTGTATACAGTTTTCGCCGATCTAATCACATTCCGTGTTTCATTCAAGATTTCTTCCTCACTGTTACTGCGGATGGAGTTTGTGCCCACGTGGATTAAGACTCCTCTGTAATCATCAGTACTTAAAGTATGGTTACCAGTTTCGCCCGTGTTTCTTTTCGTGGACAATACATTCTTAAAATGTTTGTTGAGTTGATGCGATCGGATTCCAGGTCGGACATCGACCTTGCAGTCCGGCACAATAACATTTTTTAATATAGAAACACCTATTAACAGAAAATCGTTTTTGTCATCTTCTTTGTTCGTTGCTCTATTACGTTTGTCCTTATTATAGGAAACTGTTTTCCATTTATACTTATCACTTGTTTCACTGACAGAGCTCTCTGTGGTATTATTCGCCGTATTACACATATGCGGATGTTTGCCACTTTGTTCAGTAATGGGTTAATTTCTAAACACGCAGGATTTTCTTTCAATAACCAGTTCAGAATTTTCTTGTTTCAATGCTAAAATTTCCGCCATCAGCGCTTCAATGTCACTTTGAAGCAATTTAATAATTTCTTCTTTTGAGTTCACGGTACTTACGAGTTCAGCCGTCTCAATACGCAAACAATGTGGACACGACCATGGAAACTCGTCTTTTATGAGTTTTAAATTCACTTTCGCACGTTTTTCATGACACCAGTAGTTACACTTCACACAAAAGATGCCTTTCATGACGCGTTTCGAACATTCCCTACACGATGAACTATTTAACCTTTTTTGAGGACTGAGATGTGTCACAACACTCATCTATCGGCGCCATCTTGAGATGTTCTAGAAGGGAGATGATAAAATAAATGTACAAGTGAGGTTAGTAATGTTAAAATGAAACTTCTTAATATACCTATTTGTATTAACTTTAAATCCATGCAAACGGAAGATACATATATTGTACAGTAGTAGACAGGCAGTTCTCAGGAGAGGCTTGAGTCTAGCAGTTAGGAAGATTTAATGATGCAGCATGCTAATACTTCTCTTGAAACTAAAATATATTAAATAGAATCTGTTTGTCACTCCTCTTCAGCATGTTTTATTCACAAACTAACATATACAGAGTGAAACGAAATTCGCGCACTTGGGCTTCGCAGCGCAACTCCTCACATGTCAGTGATAAAAAAATGTCTTCCAAAATTTCGTCTGGTGAATACATCCGCCAGAAAAAGGACGTTAAAGAGTGGCAATCTGGCAACACTGTAACCACATGTATGGTGACTTCCTCTGGCAGCACATATTAGTTGTACTGTGCAGCTTGTGCAGTATATAAAGTTTTGAGTTAGCATGCAGGAAGTTGAGGGTTCGACCCTTGGTTGGGGTGCATTTTTTTTTTTTTTTTTCTAATTTCATTCTGACATTTTATTCTGTAATATACACCATTTCTCAGGTCACACTTACACTAAATTTACGACATTTTGTAACGCTGAACATAACAAATACATGGTTAGACAAATAAGAAATAGACAGTTGAAACAAATGACCTGTCATAGGGCAGAATGACTGTGAAAACAATATCAGTTTCGAAATGCTAAAGGTGACCGCACAGTGCACTTGTCATTTATACTACATGTAATATGAGCGCTCAGATGTCGCACATTAGCACCAGTGACAATAATAATGTCCATATTAACGACCACATGACCTTCACAACAGAATACGTTGTCCTCAGAACAACAGATGCTCAAAGCGATCTCCCTCCACGTCCAAACATTGCGCATCTCGCCGGATCATAATGCTCTGATGCCTTCACACTAAAGGTGCATCCACAGTAACAAGAGCAGCATGAACACACGCTACCAATTCTTCCACATTAGTCGGCGAAGTAGAGCACATGTGCCCCTTCAGGTATCCATACAGGAAGAACTCCAAGGGATTTAAGTCATGTGAAAGCGGTGGCAATACAACTGAACCTCCACATCCAAGCCATTTCCCTGGAAATGTTCTGTCCAAATACTGTCGCGCATTAATTCCAGAGTGAGGAGGTGCACCATCACGTTGAAACCATACCCTCTGCCGAACATGTAGTGGTAAATCTTCCAGCGTATCAGGCAGATAGAGAGGAATGCACGATACCTTTGTGCAGTCAACCGGTCAGGCAGCACATGTAGGGCCCAACCACCTGTCGCCCAATATTCCGGCCCAGACATTGATACCAAAGCGAACTCGGTATCCACGGTCATGGGTGATGTGTGAGTTAACCTCACACCAATGGTGGGCATTGTGCATATTGAAGCCACCCTTACGAGTGAATGCTGGTTCATCTGACCAAATTACAATGTTCACAAAGTCATTGTTGGCTTCCTGTTATTTTTGGAACCGTGCTTCGCAAGACACGCAGCTGCCTTGCTACGCTACGTGTACGTCGCTGAGGTTCTTGGTGTATAACCTCCAGAATAGATTCCTCAGTAGATTGGATGCAGCGAGTCTGTGTATGACCTCTGTCACGCGACGGTGGAAGGACACAACCTGACTCCCGAAGGCGCAGCTCCAGATGACAAAACACATTTTTTCTGGATGGCGTCGACGAGGATATCTAGCAGCTTATTCATGAGCGGCAACACCAGGCCGGTTATCAGATGCACCAAGGACCAGAAGCATATCCACATATACATTGTTTTTCTATGCCATATGTATGCCACATTGATTTAGTGATTTACAATGAGAAAATTTGATAAGTGTATACATGTATATTGGAGTCTGCCACGGGCGCGTTACTCCTCTCGCACCAAGTCCCTGTCTGGTGGACAGCGCATACATATAAACACGCCGTCAGTCCTGTGCACTGTTCCACCTAATGCACCTTACCCTTCTGACAGATATTGTTCTGCATGATTCACCCCGACACTGCTAATTGTGAAATGTTCGGTTTTGAATTACATTGTTTCCCTAACAGTAATAGATGTGATGTTTCCCCAATCCTATCGATAGAATAATAATAATAATAATAATAATAATAATAATGCACCATGCAGGGTAACGCGTGGCCTGAGGCGCCTTGTCACAGTCCGTGCGGCTGTCTCCGTTGGAGGTTCGAGTCCTCCCTCAGGCATGGGTGTGTATGGAGGGGTGGGGAAGGGGAAAGGGAAAGGGGATAGTAGAGTACGGGTGGGGAGAGAGACAAACACTGTCTGGTGGAGTGTGAGGTGCAGTGTCAGGAGTTGTGCGGCAGGGAAGTGGGGAAAATGGAAAAAAGAAAAAATTAGAGGAGTGGGCAAAGACGGCTGTATGCGTTGGCAGAGGGCTGCAAATAAAAGGATGGGAGACGAGAATGGGGAGGAGATGACAGGACAGAGGGGGTGTCAACTGTTAGTTGGAGGCTATGGGGACAGTATGTTACTGTAGGTTGAGGCCGGGATAAGTACGGGACTGGAGAAAACGTTGTAAGGATGACTCCCACCTGCACAGATAAGAAAAGTTGGTGGTGGAAGGTAGGATCCAGAAGGCTCAGGTAGTGAGCAGCCATTGAAATTAAACATGTATGTTCAGACGCATTTTGTGCCACAGGGTGTCTTACTCTGCTCTTGCCCAGTTTGGTGGTGGACATTTATCCTGGTGGACAGCTGGTTGGTAGTCATACCAATACAAAAAGGTGTACAATGATTGCAGCAGAGCTGGTAAATGACATGGCTGCTTTCACAGGTGGCCCGTCCCTGATGGGGTAGGATAAACCTGTGACAGGAGTGGAATAGGAAGTGCTGGGTGGGTGAATTGGGCAGGTTTTGCACCTGGGCCTTCAACAGGGATATGACCCTTGTAGCAAGGGGTTGGGGCTGGGAGTGGCATAGGGATGAACTAGGATGTTGTGAAGGTTGGTTGGGCGACTGAACACCACTTTAGGAGGGGTGGGAAGAATCTCGGGTAGTATGTCCCTCATTTCAGGGCATGGTGACAGGTAATCAAAGCCCTGGCAAAGGACATGGTTCAGTTGTTCCAGTCCAGGGTGGTACTGGGTGACAAAGGGGACACTCCTTTGTGGCTGGTTTTTGGGGATGGTGGGAGGATTGGGGTTGTGATGGGCAAATGGCATGGGAGATCCTGTTTGCGGACTAGGTCTGTCTGTGAAGGCGATTGTGAGACCCTCAGCTTACTGCGCGAGGGGGTTTCTGTCACTGCACATATGCCGTCCCTGGGTAGCCAGGCTATATGGGGGGCTGGGTGGGGGTAGGGGTGGGGGTGAAAGGTATGGCAGCTGTCAAAATACTGGTACTGTTGGTTGTTGGTAGGATTAATGTGAACAGAGGTGTGGGTGGAGTCATCTGAGAGGAGATGGTCAACGTCTAGGAAGGTGGCACAATGGGTTGAAGAGGACCGCATGAAGTGGATGAGAGAGAAGGTGTTAATGTTTTGAAGGAATGAAGATAGGATGCCTTGGCCCTGAGTCCAAATCTTGAAGATACCATCAATGAACTTGAACCAGACTAGGGGGTTTGGTGTTTTTGGAGGCTACGTAGGTCTCCTCTAAATGGCCCATAAAAAGGTTTCCATAGGAGGTTGCCATGCTGGTGCCTATGGCTGTGCTGTGGATTTGTTTATATACCTTCCCTTCAAATGAGAAGCAGTTCTGGGTTCGGATAATGTTATTAAGATGTATGAGGAATGAGGCGATGGGTTTGGGGTCTGTTCAATACCGGTAAGACTTTTCATACCAAAAAATCCCTCCCATATGGCCTGGGTACCCACATACAGTGTACCTGCAGTAGCAAGAACTCCCTTGCTCAGTATGCGGAGGGTCTCATGATGGCCTTCACAGACAGACACTATCCCCCAGACCTAGTACACAAACAAATCTCCCATGCCATCTCCTCTCACAGCCATAATCCTTCCACAATCCCCAAAAAACCAGCCACAAAGGAGTGTCCCCTTTTCACCCAGTACAACCTTGGACTGGAACAACTGAACCACATCCTTCGTCAGGGCTTTGTTTGATTACATTCTGCCCTGAAATGAGGGATATCCTACCCGAGATACTTCCCACCCCTATTTAAGTGGTGTTCAGTTGCTCACCCAATTTCCACAACATCCTAGTACATCCCTATGACACTCTCCATCCCAACCCCTTGCTACAAGGATCATATCCCTGTGGAAGACCCAGGTGTGAAACCTGCCCAAATCACCCACCCAACACTTCCTATTCCAGTCATGTCACAGGTTTATCCTACCCCATCAGGGACCGGCCAGCTGTGAAAACAGCCATGTTATTTACCAGCTCTGCTGCAATCATTGCACAGCTTTTTGTATTGGTATGATGACTACCAACCAGCTGTGCACCAGCATGAATGGCCACCGCCAAGCTGTAGCTAGATCAAAGTAGACTACCCTGTGGCACAACATGCAGCTGAACATAACACACTTGATTCCAATGATTGCTTCACTACCCTCCACCAGCAGATTTCTGAGCTGCACAGATGAGAGTAATTATCCCGGTGTCAATCTATAGTAACATACTGTCCCTGCAGCCTCCACCCAACAGTTTCCACCCCCTCTGTCCTACCATCTCCTCCCCAGTCCTGTCTCCCACCCTGTTTATTTGCATCCATCTGTCTTTCCCTGCTCCTCTTGTTTTTTGTTCCTTTTTTACTACCTTTCTGCCTCACAACCTCCTGATGCTGTGTCTGTTGGCAGTCTAGTCCCTACACACTCCACCAGACAGTGGGCATCCCTTCCCCTTCGCTTTCCCCTTCCCCACTCCCTCCAGATTGCTGCTTACATTCCACGTGATGTTGCATTCCGGCCAGAGATGCTGGAGTTGGCAGTCATGTGTGCATGAGGTGTGCTTGCCTGTGTGTGGTTGTGAACATTGTTTGTGTGTGTGTGTTTACTGACGAAGGCTGTGGCAAAGCTATAAATAAGTGTCTTTTAATAGTGCCGTCTGCAACTTGACGTGTCTTCTTTACAGTAAGTAGCAATCTATTGTTTCTACATTGTTGATATTCCTACCTGGAGTTTCCATTGTAAAATTGAATAAAGCAATAGATGACGCAGTCTTGCAATTAATGGATGCTGAAAAACTGAAGTGGAAGCATCTTTTATCAAGATTACTGGATATAACTTTGTTTCTAGCTAAACAAAACCTACCCTTTTGTGGACCTGATGAAGTACAAGGCTCTACACATGAAGGCAATTTCTTAGAACTAGTGAAACTACTGTCAAAGTATGATGTAGTGTTGAAAGAACACGTCTTGAACTTGGAACATGGTAAATCTCAAAAAGTATCATATTTTCACTAAAAGTACAGAATGAATTTATAAATGTTTGAGAAAACCTCGTAATATCTAAGCTTGTCAACAAATTTTTTTTTTAATCATCTAAATGTTTTGGTATTATGTTTGATAGCAGAGCTGACATTTCACATATTGATCTGAAGTGATTCATTTCATGAAAATTGATAATAGAAAAGAGGAAGTACAAGAAGTATTCCTTGGATCGTTTCCTCTAAAAGGAAAACATGTGGCTGATCTAAGTGATGAAATTCTTAAGAAGAATAAAGCCATTGTTGTTGGATGTATTGATCATTCACTTAATTTATGTGACCAATATTCCTTTGCAGAAAATGTATCTTGTGTAACATTTTTCGGAACAGTAGAGACCATTTTTACATTTTTTTCCTGCTTCCACTAGCAAAGAAGCATCTGTTAAAACACTTTCAACAATGTGTTGGAGTGCTCATTGTGCTGCAGAAAAAGTGCTGCCAGAAAATTTTGATGGGTTTGTCAGTGCAATTGATGAATTATGTGGCAAACAAGAAAATTTGGACACCAGGAGGTGCTGCACAAAATCTTATGCCAGCTGTATGTAATTTCACATTTCTTTGCTATCTTTATTTTTGGAATGATGTGTTGAGAGAACTAAATTGTACTCAAGTGCACTGCAAAGTAAAGGCTTCAGTCTTAATTGATTAGTTATAAAAACAGAGGCACTTCGTCTTTATACTGAACAAAAACAAGGTCATTATCCAGAAGAGGCAATATGCCTTGCTGTGAAAAAGTCAGAGAAGTACAACATTCCAACAGAAAGAAGAATTTGTCATAAAAAACGAATGGCTGGTGACTTGGCCACCGATACAGGAATCAGCCTGAGAGCAGAGCATCAAGAGGATATGTTGGAATATTCCGACCTATTGAACTACAAACCAGATCAAAGTCCATTCAAGATGCCGCCTCATTGTGTGAGGTTGCACTGCTTTTGGTCAACAATGAGGAGTTGAAAGTAGCTGTTTCAAAATGCATTGGTTTTTATGATGAAGTATCAGATGGAGAACTCCATGAGATTCTAAGGCTGACAAGACATTTAAAAGTGGCAAATGTTATAGTTTCTGACTGGGCATGCACTGATCTTTCGAATTTATCGTGGAATGGGATTCTAAAGACACTTTTCCAAACCTTACACTCACTCTAAAGTTATTTATGATGATTTGCATATCAGTTGCTTCATGTGCGAGGAGCTTTAGTAAATTAAAATGAATTAAAAATTACTTACGATCAACAATGAGCAGCAGAAGTCTAAATAATCTTGCCATGTTAACTATCGAACATGAAGCAACACAAAATATTAATTTTGAAGATGTGATATCAGAGTTTGTGGCTGTTAAAGCTAGAAAGACATTTTTAGTGTTTTTATCTCGCTTTAGCAAATAGTTTTTGAAGGATGTATGTTAATGTATAGAGTAAAATATGATATATTAATTTAGTGTATAATGCTATAATTATGCCAATGTATAATGCTTAATAAAATATACTATTATATATTGCAGTTTGATGATTAATGACTCTAAGGCCTCTATTGGTCTTATTTATATTTATACTTAACATGTATACAGTTTTATTGATTTTATGAATTTTCTCTACACGGTCAATACCACCAATATCCGCCCCCGGGTGCCACACTTACTAGCTACATACACCATTGCTGTGATAGTTAATGCATTAAATCACAAAAGATTAAAGCTAGTGCCAGTTCTATCTAGGTATTACATTTCTATCCAAGGTGTTCAGTGCGAAGTAATCTGTCTTCTGAACACTGGTGGAGAAATGGCAGAATTATTAGCCAGCTATGAACTAGACATTTTAAGAAATAAAAATACAGATTGTCCCGTACTGTGCAGATAACTGTAATACTAACTTTGCAGATAACTGTAGCACCAACTTTGGTGGGTACAAGAGGACAGGAACAAACAGTGGTTATTCCAAACTGAACAGTGTTCTCAAGATGAACATTCAAGGCAACAGTTGTGCAGCTCATGTAGTACAAATGGAGTTCAACAAGTGCAGACATTCTTCCCATTGACACAGAAACAATAGTGAATAAAATTTTTCATTGTTTTCACATTTACACTGTGCATGTGGAGGAAATGAAACCATTCTGTGATTTTGTTGATACTGAATACAAATAAGTTCTAGGTAGTATTAAAACTAGATGGTTGTCGTCGTTGCTAGGAGTTACAAGAGTTACTGATATGAATGAGTGCTTGAAATCTTATTTTCTGTCTCAGGATATGAGTCTTACATTGCTGAAACAGTTTTATGAGAATCCATAGTCACTTCTTTGGCTTCATTTCACACAAAGCCAATTAATATTTTTTTTTTTTTTTTTTTTTTTTTTTTTTTTTTTTCAAAGTCAATCCAGAAGGTGGAAAGAACCATAATTTGAGCTACAGAACCAGCTGAGGAGTTACAGTTGCTTAAAGAAAAAAATCAGTAACAGGAAATTAAGAAAATTTCTAACTTCAGTTATTTCTTCAATTTTAGTTAACTTGGTAAAGGAAAGCATTTTCATTCAGTCAAAATACGAGATGATTACCAATTTATATTATGACACTTTTGTGACTTATTTAGAAAAGTGGACTTCTCCATTTCAGCCTCTGAAATCATATCATTGGATAAAACTGAAAAATTCTGTTTCTTGGATTGAACTTTTAAACTGTCCGAAAATTCTTAAGGCAGTAGATTCAGGTGCAATATTTCAGATAGATGTTAGCGACAAATGAGTTTATTGATAAAATTACTTCATCACTAGATAAGAAAGCTAAGGTCACAGGAATATTCTGTGATCTTACAAAAGCATTCGACTCTGTAAACCTTGTCCTGATGCTTTTCAAACTCATCAGGTATGGAAATGGGATATTGGTTTGAAATTGTTTGAATCATCTCTTTTGGAGAGGAAACAAAGGGTAGTAATCATATCAAATGGAGCAGATTACTTCTCAGAGTGGAAATCTGTGTCACAAGGTGTTCCTTGTGGCTCAATCCTTGGACCCATTTTATTCCTGTTCTATGAAAATGACTTGCCTCTCAATATAAATACTCATTTAACTTTGTTTGCAGATGATACTTCTGCCCTAATTGAAAATGAAAATTCGGACAATGTACCACAGTGTGTCTTGAATACGTTAAGTAACCTGGAAACGTAGTTCAGTCTAAATGCCTTAAGGCCATGATGAGTTTTAAAACCAAACAGTCATAAACTGAAGAAATCTGTATCACTCACAAAAATCAAAAAATGGAAGAACTTGACTCAGTCAGGTTCCTGGGAATAAACTTAGACACAACTTTGAGTTGAAATTCTCATGTAGAATATCTAACAAATAAATTGAAGAGCCTTGCATTTGCAATGGAAATTTTAGCCTGTGCCTGTGATTTGGTCACCAGGAAAATAGCAAATTATTAGCTACTTTGAATCAGTCATTCAATATGGCAGGATTTTTTGGGGAAACTCAGGAAACATTACATGAATTTTAAAGTTGCAAAAAAGGACCATTCGCATGTGTTCTGCACAGTCGAGGGCATCAAGTAGACCATTATTTAAGGACTTAAAATATTAACTGTCTCCTTTTTATACATCTTTGAGGTGGTTCTTTTCCTACACAGTAGAGCTGATCTATTTTAAAAAATCAGTTTGAACACTCATACAACACAAGATATAAAGGAAACTTTATGCTCACCTTTCATCATTCAAATCTGTGTGCTCAGACTCCTCAGTATATAGCCATGAAAATTCACAACACAATAAAAGGGTGTGGCATAATGAATATGACGGTAAATATTTTAAAAAGCAAGTTACATGATTTTGTAATTAAATGATGCTACTATTCTGTGAGAGATTTCATGAAGAATGAAGTGATACTCTGAGCTGGATCCTTAAAATGGAATAAAAATTTATGATAGTTATACTGTAAATGTGACACATTTTAAGCAAGTAAATTTTCCACAAAGTATTACTGTAAGTGTGAAAAAATTTTAAATAAGCAGATTGTAACCTCGACATGTCTCCCATACATCAGACATATGTTCTGAAATTATGTACGTTATGAGATGAATAAAACACGTTTCACATATTGTTTGATGAGATAGGATGCGTGAACATAATTGTATCCAAGAAACTTGAGGAATGGGAAAAAGCTGTTTTGGAAACAGATAACAGATGGTGTAATGTATTCCACAGACTTAAAAGTACAGGTACTTCATGAAAAAATAGAGAGACGTATGTGAGTTTTGCTCTTGCTGTATCAGGCACAAATGCTGTTTTGGAAAGAGTATTTTCAATTGTGAATTCCCTTTGGATTGATGAGAAAAACCATTTTACTGCTGAAACTATTGAAGCAATTGTAATGGTTAAGATTCATTATCAAGACCTTATCTGCAAGAGGTCCTACAATCAGCTATTAACTAATTCAAAGCTCTTGAAAGATATTAGACTTCTGTTAAGTACAAAATTAGTAGCAGCAATTCCTGATACAGTAGCTACCCATTGTATAGATTTTTGATGTCTACATTAGTGTTCATGTGTTAGAAATCATTCTATTAATTTCTCAACATTTTGAATTATAATCAGGTATTGGAAAAACAATGATGCAGTGCCATTACAAGTATGTTTTGAAGTGTGTTGTTACAATGTATGCCTTTTTATGTGTATAAACTTTAGTTTTTATTTATTTTAGTAAAGCGATGCAGTCATATATGCAGAATATTTTCTTTTTATCTAGTGTCCCATTTTTTATCCTAATTTTTTGCTAGCATCCCATTTTTACATGTGGAAAATTTGGTCACCCTACCACAGAAAGTAGTAACATTCAAACCCTTTGTATTTATGCTTACATACACCTCATAATTCATTACATTGCCCTTCACTTTTCACAAATCAATATTAGTTTAAGTGGAATAGTACCACAGCTGGACATGAGAATATGACTTGCACTGTTATCTCCATGGTGACCTCACGTGGATGCACCCGACCACTGCCGAACACATTCACTCTTCACTCTTCTATGTAGTAAGCTTGCAAAACTGCTGCATTGTGAATGTCTTGCATTAGTGAGTCTGCCTTGATATCCCTAAGTAGCACCTCTTGCTTTTATATAATTAAGTCAAACATTATTGCTTATTCCAGTACCTTAAAATGTGTACAGTACAACACTTATTTTTATTCTTGGATTTGTTTTTCTGTAAGCAGTTTTAGAATGAACACTGCAGGTTATAAAAGTACTGGCCTATATGAAGAGCTCAGAACATATAATTTTCAGTGGGTTTTGCTTAACAAAAATGTGCAGAATCCTCCACAGGTTCGTTTTTCCAACAGAGCGGCCATTGTCTGCAGTACAGCTTGCCTTCTGACATTTCGCCAACAGCTTTGTATTATCTGAAGTACATCCCTTCACACCTTTGATAGTGCAGACATTTTCAGTAATGTTTCCCTTCATGTCTTTGACAATCCTGACTGTGAATATCAGCAAATCATCAGGAAACTGATGATGATAACCTGCTTCAAAGAAATGAACATGTGGAAAAATCTGCAAATATGGCTGCGAAATCCTGATGTGTGTTTTTAACCACAGAGGCTGGGCAGGAAGTAGCCAATTACAAAACTACAGCTCACGCGAGCTTTTAATTTATCCAGTTTGTGCTTACGCCTTTATGCCAGGTCATCCAGCGTCTACTCTATACAACTGAAGGATTCCACAGCCCCTTGACATCCTCTTCTTTATAAATTTGGATGGCAGCTGGTAATTGTAATCATTGTACTTAAAACAAAATGTTAGTTTTTGGGGCATAAAAAGTATTTTTCCCACATAGTAGTATTTAACATCACTAAAGAATATTTTATAATGTTGTTCACATCAGTTTTATGTGAAACAACATGATACAGAGTTAGGTGATAATAAATACTTCCTGTTGCTGTGATTACTGATATGGGCCAGTGCAGCTGCATCTTGTGAGATCAGTATGTCAGCCAATAGATACAAATAATGTTGGTCTTGACAAGCAAAATCTCTATATGGTAAACTATTGTGTGAGACTATATCCACATTACAAGAAAAAGTGACAGTAAAAGGGAAACAACTTTACAGTTGCTCCCACCCATCAGCCAACACACCGAATGTCAGTTTGGGTTCCACAAACATTATTTTTTTATCCTGTGTGCATTGAGTCTCTCAGAACAGTTTACCATATAGAGATTTTTGATTGCCAAGACCATTGAAAGGTTTAAATTCTTTCCCTTAGGTTCAGCTTACTCTGACAGAACAACCTTGCAAGCACAATATTATTAGATTAATATTTATTTGGTTACTGTAGTTCCCTTCATTAATGCACAATGATGGCATTTCGCCTCTCCTCTGGAATGACTGACATTGACGTACAAAAGATGATCACTGACAGTGGTGACACATTAACAGGAAATCAACACTAGGAAGGCATGTTGTGCTGCCTCAAGACAACAGTCACAACAGCACTGGTACTTGGTGAGTATTTTAGAGAGGAACTTTTTCTACAATATGTGCTACACGCCACAACTTGATCCCAATTTATAGTAATATCTCTAATTTTGTTGTTCTTGTTTGTCAAAGAGTCTTTTCTATTAAATTTTTCTCCCTTTTTTTATTTTTCTGGACTTATTTTCCCCTATTTTTGACCCATTTATGGCATTTCTGACCTGCTTGCCACCTTCTCTTTCATTTCAACGTTTTAAGATTTTCAAATGTTGTCCATTACCAACAACTCACTTTCACACTTGTTCTCTATGGTCTTTTCACCTGATCTGGAGTCCTGGTCAACTTTCCTTGTGACAGTGCTTGTATCCTTCAGCCTTAACAATATCTTTTCCACCATACCTTTCCTCTCTTCCACCAAAAAGAGTCTCCAGCTCCAAAAGCTATATTTTTTTTTACATCTATCTTTGTGTTCCGTCTTCTGGCAGTCAGAGAGTAGATTTTCCATATGTATAAAATAAACTCTTCTCCATTCATTAACCACTTTCACAAAATATAAGACATTTGACAGACAGCAGAACTACTGACCAACATAAATTACAGTTGTTTCTTGGTGAAAACTACTTCTGTACCACAGATGAATTATTGAACGTAAACACAATAAGTTACAAACCTGTAATGTCATGTTCACAAATACATTTTAAGGGGCTCATCATCATCATCATCATCATCATCATCATTTAAGACTGATTATGCCTTTCAGCGTTCAGTCTGGAGCATAGCCCCCTTATAAAATTCCTCCATGATCCCCTATTCAGTGCTAACATTGGTGCCTCTTCTGATGTTAAACCTATTACTTCAAAATCATTCTTAACCAAATCCAGGTACCTTCTCCTTGGTCTGCCTCGACTCCTCCTACCCTCTACTGCTGAACCCATGAGTCTCTTGGGTAACCTAGCTTCTCCCGTACGTGTAACATGACCCCACCATCTAAGCCTGTTCGCCCTGACTGCTACATCTATAGAGTTCATTCCCAGTTTTTCTTTGATTTCCTCATTGTGGACACCCTCCTGCCATTGTTCCCATCTACTAGTACCTGCAATCATCCTAGCTACTTTCATATCCGTAACCTCAACCTTGTTGATAAGGTAACCTGAATCCACCCAACTTTCGCTCCCATACAACAAAGTTGGCGAAAGATTGAACGGTGCACAGATAACTTAGTCTTGGTACTGACTTCCTTCTTGCAGAAGAGAGTAGATCGTAGCTGAGCGCTCACTGCATTAGCTTTGCTACACCTCACTTCCAGTTCTTTCACTATGTTGCCATCCTGTGAGAATATGCATCCTAAGTACTTGAAACCGTCCACCTGTTCTAACTTTGTTCCTCCTATTTGGCACTCAATCCGTTTATATTTCTTTCCCACTGACATTACTTTCGTTTTGGAGATGCTAATCTTCATACCATAGTCCTTACAATTCTGATCTAGCTCTGAAATATTACTTTGCAAACTTTCAGTCGAATTTGCCATCACAACTAAGTCATCCGCATATGCAAGACTGCTTATTTTGTGTTCACATATCTTGATCTCGCCCAGCCAGTCTATTGTTTTCAACATATGATCCATAAATAATATGAACAACAGTGGAGACAGGTTGCAGCCTTGTCTTACCCCTGAAACTACTCTGAACCATGAACTCAATTTACCGGCAACTCTAACTGCTGGCTGACTATCCATGTAAAGACCTTTAATTGCTTGCAAAAGTTTGCCTCCTATTCCATAATCTTGTAGAACAGACAATAACTTCCTCCTAGGAACCCGGTCATATGCCTTTTCTGGATCTATAAAGCATAGATACAATTCCCTGTTCCACTCATAACACTTCTCCATTATTTGCCGTAAGCTAAATATCTGGTCCTGACAACCTCTAAGAGGCCTAAACCCACACTGATTTTCATCCAATTGGTCCTCAACTAATACTCGCACTTTCTGTTCAATAATACCTGAGAAGATTTTACCCACGACGCTGATTAAAGAGATACCTCTGTAGTTGTTACAATCTTTTCTGTTTCCATGTTTAAAGATTGGTGTGATTACTGCTTTTGTCCGGTCTGATGGAACCTGTCCCAACTCCCAAGCCATTTCAATTATCCTGTGTAGCCATTTAAGACCTCACATTCCACTGTATTTGACGAGTTCCGACTTACTTTCATCCACCCCAGCTGCTTTATTGCACTGCAATCTATTGACCATTTTCTCCACTTCCTCAAATGTGATGCTATTTCCATCATCATTCCTATCCCATTCTACATTGAAATCTGAAACATTGCTGACCGTATTTTCACCTACATTGAGCAACTCTTCAAAATATTCCCTCCATCTGCCCAAGACATCCACAGGATTCACCAGCAGTTTTCCTGACCTGTCCAAAATACTTGTCATTTCCTTCTTACCTCCCTTTCGAAGATTGCTAATTACACTCCAGAATGGTTTTCCAGCAGCTTGACCCATAGTCTCCAACCTGTTTCCAAAGTCTTCCCAAGATTTCTTCTTGGATGCTGCAATTATCTGTTTGGCTTTGTTTCTTTCTTCAACATAACTTTCTCTGTCTACCTGAGTTCTAGTATGTAGCCATTTTTTATACGCCTTGTTTTTCCTTTTACAGGCTGCCTTGACTGTGTCATTCCACCAAGCTGTTTGCTTCATCCTACTTTTACACACTACTGTTCCAAGACATTCTTTAGCCACTTCTAGTACTGTGTCCCTGTACCTTGTCCATTCCTTTTCCAATGACTGTAATTGACTACATTCAACTAACTGGTACCTTTCTGAGATCATTGTTATGTACTTGTGCCTGATTTCCTTATCCTGAAGTTTCTCCACTCTTATCCTCCTACATATGGACCTGACCTCCTGCACTTTCGGCCTCACAATCCCAATTTCACTGCAGATTAAATAATGATCAGTGTCATCAAAGAATCCCCTGAATACACGTGTGTCCCTCACAGCCTTCCTGAATTCCTGATCTGTTATTATATAGTCAATGACAGATCTGGTTCCCCTGCCTTCCCATGTATACCGGTGAATGTTCTTATGTTTAAAAAAAGAGTTTGTGATCACTAAGCACATACTGGCACAGAAATCCAAGAGTTGTTTCCCATTCCTGTTGGCCTCTATATCCTCTCCAAATTTACCCATAACCTTTTCATACCCTTCTGTTTGATTTCCAATCCTGGCATTAAAATCACCCATGAGCAGAACACTGTCCTTGTCCTTTACTCTAACAACTACATCACTGAGTGCCTCATAAAAACTAGCCATCTTATCTTGATCTGTCCCTTCACAATGCGAATATACTGACACAATCCTAATTTTCTTGCTAGACACTGTCAAATCTATCCACATCAGTCATTCGTTTACATACCTTACCGCAACTACGCTGGGTTCCATTTCTTTCCTGATGTAAAGCCCTACACCCAATTGTGCTATTCCTGCTTTGACTCCTGACAGGTAGACCTTGTATTCTCCCACTTCCTCTTCTTTCTCACCCCTTACCCGAATGTCACTAACAGCTAAAATGTCCAGCCCCATCTTACTTGCAGCCTCTGCCAGCTCTACCTTCTTCCCAGAGTAGCCCCCATTGATATTAGTAGCTCCCCATCTAATTACAATATGTTTGCCAAGTCGTATCTTAGGAGTCCCTGGTTTGTCAGTTAGAGGTGGGGCTCCGTCACCTCCCAAGGTCCGAGGCATTTTGCTCTGATTGTTGCCAGAATCATATTTAAAGTACCAGGGAAGCAGGTTGCTAGCCTTACTTGCCCCGAGTCCCATTGAGTTTTACCCCTAACGGTTGAGGGACTAACCGGTGGATTTGGTAGTCTTTGCCGTATGAGCACAAAGGTGACCACGACTTTGAATATGTCCGAGATGCCCAGCCTTATTCCAAAGTAACTGGTATCCCGACTGTTGGGACCACTTACTTGGCTACTCATACGTTGCCCGTGGTTCATGAACTAGGACATGACTACAGGAACCCACACCATGAACCACAAAAGGGGCTCATTACATACAAAATATTTTGTGAATGTAAGAAAGTCAAGTGTCTCTCCAGTTTCTCTCTGCATAATTGTTGATACAATAATTTGCTAGTGTGGGGCCAGAACTTGATGTCCAATGGGTACATTTGGCAGCTAACCATATTCCTATCCTCAGGTTTGTTGATCAACTGCAACCCCCCCCCCCCCCCCCCCCCCCCCCCGCCCCTTTGCTTGCCATTGCCACTCTGACGTTTGTATGTGGCGATGTGTTCTGGAGATGTGTCTGCAGGTACACTGTCTGTCTCGAATGCCAGTCTACTGTTGTTGCATGGTCTCTCTTCCGTTTTTTAATTAAACTCTATGTAGGTTCCCAGTCCTTAATAAGTTTGTAGATACTGTTTACATCTACATGTAAATCTACTCCTGAACCACTATAAAGCACGTGGCAGAGGGTACTTTCAACTGTATCATGTTTTACAGGATTTTGTTTCCTTGTGTGCCTCTAAATGTTTTCATTTGTAAAACATGTTATAGGATTTCCATGTTCCATTTTGTATGGGACACAGATAGAATAACTACTTACATGCCTATGTCCACACTTTGATTAGTCAAATTTTGTCTGTGTGTTACCTATGGAGTTCAAACTTAGTAAACTGATTGTCATGGGATACTTGGTATCTACCAACAAGCTTCTGCCAGTTTAGGTTTTCACCATTTCAGTGATACACATGAATCAAATAAACATCTGACCATTTATGCTGCTATTCTCTGTATATATTCAATACTCACTGTTAGTAGTTTTGGTATAGAGCTCACACTCCAGAACAATATTGTAAGACAGTATGTACTTGAGTTTTGTAAGTAGTTCAAAAATGGTTCAAATGGCTCTGAGCACTATGGGACTTAACTTCTGATGTCATCAGTCCCCTAGAACTTAGAACTACTTAAACCTAACTAACCTAAGGACATCACAAACATCCATGCCCGAGGCAGAATTGAAACCTGTGACTGTAGTGGTCGCGCGGCTCCAGACTGTAGCGCCTAGAACCGCTCGGCCACTCCAGCTGGCTTTGTAAGTAGTCTCTTTCACAAACAGACAACATTTTCTCAGTATTCTACCAATGAACTGAAGTCTGCCACCTGCTTTATTTAATCCTCAGCTTATGTGATCACTCTGTTTCACATTCCTGCAAATAGTTACACATGGGTATGAGTCGACTGACTCCAATTGTCTCACTTATATTGCAGTTGCAGCTGACCAGCTGGTCACTTTATTGTATCTCAACAGATTCTTTAACATGTTGACAGTTGTTGGTTCATTGATGGACGTTTCATGACCATGCCAGGCACATGGTGTTAAGTATGAGGCTCTGCTGTGGCAGACCTTGGCCACACAGCATCAGGCATGTGGATCTGCTGTGGTTGCTGGTAGCTACATGACAGTCACCATGTTAATGAGACTGCCCAAATAGTTAAGAAATCTGTGCCAGTACCATTTTTTGTATTTCTGGTAGACAGTGCTTTTTGACTGCAGACTTTTTTGACGGCAGTAGACGCTGAAGCTGCTATTGTCTGTTGTAGCAATTTTCTATTATATGTACAGTTTGCTCCGTATGCATCACGCTAAACTAGCAGGAGAGTTGATGGGTATCAGGCTTACACACCCCTAGGTCCACATAATTTTCACTAAGCCTTAGGTTTTATGTAATGTCTCAGCAATTTTAGAGTAACAATTGCCAACATTCTTGTTATCTTTGATATTATTCCTATTTTTACCATAGTTCCAGTACATGGATCGCTAAAACTTTCTGGCCAGAAGCTTGACTTTGGAGACCACTTGCAACTTCATGTATTTCTTGATAATAATTACCATGCACAAACAGAAGGAGCAGTTTTGGGCACTCCAGTTTCACCAGTTGTCAGCGATACATACATGGAGCACTTTGAGAAGATGATCCTGGAAACAGCTTGGTGGAAACTGATGTGTTTCTTCAGTCACATTGGTGATGCTTTCATTATATGGCACATGGAAGAGACAAGCTGGATGAATTCCTCAGATATCTCAACTTTGTACATTTGGAGATCGACTTTACCATAAAAGTTTAAGCGAATGAGGTGTTTCTCTGTCCGGATCTTCTAGTAAACAGGAGAATAGACTGCACAGTAAGGTACAGCATAAACCACAAGAAGACACAAAATAACTTGTAGTTGTACATTGACGCTAAATTACCATCACTTTCCACACAGGAAAGTAATGCTCAAACCACTTGTTTATAGGACTCACATCCACTCTGAGATGGAGAATCTCACCAAAGAACTCAAACACCTAAAGGTTGTTTCACATAATAACAACAACACAAAGCAATAGATTTGGCAGACACTATGCCCTACACTAATAGGGGAGGTGGGGAAAGTTGTACCTAGTGCATTTATCACATACAGTGGCACACTTAATAAAGTCAAGAAAAGACTTGGTTGTCATATATTTAGACATATTGTCTTGGGCTGTCTGTGACTGTAACTTGTAGTTTGGCAATGTTTTTGTTATTAATATGCCATCCT
Organism: Schistocerca americana; assembly: GCF_021461395.2. NCBI lineage: Eukaryota > Metazoa > Arthropoda > Insecta > Orthoptera > Acrididae > Schistocerca > Schistocerca americana. The sequence continues at coordinate 333,784,501 of NC_060122.1, read as the reverse complement.
CAGTCACAATATTTAATTTTCCTGTTTTAGTACAACATGTCTTGTATCTATAACTTCATTCTCGAGCCTTACATTTAATTATTTGGGCATTATTTCTGCTTCATTTTGCCACAAAATGTCAATCTGCTGCAACAATGAAAAACTTACACACACCACATGAAAAAAAAGAAAAGAAAAAGATTTGTTGAGAGAGGAAATACTTGATTAATTGTGTATTTCCATTCTGAAAATGTAAATCAAGCACAGTCGGATCAAAGACTGCATAGGTCAGCCATATTGGAACATATGTTGAAATTCATTTAATTTATGCTGCTCACAAAATATTCAGCATTGTAACATTAATTGTAATTTTTTTAGGTCTACAATGATTTATATTAGCAAAAAAAAATTGGCTGACAGTGTACTAATTTATGGAAACTTCACAAAGAGCAGTAGAAATCAATTATAATTACTATTCTGAAACCAAAAAACGTCATAAGTTCCATTTAAAAAATGAACTTAATACCTGCATCTCATTGGAGCAAGTATGACACTCCAACTGAAATGGTGCAAAAGCTTGACCTCTGGAAACCGTGAACCACAATAGCAAGAACAATTGCTCCGTTTTCATAGGCAGAGTCACCGATCTTATGGCTCCATTTCACTTCGCAAAATTGTGATTCCAGTAAGGAGATAAGCTCACCGGTCAAAATATTGGTCACCCCCTTAAAAGAGCACAATGGACAATTTGAAGCACTTCAGAAGGTGTAGAACCCTCCATCAATGATGTCATTCATGGAAGTGAAGTAGTATGTAAATGCCAGTTGGTTGTAAGAAATCAGCACAGCAAGGTGAGTCGACGTGGAGTTGAGACAGAATGACAGAAAGAAGTTATCATGTCGGGGAGGTGTCCACTGATCGGGTAGTTTAATATGTCCAAAATGAATGGTATACAACTTAGTGCCATGTAACGTGGTGTAACAACAATGGTCATAAAAGAACCTGATCAACAGGGACCAAAGACAGGTGTTAAGCCCTGTCAATGACAGTTGGATTCAAACCAAAGGAAATTGCTAGTTCCAGTGAATTGAGGTCCATATCAACCTGTTTCTGTGTGAACACTGTGAAGAAAACTGCATGAATTTGGAGTTGAGTACCTTGCAAAAGGTCATTGTTTGCAATGGCACACAAATCTGCAGTGGGCCAAACAATACAGAAACTGGACAGTAGTTAACTGCAGGCAAATAATGTGGTCTGATAAGTCATGATTTTGCTCCTTTTTCAAGTTACGCAAGGCACTGAGCACACCCATGGTCCAATAAGGTGTTTAACTCACACTGTGTGGGGGATGTAGTTCAGGCTGAAGGTGACTCTCTGGTGTTTTGGGGGTCCTTTTGGTACCATGACTTGGACCCACTCCCTCAAGTTGCCTTGGACATGAAACATGATGTTTACATCAACGTTCTTGGGTGCATCCATATGTGTTAGTTATGTAGGGGGTTGCTGTATATTCTTACCATCACCAGGACCCACTTTATTAATAGACTTCCTTGGGATAGTTTCTGTTTATATTCAAGAGTCTGCCAGTTCAGTTCCTTCAGTATCTTTGTGAGACACCCCCATGGATCAAACAAACCTGTGACCATTCATACTGACCTACTCTGTATATGTTCAATATCCACCATTATTCCTATTTGGTATGGGTCCCACACACTTGAGCAATATTCTAGAAAAGGTCACATGAGTTATTTATAACCAATTACCTTTGTAAACTGATTGCACTTCCTCAGTATTCTACCAATAAACTGAAGTCTTCCACCTACTTTACCCACAACAGAGCCTATGTGATCATTCCATTTCATATCCTTGCAAAGTGTTACACCCAGGTGTTTGTATGAGTTGGCCAATTTCAACAGTGACTCGTTGATATTATAGTCATACGATACTATGTTTTATTGTTTTTTTAAGAGCGCAGTTTTGATGGTGAGCTAAAACATTTCTATCTTCCAACATGACAACAGCCACATTGACAGGGCTGCATGCATGTGTTCCTAATTTGACTAACATTCAAGCACTGTACGGCACCTTGACTGGCCTGCTAAATCACGTAATAATAAGCCCATACAAAATGTCTGGGATTATTTGGAACAGTGGGTGGCATGCAGCTATCATCCCCACAATTTGGTAGCTCTGCAGGCTGGACATGGCACATAAATGAACTTGTGGGCTTCCTTCCTTGCTAAACTGAAGCCATTAACAATGCCAGACATTGGCGTTACATGGTATAAATGTGTGGTCTTCTGCGGGTGACTAACTTTTTTTTTCTGGTGTGCTTAATTTAAGGTGACAAGGAATATGTACAGGCATTTACCAAACAATGATCAATAAAGAAAATATTCTGATTTATCCAGTACCACAGACAATGAACTGAAAATGTTCTATCATAGCAACAATAAATATAACATCTCAGGTACATTTATACACACATTTTACCAGTGCCAGCAAATGAGAATCTACCCAGTTACAGCAATGTCACGTGTTGCTCTGTAGGCACTCCTCTCCTTGTCTGGATACTGTGTCGGCAGATTAGGTGAATGTAGATTCACTTTTGCGGAGTAGCGGATGCCAGCAATATCTACTTCATATTGGCCCGACATAACATAATCCGGCGTAACAGGTTGTGCTTGGCCATCATCATCAAAATTCTGTACAAAGCCCAAGCATACCTGCAAAAAGTGCATTACCTGTATCATATTTTGTACTACGCATTCATCGTATTAACATATTTTACAGACTATAAGATGTACTTTTGTTTAGGAAAATGGCCTCCAAAATTCAGGTTCGTCTTATACTTGAAATTAATATAAAAATGTCCAGTGTTTGATTTAAAATTTCTGCCAAACCTAACAATGGCCATATATTCAGTGCCACAGGAAACATATCTCTATCTGGCAATATTGGATTCAACGGGCAGCACCTGTTAACCAACACTATGGACATGTGTTGTGGGGATTTACAAGCTTGCTAACACTTGCCTCCCTCCTGTCTCACCATCACAATCCCAGAACATCTAGCTTATGATGTGTGTTATTCCAGTCTGTGGTTTGTGTTATCAGTAATAGTACAATATTTTTGTTAGTAGCTACTTTCGTAACGGAAAAAATAAAAAGTATTCATACAATGCATGTTATAAATTGAAATGCAGAAGAACAAGGAAACAGAGCAGCGTAGTGGCATTTTGGCACTCTGCCAACAGAAAATACCATTTGCAATTGGCAGGCTAGTAAAAAAGGACTGAAAAAAATTATGAAAAATAAATGTGCAAATAGAGGACTGAATGCAAAATGGCCAAAAATAGAAGAAATGGATTCAAGGACACTGACAAAATGACAATGGAATTAATACAAAAATAATTCAAATATACACTTGTAAGTTAGCATTACAGTGCAGCGTAACAAACTTTAAGGGCGGAGTTGGTTGTTGCTACAGATTTATGAAGCGTCATCGACTTAGCATACACCAAAACCAAAACATCTCAGAAAATACCATAAGAGTATGAAGAGAAAATATTACCATTCCATCACTTTATTATTTAACATTGAAAGAAAAGCAGTTTAGAACTAACCCCAATAGCAAATATGGATAAAACTTCTCTGACATTTGATGTGCCAAGTAAAAGAACTGCTGTCAAGAAAGTGCTAAAACTGCAAGTGGACATGAAAAAATGCACTACACTGTTGGTCTTTCATGTTGTGCTGACAGTACTTAACCTCCAGTGATCATTTCCAAGTGCAAAACAGTGCAAAAACCTGAAATACCAGCAGATGCTGTTGTTCATATACATGATAATGGTTGGATGGACAAGGCTGGTATGAAGTTATAGATTAACTGAGTGTGGGAGAGAAGGAAAGGTGCTTTACTGAAAATGAGTTCTCTTCTTTTGCTAGATCAGTTTAGAGGCCATTTGAAATATTCTGTGAAACGAAATTGAGACAGAGAAATACAGAGCTTGCTCTGGGAGGACTTACTTCACAACTGCAACCTCTTGATGCCTTGATAAATAAATCATTTAAAGTGTATATGAGAGAGGAATGGAAGAAATGGATGATGGGTGAAGCCCAATATGAATTCACGGTGAAGGGAGCTTTAAAACTACCTACAATCAAACAGGTGTGTCAGTAGATAAAATAGTGATGGTGTAGAGTGATAAAAAGATATTATTGTTAAATCTTTCAAGAAATTAATGCTCTCAATGGCAGTGAAGACAATCTTACATATCAAGAGGACAATGATGATTACGAAGAAGAGGAAGAAGAAGAAGAAGAAGAAGAAGAAGAAAGTTCAGATGATGATTTTCAGGGATTTTAAAGGTCAGTTCGGTTTCATAAACTAAGAATTTTTTTCTAGTCTAGCTTTGCAAACTAATGATAAAAATGTTAAAAATATTATTTTATTTAAAAATTGCTTAAAAATTAAGGTGAACATATAGTCTGTAGTATCTTATAGTCTGTAAAATATGGTATGACCTTGATATAGATTAATCATAACATCAGATAATCTTAAATGAGATTACTCATGAAAGATATATGAATAAATTACAGCAAATGTGGCTGATTTATACAATACATGGATAAAATTCTACAGATATCTTGGTAACTGTGCTCTGTGTGATGTCAGGCTACACATTTGGAGGTAAATGTGTGCAAGAATAATGTGTCACTATTGCATATATGGTTACAGTCAGAGCTAGTCACCGAAGGGAAATCACTAAATTCAAATACTGGATAATATTACTGTAGCAAAGCACAATTTCAGACATTCTGTCAGTGATTTCACTGGTGTGACATGTCCAGGTCTACTGTTAACGATTTGTTTTGAACTAGAAAAAGTAAGAAAGAACAAAACCTATTAGTGAACTGTAAACTCAACTGTAAAAACTTGCTATCAGACATCTTTGTCATTTATTGAAAATGCCTGGGTGCTGCGCACTGGACTAACAATTTCTCCCATCAAAACTTGTTACAAAACGTCAGGAACATGCAGTTCAAGTAAAGAGCTCAACAGCTGAATGCTCTCCCGAGACGCAATAAGATTACAATTTCTCCAAAACTGTCATTTGTGTGTGAAACAGGGGTAAAATATATATTAAGGACCGATGAGCCACACAAGAAAATACGTGTGTTTATGGACCAGTGGAACATCTAGCAAATAGTATTTATCTTAATGTGTTGTGGCAACAATTATGTCCTCATATTACAGATTCATCAACAATAATGGAATAAAAAAGTCACCTATGTGTAAACCAAAAAATACCCTGAATTATTACTGATAAAGAGTTAATAAATTTTTAACACAAAGTATGTGTCAGTGTCAGTGCCGATTGTTCACTAGGACGAGGGTAATAATCACATGTTGAGTGAAGCGTCATGTTTGTAAAGTTACTGACGAGTGTGCAGTTAAAAAAGGTAGTGGGTGAATCCAGGTCCAGCCACTTGTTTCTCTTGTATTACACCAGAACTGTCACAGATCTTAATGACTTCATTCAACTCGCCATATGCCATAGCCAGTGTCACTGTCACACTCTCCAAGGGAGATGAATCCAAGACACTGGCATGTAAGTGTTTCAGCCTGTACTTCTGTGCTGGGATCCATGTGCTAGTGTGCATTAGTGACGTTGGTTACGAAGGTGAGGTGCTGACAAAGTGCAAGGCTTCCTCATTCTAATGGTGTGTTGTAAATTAACAAAACTGTTGGTGCAGGCATTTTTAAGGATATCAACATCTACATACATATATACATACAACACAAGCCAGTGTATGGCGCATAACGGAGGGCACCAAAGTACCACCCCTAGTCACATCTTTTCCTGTTCCACTCACAAATAGAGAGAGGAAAAATGATTCCATACAAGGCCTTATCTAATTTCATGATCCTCACATTAAATGTATGCTGATAGCAGCCGAATCGTCCCATAGTGCTGGTTCTCTAAATTTTCCCAATAATGTTTCATGAAAAGAACATCACCTTTCTTCCAGGAATTCCAATTTGAGTTCACAAAGAATCTCCATAATATTCACATCTTGATTGAACCAACCAGTAACATATCTAGCAGCCCACCTCTCTGCTGCTTCAGCACCTTCCTTTAATATGACCTGGTGGGTATCCCAAACACCCAAGCAGTACTCAAGAGTAGGTTGCACCAGCATTCTACACATGGTCTATCTTACAGATAAACACCACCTTCCCGGAATTCGCACAATAAACCAAAGTTAACCATGCTATTTCACATTGCTATGTGTAGTTACTCCTATCGGCATGACAGTGTCCACCAAGCACACCAAGTCCTTCCTGCTCATCTGCATTAACTTACATCATCACACCATCCAGAAATTTTGACTAACTCAGCTTGTATCCTCTTACAGTCACTCAACAACCCATACACCACAGTGTCATCAGCAAACAGCCACAGATTGCTACTCACCTGTTTGTCGTGTCATTTATGCATATAGAGAATAAAAACAATCCTTTCAATCTTGCCTGTGGCGCTCCCCACAATATCCTTGTCTCTGTTGAACACTCGTCATTGAGGACAATGTATTGGGTTCTATTACTTAAGAAGTCTTCAGACACTCATATATCTCAGAAACTAATCCATGCTTCAGTCATATCATCATCAACAGTCTACAGTAGGGCATTGTGTCAAATGCTTTCTGGAAATCTAGAAATACGGAATCTGCCTCTCGCCCTTCATCCATGGTTCACAGGATATCAGTGAGAAAAGGGCAAGCTGAGTTTTGCACAAGCAACACTCTCTTAAATCCCTGTTGATTTCTAGGTGGAAGCTTTTCTGTCTCTTCTTCTTCTTGGTGCCATGCACTTGTAATGCGTCAGCTGCTCACAGGTGGCGTTTCCTTGCTTCTTGAACCAGCACTTCAAAGTTGTTGATTGTTGACGCCAGTCCATGTCTTGATATTCCGTGACTGTGACCACTTCCTTCTACGTGGTGGGTGTTTTCCTTCTATTCTGCCTTCTAGAATTAATTGCAGAAGTTCATATTTCTTTCCTCTCATAATGTGCCCCCAGGTAAGTTGTGTTTCTTCTTTTAATTGTCCCCATTAGTTCTCTATCCACTCCGGCTCTACGCAGTGCTTCAGCATTGCTCACTTTCTCAAGTCATGGTATTTTTAGTAATCAGCGCAAGGACCACATTTCTGTTGCTTCTAATCTCTTTACAGAAGCTGCTTTAATTGACCAAGTTTCAACTCCATAGAGCGGGACAAGGATAATATAACATTGTACCACCCATATTCTCAGATGGAGCAGCATGTCTGTGAATTTCAACACATTTCATAGCTTTCAGAACATTTCTTTGGCAATGTCACAGTGAATCTTAATTACCACATCACAATCAAGTTTCGAGTTTATCACAGATCCTAGATACTTAAATTTGGTTACTTTCTTGATTTTACTACCATTAATGAATAGGGACTCATCTCAAGGAAATTTATTTCACTCAGACTCAGAATGTGTTCAAGAATACTGCAGCAAACCGATGTTAAAGATACTGGTCTGTAACTATGTGGATCTGTTCTTTTACCCTTCTTAACTAATAGAGTCACCTAGGCTTTATCCACTCACTTGGGACTTTGGGCTATAGTGGGATGATGGACTTCCATTTTCATGCATCAGCCAGTTCAGATTTTTTGCATTTCTGTGATGTTCTTCCATGAGTCAAACAAACCTGTGACCATTTGTATTGCCCTTCTTTGTAAACAATCAATATCCCCCGTTAGTCAGGTTGGGTTCCACACTCACGAGTTCTACGATGGGTCACATGAGTATTTTGTAAGCAGTCTACTTTGTAAACAAACTGCATTTTTTCAGTATCCTATCAAGGAAATAATTTTACAATCTGCTTTACCTTTGATGGGACCTATGTGATAATTCCAGTTCTTACCCACACAAACTATCACACCTACAGGGGTGGACAAAAACCAAGGAAACACTAAAATCGCACCTCATACGGTGCAGGAAAACCATGGACATTCAAAACAGCTTCCAATCATCTCAGTATGGATAAATAAGGTCCTGTATGGTTTTCAAGTTAGTCTTATACCATTCTCCCTCCAAAACAGTGGCAAGTTCACGTAAAAATAATGGAGATCGATAGCAGTCACAAATTCTTCTCTCCAAAATAGACCACAGATGCTCAATAATATTGAGATCTGGAGACTCTGATGCTCAGGGGAGATGCAATAATCAATCCTCGTGCTCACAAAACAGTCCTGGTTGATGCAAGGTATGTGAATAAGGGCCTTCTCATCTCGGAACACCGCATCACCATTGGAGAACAAACATTGTATCATGGGATGTAGCTGATCAGCCAAAATGGTTACATTATCCTTTGTAACAAAGTGCCCTTGAAAGTAACCATAGGGCCCATGGAATATGTAATATCTACGACTATATTTTATTCAGAACGACAGCATTGTACATGGAATTTGAGCAAACATTCTCATGATCTTAATAAAAAAGGACTTCATCAATACTAAAACAATATTAAATAATTATTTAATTTTCTGTGAAACCTATATCTCAAGACAATACTCATAAGATAATGGAAATCTTCATCTTTTGTTATCTATGATTCTTCTAGAATAATTCTTGTTCGAACTGTTGTAATGATCAGATGTGATTGAGGTCTTGTAGCACTGAGATCAGTAAAAGACTGTATTATGTTGTTAAGTAATGTTTGAAAAGTACAGTTTCTGTGTCATTGAGATCAATGTGTGTGTTTGAATTTTTATTTTAATATGATAGTCGTCCTATATAAATGTTAAGTTTTCTGTTCAGCTACAATGGAGCGCATCCATTAGAGCGGACATCACGTATCTTTGTGGGTGGTGGGGGAATTCTGCGCAGTGGAGTGGTGGGAGCCAGCTGCCAGCAGCGGCAGTGTAGCCACACTATACGTTACCGCTCCATTCGACTGTCAGCTACTGGCCACCACACATTGAAGTACGCGTGCATTCAGGAAAGGTGACAAACGCAATAATATCTATACGTCTTTGTGAAAAAGGCATTGTCATCGAATCGTTTGCCTTTAAAATATGGAGTTGTATAAAATGTGTAAAAATAAGAAAGCTACAAACATTGGTAACAATAATAGACAGACTTGCATTGTTTATTGTGTCTGTCGATCAACACAAGAATACCATGTTGACTAATTTGAAAAAACTGCTGTGCATGTATTTATCTTCCCTATTCTAACTCAGAAAATACAATCTTCTTGTGCTGTTTGAAAAATAAAATTTGAAAAGTAGAAGAAACCTCGTGAAAAAATGTATACCTACTGATACTCAAACGATTTTTATAATACACATAAAATGTTTTGCAATACGTGTGAGTACTGGGAAAAATCACAGCACATAAAGGAGTATTTCTGTCTCCCTTTTGAACCCAGAGAATACGTTCACCCTGTGATGGCTTGGCATCTGTAGTCAAATTATTTATTTGGATTGCAGGGGAAATAGTCAAACATGTGAAATTTTTACATGCCAGTTTTTTTACGTGACCTAAGCAAATGCCTGAGCAGTCTACATGTAGAGCATCTTTTCGGTACATAGCTGAAAGAATCATATTTCAGAAAATATAAAAAGAGTCTGTCGTACATTAAAAATCGTTATTAAAAAAATCAAAGGCACTTTCTGTTTCTAGACACCTCACTTACAACAAATAACTTATAGTTGTTGATATTGTGTCTATTGTACATATTTATTGTCATACATAATATAAAACAAGTTTCCACATGCTGTTTGTTGGGACTAATTTTCGGGAAAGCAAGAACAATTACTTTTCCAAAAATGAAGTCAGCAGTTCGACTAGCATAAATACAATCAAAATTTTACAAATTTTGATAGATAATTCAATAAGAAAATCGACTAGTTTAATCACTGAAGACAAGCTTTAAACAAAGCCCACATCGAAATTGCATAAGAAGCTAATATCTTTTTATAATTACTTTACCGGCCAGGCAAACCTAGACTCAAGTTACATAATGTAGGCTTATGATATATGTTTAAATGCTTACCACAGCATTGCAATACTGTCACAGATAACCCAAAAAATCTGTCTTCATCTTCGCTATCTGATAAAGATGAATCTGAATTGTGAAGATTAATTATGAAAAGCTCCGTCACAGAGTCTCTGTCGATTTCCTTTTTAAAATCTTCTTCCTGGAGTGTTTCCGAATGTCTGACGCAGTTTGCCCATGCAGATATGTTTACGTTGTCCACTGCTTCATGTATGAGTCTTGCCATGTCAGCAGTTCAGAAGGTGCTGTTTCTTTCTGAGATGTGGGCTTTAACTTGCGTCCATACCAGCTCAATAGGATTGTAGTGGCAGTGATATGGTGGTAACCTGATTACTCGGTGATGATGCTGTCTTGCCAGTTCATCTATCTCGTAAGTGCAGTATTTAGTCTTATATGCGTTTACGAGCATGAGTAACTCTGCCCTGGTCTGTGACACTGTGTGAGGAATTCCATTAGACAGTAACAATGAAATTATTTCATCCTTCCTGGTATTTGAAGTAGGAGCCTTATTCACCTGTACAGAGTGCACATTTGCGTTGTCCATGACAATACCAGAATTCTCTGCCATGTATGGAAGTAGCTGTTGCACAAACCACCGCTTGAAGACAGCATAGGTCATTTCAGAGTCATAGTCATCTGATTCCTTCATCTTCGATGCTTTAAATATTAATTTACTCTTTGGTATGAAGCCTGTCTCTACAGAACCGGCGTGAAGCACAATAAGGTGTGTCCCTTTTCCCACAGGAACCTTCAGGCCACCAACATCGTCACTTGTTTTCCAGCACATTGGTCTTGAATGGTTCTGGTGAACATACGTTTCATTGAGATAATATAAATGCATGATTTTCTGGGTTGTTTTATCTCGTGCATTTCTCTCAAGAACACAGTTCTTGCTACTACAGTGTCACTTCTCTCTAAGAGCAGTTTTCTTCCGTCATTATTCTTTCTGTATTTAAAGCCCATCTCCCTTAATATTCTGAGCATGATAGTATTTCTGCCTTTGAAACATTTGGCCTGTTTCATGTAGGAACATAATTTATCTGCCGTAGGATATTCACCGTGGCTATACATGTTGAATAGTTTGTGCGCTGTAACACATTCTTGCTGAAATCGTCAAGCTCACTTACGAATTTATTTCGATTTCAGCAACTTACCAGGTTATTTAAAAATAGGTGATTCGTTCTCTTCAGTAGATGTTTTGGCTTCACTGGCGATCTGTTCTACAGTTCTCAAACCAATACAACACACCTCAGCTGTTCGTTCTTGGGGGCAACGCTTTTTTGTCAGCTGTGGCTGCCGCTTCCAGCTCCCATCTATAGACCTCATACACACGAAATATTATTTCTCCAGCCTGCCTGTGTAATACTGGGTGAGATTTGCTGTCACCATTCATATTACTACAATGCCCTGCAGTAACTTCTGAAAAACCACCGCACACAATGCTAAAACCAGCTGAAAACTTGCTCCGCACAGAACAACATTAAGTCAGGTGCTCACTATGGCTGACTGACTCCTATTGGTCGGCAGGTCACATGACTTCCATGCTACTGCGCATCCAGTCCTCACCCGCCAAGTTACATGACGCCCACTCTAGCACTATTGATCTACAGCACGGATTATTGGTAAAATGCTGAATAATGAGTGATTAACATGGAGAAATACTTTTAAATGTTAATGCATGTAGTTACGGTATAGAAAAGATTTAATATATATTATTTGTTGAGAGTCAAACAATGCCTGAACCAGATTCGATAAATGATTGTCTTATATTAGCCACCATCTTGGTGAAATATTGCACCGGCAGTTTTAAATCAAACTACTAAGGACACATGAATCTTGATGGCCAATTTTCGCAATAATAATTGTGTATTGGTGGCCCAGAACCGTCTCAGAAATCATAAATTCAACTTAGATTATGAATAATCTTTAAATGTGGTCCAAACACCATTTTATGTGACAAAATTGTTCTCTAATAATGTATAAACCCTGATTATTTTGTAAGAACTTTTAGGAAATATTTTTTGACAGGAGGGAATACATTAGCGTTGTGCGCGTGTGGTATTCTGTGTAAAAATAGTTCATTTTGTTTAAGGAAAAGTGTTTCCATCTTGAATAATAGTTTGCTAAATTGTGTGAGATCACACTTGTGAAAAAATTTTGTGCCATTTACACTGCATGACAGACAACATTGGTACACGTTCCTAGGTGGAGATTTCTTTAACAGGATAACTATCTTTAGCCAGGAGAGGCAGTGATCAAATGACACCTCATGTTACACTGATAATAAGTAATTGGTTTTGTTGTAGTCTTGCCCACGATTTGTAAAATACTGCAGTCCTAACTGCACACCACAAATACTACAATATGGCTGCCCAAATCATCGCTAAACACCCACTATATTTCACTCCTGGGCTGCCAGCTCCAGAAGTTGGAAAAAGTCTGAAACAAGACTCGTTCGAATGAAAGACTTTTTTCCATTGCTCCATAGTCCAGCTTTTAGGCTTCAACACCATGTTTTCCTGACACAGTAATTTGCATTACCAACGTGTGATTTTGGAATTCTAACTTGCCCTGCGATTCCCACCTTATGCAGCTTGTTTCATGTTGTTTTGATGCTGACACAGTTCACGAGTGCGACATTCAATTCTATAATTACTTTTGCAGCCTTTGCCCTCTTCTGTTTCTTTACAATCTTTTTCAATGATCATCTGTAATGATCCCGAAACACACACACCCACATTCGTCCATGTTATGACTTACGGATTATGTCCCCCCCTTTCTTTGTATGTGATAGAAATCCTTGATATGGTACCTGTTGAAACGTGAAACACTTCAGCTCCCTCAGTTATGAAAACACCCACCATACGAACACCAACAATTTGCCCATGCTCAAATTCACTTAGCTCTGACATAGAGGACACACATCTACACAGAACTCTTTTCTGACCATGATTGACACATGCAACATGTTGAGAACATTACACAAGTGCCGTTCATGGTCAAATGCAGCCTGCAGACTTGGCTAGCATCTGCATTTATGTTCAAGCATGTGTTTCTCATATGTTCCCCTATTTTTGTCCACCTCTTTATGTATTTGAATGAACTGACCAATTCCAGCTGCAACACACTGATATTGTATTTGTAGGAAACTATGGTTTTGCATTTTGTGAAGTGCATTGTTATACATTTCTCTATATTTTTTGGTTAATGTTTAACTAAAGCTAACTGTATCATCTGCAAAAAGTATTAAGTCGCTATTAATTTCATATAGAACATTAGAGGAGCATCTCAACACAGTTCCCAGGAGCATTCCTGAAGTTCCTACATCTGTCAATGACTATCCATCCAAGTTAACATGCCATCCAAGTTAACATGCTGCATACTCCCTATCAAGAAATCCTCAATATAGTCACAAATTTTGCTTGATATTCCCTATGATGGTACTTTCATTAATAAGTGTTGATGTGGTACAAAGACAAATTTTTTAGAGGTCAAGAAGCCCTGTGTGTATTTGCTTGATTCATGGATATAAAAAAAGTGCAATTTGGGTTTTGCAATATGTTGTTTACAGACTCCATGCTGGTTGGCAGAGAGGAGGTCAGTTTCTCAGAGACACCTCATTACGTTTGAACTCAAGATTATTTTCTAAGATTCTACAACAGAGGGATGTCAACGATACTGAATGGTAGTTTTGTGGCTCACTTCCTAATATCTGTATTACTCAGATTTGCAGTGGTGCAAGAATTAAACTGAGTTGATACTGTTGGATCTTTCTTTTTAAAAGAATGTTTGAAAAGTTCAATATTTGCATTTAATTATTTAAATGACAACATACTGCACCACTCATGTTTTTTCACACTTAGTATGATGCGTTTCAGGAGTCTACTCCCATTTTTAAGAGCTTTGGGTGTTTACATTATTACTGCATGTGATGACTGTGTTTGTGTTGGTAAGTTTCTATTGCCCTATAGTTTTGTTGTGGTTGTAGAGTACTGTCATTACTCATAAATTTGCACACACAAGTACACAAAGCAAACTGTGTGAAAGATGGTTTGCAAATGTGTGACTTTCTGCTTAATAGGAGGCACAATACTTTAAAATAATAGGAAGACAACTACAGGGCAAAAGAGGCATAACAACACATTTCCTACTCTGAATTTTGGTTCCTGTGTATCCATGAATGTCTGGACATTAACTTTGGTTCCACTGTCAGTCTTACCACATGGAAAGAATTTCTTCACATTTTGTAGAAGTCTTTGCAGCTATACTCTGCTACAGAAGTTGTCAGAGGCTTGATTAACTAGTCTTTTAAACTTGAGGCGAAGTTTATCTACATGGTCCTGCCCAAAGCTAAATTATTCACATTCCTATCTCTGTCTAGTTTACAGGCCATGTAAACCTTTGTTCATTTTAGCTACCCTCTAAAGTTTGGTAAGGGGTCAGGTGTATTTGTTGTCATTAGATCTAATATTATATTTCCATCATTAGTGCACTTCTGAACTACCTGTCCTAAGTAGTTTTCAGATAAAGCATTTAGTACTATATTGCAGGATATCTTGTTGTTTATCTGTAACTATCGAAATATGTATTTAAATATCCTACTCTATTAAGTTAAGTGGTTAACGGATAAATACATGACAAATTATACTCTGTTAGTTCCTGTATTTCATCAACATTCACTTAAAGTGCCTGATGGGTAAAGCTGACCCAAAGAATGAGCATCTGGTAAGTCTCAGGGCCATCTGAATATTGTAAAATGCTCTGGACATTTTTCTTTAAGCACTGGAGATCATTTTTGGAAGCATTGATCCTCTGTTAGCCACTAGCACTACAAAAGTGGACTTTGGTACCTTCTCTCTTTCACATGACTTATCCTCCTGGTGTTTGACTGTGCAAAAGTTTTATATTTGTGTGCAAGGTACAAAACATCAGTATAAGCTGGTTATGTAAATTTCAGTATAAAACAATATATGAACTGAGAAAATTACTTTGATTTTGCACAGAATACAGGTGCATTCAGAAATCACTTTCTGGATGATCGCTGTGTATCATACTGACCTGTTTCTTGAAGGTAAAGCCATAACCTGTAGTTGTAGTTGCACCGACATAGCGACCATTTCTAAGAATTGGCTCCCCTCCCCAAGGCCAGTAATCAACTTCATGGTCATGGTCTTGCAGGAGCAACTGCACATACATTCGCTTTACTCCTTCTTCTCTTTGTTTTAAAAGAGCATCTCGGCCTATGAAATCCAGGTCTTTCTGTTAATTAGAAAAAATTGATTATAAGCTTTAAATTATAACTCCATTACAATCACCTGACTAACATTTCTAACTTGAATCAAAACAAAATTGGTGTCAGTAGCATACTCAAGGCTTGATACTTTTCACGGTGTAGCTTAACTTTTGAAGTAGATTTGAGTGTGCTTTCTGCATATATGCAACTGGATATGAAAAAGAAATGCAGATTCAGAAGACAAGCAAAATAAAAAACTCACGTTAAACTTAACACGCCAAGAGCGACCACATTCTAGTGGAGTTGTAGTTGTGTCCAGATCTTGCCCCCAAAATGCATAAAATCTTTCTACTCGGATAGCTCTCATTGCATAATATCCAGCATGTTTTATTCCAAATTCTTTACCAACTTCCATCAGTCTTGTATAAACATGAAGAGCATACTGTTGAAAAATAATACAAACAGTACAGTGTTAATAAAAAGAAAAGAGACTTAAAATAAAAACAAAAATTAGACAGTGGTCACAATTGTTTACATATTTACTGGTTTAATATCATTTGCTTCAGATACTCAAGAGTCTTGGTTTTATTGAAGGCAGTATTTAGTAAATGTTAAAAGCTAAAAGAAGAATAGCATGAACAATTATAATAATCCTCCCAAAGAGAATTTATTTGTTTAATATGTTTTTTCTACTAATCAACACATGGTGAGGAATGAGTTATATCATATTTATCCAGACCACTTTAGACAACCTTCTCTATGAGTCATGAATAATTAATATACATTACCTCATTTGGTATGTAAAGCACATAACCAAGTTCTCCAGTATGTGTCAAGTTCATTGCTCGAATACCATTTGCCAGCCCAACATCAAGTTCCTGTGGGGAAAGATGCTAATTAATGAACAATGAACAAGCATATTCTTTGAAATTGGAACAGCCATTATCAATAATATTAATTCAGTAAAGTTTTTCATTTCCACCTATGTTGCATTATTAGGAGATAACCATAGCTCATCTACATCTACAAACACGCACTGCAAACTACTGTGGAATGCATCACAGGGATGTTTAGCACTGTAACACATATTAGGTTTTCTTCTAATATCAATCACATATGGAGCACAGAAGAATAACTGCTTAAATGCCTCTCTATGCCCAGTAATTAGACCAATATTGATGCCCTGGTCCCTTTGGTCAAAGGCTTCTGTCCAGTCACTCACTGACTAGTCTGAGATGGCACTAGAAGAAAGCAAGAACAAAGCAGAAGTTTTAAGTTTCACATTTAAGAAATCATTCGCACAGGAGGATCATACAAACACCATCATTTGACTGTTGTACTGCCTCCCACATGGAGGGCATAAAAATACGCATCCCTTGCACACAGAAGCCACTGAAAGAGTATTAAACAAATAAGTCACCAAGTTCAGAAAATAGTGGCAACTTCAAGCTTTGATTTTATGTGTGAGGCAGTGAAACTGGAAGCTTTGATTTTATGTGTGAAGCATGCTTGAAAAGCACAGTTGGTGGTGCACTGTGCACAAATGACAAGGATCTGGGTTCAAACCCATGCAACTTATACTTTCAACTCAATACAAATGGTCATTGTGGCTTACAATCTACCAAAAAGTAAAAATATTGTATCCACAGAAGAATTCATTTGAGTTAGCTGTATTTTCCTAACATACACAAAAAAAATTCTGTCTCAGTACCTGATTTACAAGTCAGCTTTAATAAATCAGTGCTCTGATAGCACACAGCATATGCATAACTTTAGCATTTATGCAGAAAAGTTTGAGTTACTGGTTGTTTTTTTATCACCAGATTTGAAAACATAAAAAATACCACAAACTTCTATTTCCAAATTAAGACTGTATAACACAAGATGACATTGAACATTCTCTATGAGAATATCACTAAATGTAAAGTTAAATTTTTTGCTTTCGTTTAACCATCTGATGATATGAGACCTGACCAGAAAATTTAGATATAGCAATGAATGTAATGTAATCAAGTTTTGCCAACATTCTTCAAAATATTACTTCTTTTTCTTTTCCTAGGAGTAAATGCATAATTCCAATTAACTGTGTTTCAATCTGTATTCTCATTTTTAGGAAGAATACGGTGATCAGTCCACCTTTAGGCACCACACATGTGGCTAATGGAAATGGAATGCAACTTACGAAATGCCAAATAACCTTTCTTTAAAACTAAGATCTGTACTGCATAACTACAATGTAATGTGCACTTACCTTGAATGTGAAGAAGGGGAATGACTTAGGGTTTAGATCAGAATCTGTTAGTAGAGAAAGCAGTTGTTTGGTGAAAGGTCCCATTATACAGATTGCAGTGTACATTGATGTAACATCAGACATCATAACAGAACCGTCAGAGGGCAGGTGTCGTTTTATCCAAGACTTGCATCTAGTTTGTTGGATTGTCGGAGCAATCATCATGTAACTACAAATTTAAAAGTATATACATATTTTTAAATTCTTGTGACTGGAACCCAATGAAAATAAAATGCATACTTACATGGCAAAACAATTCTTTTGTTATAAGCATTGCGTCTTTAAACTTACATTCATTGTGTTAATTAACAAGTTATTTTTAATATAACCACTGTCTAATATCCCACTGCACAAATCAAAGACAACTTTGTTTCAATTTTTTCACATGTGGTCAAGATTGTAAATTTAATTTGTAGCAGTTGCAGCAGCTTCCGCCATTAACACTTTCTTAGTAAGATGTGAATACATAATTCACATGTCTGTGTCGCATAAGGACATAGACAAATTTCAGGAGAAATGAGAGAAGGGGAAGGGTTATAGGACATGAAAAGAAGAGCATTACAGTCAATGACAAACACTCTATTTCAGTAAAATGACTGCTTAAACAACTACCAAAACACAAAATTAAACAGCAAAAGCAGTTCTTCCCTAATATTTTCTTTTCAGTTTTTTAAAAGCAGTTTTTCCCCATGAAGCCTTATTGAATTTATATCCTGAAAATCTCTGTGGAAATAATTCTGTAGCTGTTTGTTACTCAAAGAGAAATATCACAAAGAACTTTTCTGCTACTGAGAATGAATGGAAGTCTGAGCAGATTACCATCCCCTGTTTTAATCAAAAAAATTTTATTGTCTACACAATACCTGTACATGACCCTATATATCCTAGTAAATACATTTGTTACAAAAAATGTTTTTTTTTACACTGATGATGACTGACAGCCACTTGAAATTAGACTGAAATAAATTCACTGAATGTGAGTAACAAATAAGAGACTACGGTACAAAGATGCAGACAATACGACATACAGAAGTCTGGATCAGTCCAGGAGGCATGCACTGATAGCCTAATGGCAAGGCTCGTGATAAATGGGAAATCCTGGTCCGAGTCCTAGCCCGGCACAAATTTTCAAATGTCAGAAACAGGTAGACCATCTGTACATAAATCGGCTGACACAAAGTTATTCACATTCAGTGAATTTATTTCAACCTAGCTAATTGTTTAAAAGCCTGGGGCACAGTTTTTCTTTGGTGTGGGATTTTGTGGTCCACTTACTGATTCTCGGCCAGTCTTGCTAAGCTGCAATCATTTTCATAGCCTCCACGTTGATTCTGCATCCCAGTGTGAATAATGCCACCAATAGAAATGTCCACATCATTTGAACACAAATACTGTAAAGCATCCACCACCTCTGTTCCTTTGGACTGCAATACAAAAGGAATCTTGTAAGACACACTGTAAAAAATGTGAATCTGAATTAAACATACGAACCTTTTAAAAACATAAGTACGTATTTTATACAGGAGTGTAATAATTCAACAACATAATTATTGTGCCTCTTTTAAAATAAGTGATACCAGAAGATCCCAACGGTCCTACCTAACATGGAAGAATGACTTTATTTTACAGATAAAATTACGAATTAAGGACACGTAATTTTGAAATCAGCAGCTGTTTTGCTTGGTTTTCAAATTTCACATGAAACTGAATGAGACATTAACAAATCACAACACAGTTTTTTGTCTATACGTTTTCCTGTATACTTGGAAAACAGTCACCAAGTGTACGGCAGTGAATACTTTAGATCTTATCATATATTAATTAATGGTTCTTCTTTTCACTTACGTGCAGACTGCAGAGAGAATAATTGTTTGTAAGTTGATAAGCCCGTTTTAAGTATCCTAATCTTAACAACTGGTACAAAAAAATGTGTAGAAAGCTGAATGATTTTGCTGAATTTCTCACTGAGAACATGGTATTGATATTTTGTAAGCAGACTGTTGAGTGATACTTGGTATCTTTGTTCATGTGTCTGCCAAGTCAGGTTTTTCAGCTTTTCTATAAGTTATTATTTATTCCAATATTTTTAAATGACTGGCAACTCTGTCAGGCCAAGCTCATATGTATATCATAAATGGAAGCAGTATCTAATAAAAGTGTGTGTGTGTTTCGTAAGTAATCCCTTTGATAAAACATTCTGTTATATCCTTCTTATACATGGAAACACTCTCCTTTCATTACCCACAAGTGTGAACACTAAATTATATATTATATAAATCATATTTCATGGAGGATTGGAGTGAGCTGTGTTGTGGAAAGAAGTCAACGGTGTACATTTTATTGTGTAATACAATGAAATAGCTTAACTTTATAGTATTACAGTGCTAATATTAATTGTACAACGAAAAGTTCAGGTTGGAATATAAACAGTTGTGAAAAAAATATATTGCTGCTCACCACAAAAATGACTACTCATGATAAAGATGATATGTTGAGTTGCAAACAAACACAATGAAACATGTCATATGTACCGTAAGTAGCAAACTATCCTTTGCATAATTGTTAATATACTTACACACAGGGTGCTCTAAAATTCACCTTACAAACTTCCAGGGTTGGTAGAGGGGTCTGAATAGATGATATTTTGAATTGGAGCCCTGGTATGGAAATGAACCATTTCTGTGGTACAACCATTTGAAAATGTGTTGGTAATGTGACCACTTTCACAAGTAATTTATTAGATATGGCCCAGTACTTCATTTGTTTTACAATTCCATTCACGGATGACCAAAGAAACAAATAGGAAACTGCATCAGTTTTCATAAACACTGTTGTTCTGATCCACTACAAGTAAGCTGGCACCACCAAGCTCAGTGCATACATTGTACCTATGAATGATGGGGTACAGACACAGTACCATACCCGGTGAATCTCCAACTGTCTCACATTGACCACAAGTCAAGCCACCTGATCTTCTTCTGTCTCTACAGGAGTCTTGTAAACCAAAATGTTCATTTGACCCCAGAGGAAAAATTCCAATGGAGTCATACCCTGTGGTCATGGAGGCCATGAGACTGGATCACCTTGTCCTACCAATCTGTGTCCAAATTGATGGTCCAGATGTTCCTGAACATTATGTGAAAAGTGAGTGGATGCTGTCACATTGCTCTAACACTCACAAACAAATGAATGAGGCTTGAACTAGGTCAGAGAGGTAAGACAGACATCAGATGACATTAGCTGATCCGATGTTATCACCCACCGATCCCACAATGGCTACTCCATTGCATACCTAACTAGCAAACATGTTGTCAGATGGCTGTAGGATAGAAATGGTGTATTTCCAGATGTAAGTTCCAGTTCAAAGATTGTCTTCTCAGTCTGCCCAAAAGTTCTAGAACTTTGTAAAGAGAATTTTAGAGCACCATGCATAATCTAATGTATTAATGCTAGGTGATCCTGTAAAGATACTTTTCAGTGGAGTAGGAGCTGGCCTGTAGAATATCCTTTAATTAATTTTTGAACTCCCACATGACATTTAATATGCTCTGGCAGGTAGCTGAATACATGTTTACCCATGTTTTACTCCTTTCTACTCTAATGTTTAATTCATGTAGTCTTTTCAGATATTTTTTTGTTCCTAGTATTATTATAATCACACTTTGTACTACTTTTTGAGGAAAGAGAAGTATTGGTAACAAAAAAGGACATTAATGTATATAACTGTATGTTAAGCAACCAGTTGCATAAAAGAAATTTAAGTTCTTTACCTGAAGAAGGGTATTAAATGCTCAAAACTGGAAAAGAAATTAAATTTTTTTTCTGCAACTGGTTGCTTATTATTTCATTATATATGATTACAGGATAGATAAAATACTAAAATTAATGAATGTATTGTGAAATAGTTGTCATAATACAAATTTCAGAAGAGGTCTCTGTTGCATGTACTAGAACTAATACCACATAAAAATCTCTCAAGACGCTTTTTCATTCTGAAACTTTTAGCCATGTAATAATACAATGAATGTTTCACAGCTGGTATTTACTTCTGCTAAAATTTATGGACTGAGGGATCATTTCAATGCAGAATATAATTCAGTAACATTTCATTCCTATAAATTCAAGGCCTCTGTTGCTTTCTACTGCCACTGTTTAATCACTGATGACGTCCCCCCACAGGTGGTAACAAACCTTCTGGGAGTAGTAAGTTTTTATAGAACTTAATCCCTGTAAGTTATTTTCCTCCCTCCCCCCTACCCCCAACCAAAAAATTATATTATTCATTAGTTAATGAAAATATGTAGAATAAACTTACTTCTTCAGTTTTAAATTTGCTATAACTATAATCATGCATACTGTAAATGTACAGGGTGTCCATAATAGTTAGGCGAGCTCATCTGTCACTGCAAGGTCGCACCATATTAGATGGGAGAAATTTGTTTCGAATTGTTCTGCGGTCAAAAACCGCATTAAAAGTGAAATGGTGTCAGTTTTTAATTTTTCTGGGGAAAAAACTTCATAAAAAGCAAAATGACATTGGTTTCTAATTTTTGCAAGAATGACGAAAGACATGTTCAATACAATGGCCACCGTTTTCTTCCCAAGTTGAAATAGAGAACTAGCATGTTCCACAACACACTGGAGTGTACTGGAGGGTGTCACATTTGGAGTTTATTATGCAATGTGTGCCTTCAATTCAGCTGTGTTCAAAACTGGTGCACTGAACATAACATCTTTTAGATAACCACACAGCCAGAAGCCACACAGATTAAGATCAAGTGATTTGGATTGCCAGACTGTAGGAAAATGATGGCTGATAATCTAGCATTTCTGAAATGCCTCTGCAGCAGCACTTTACTGGTTGTGCAATGTGCGAAGGAGTATCATCATCACATTTACCACTGATGGTACAGATAACAGGACGTGCAGGACTCATCTCCTCGAAAAAAAAAATGAGGCCCTACAATGAAAGATGCCATTAACCTGCACCACATGATCACCTTTACAGAATGAAGTGGTATCAGTTGAGGTGTGTTTGTATTGACATGTTTCTGGAGACAGAAATGAGCTTTATCTGTCTGCAGAATGTTCCATGGCCATTCATTGCCCACTTCCATGTGAACAAGAAATTTTAGAGCAAATGTTTGTGTTACTGGCAGGTCAGCAGAAAGAAATTACTGAACATGGATGATTTTGTATGGATAGCAATGCAGGATGTTTCACAGGAGCCACGTCCAACATTTTCAGCCCTGACCAACATTCAGCCAATTGCTCATGCACTGCATGTATACACACCACCACAACTCCTCCGCAATGGTGTGGCCACACCTTCGACAGATGTCGGATCAACTACTTTCCTCCCTCTGTCACATTGCACTTCAAAAGAACCTGTCTTATCAAATTTTGTAATCAGTTTCTCCAGACCCTTAGCAGGTATTGCACCAATGCCTTTTTTCATGCCCTTGAGTGTCTGGAAGTTCTTACGAATGGTGCACGATCTGTCTAGGAGACAGTCATGTAGGGCATCTCAGATGCAATCTGAGAAACAGCCATGTGCAGTGCATCTGATGGTGTGCATATTCTTATAATTATTTTTTTTGTTCCATGACATTTCCCAATGCATCAATAATATGCTGTTCAAATTTGACATCTTTCTGAGCAGTGGTTCACTTTCTACAGTATTTTGAAACTGGAGCTTTAATTGTGGACACCCTTCAGTTGAGCTACAGTGCTTCATTACTTCTAGGGTACTGTATTCCCAATTCAGGTTGTTACTGACAGCAATCTGGAAAACTGAGTATTATCCACTCTTTGTATTTCATTATTTGAACAGACTGTGGTCATAGCTTCTGGAGTTCTATGAATACAACTGAACAAAATTTAAAGATAATCCATTTGCTTAAAGTAACCTCACACATTCTTATTCCAGATATTAATTTGTGTCACATATCAGAATTTTGACTCACTGATATTTCAATTAATTGGCACTATATTTTTAGCGATATGCACAGCTGTACATTCCTCGACATCAATGGTTGACTAGAAACTACATTCTGCCTTACATTACTGGTGTGATACTGAGCTTTGCACTATATATTGCAACAGCATCAGAAAACACTTTATTTTAAATAACTGCAGACTTTGAAAATGATCTGAAGCTACTGCAGTTATTATCTACCATGTCATTAATAAGCAAACAATAACACTAGTGCCACTAGGACTCTTCTCTAAGGCTCGTTTTATCATCTTAATTAGACAAATAGTTCATCACCACTTTTACATGTAATTCACTGAAGCTAGTTCAGTTCAGAAATAAGAAGTGAATACCTGTTCACTATTACTTTTAGTAGCCACTGGGATCTAAAGTGTATGAAAAATTCTCAAATTTGGACACCAGTAACAAACTGTTCTCAGTACTAACATACAAAAAATCAAGTCTCCAGTTAAGTCTACATAATCTTATTGATACTCTAACTGTTTGATGAAACTGCAGATATTTTCTGCTACTAGCATGTATACTGTCAGTGCCACTAGCATGTATATTTCTAGATCCAGTGCTGTGACACAGTGTTCAAAAAGTTATAGTGATTTCAACAGTATTCTGCTAAAGAAAACACATCATCTTATATTCCATTTGCCAATTGAGTCACTTACAGTGATAAGAGAAATAAATGCTATTTTATGAGGCTGTTATGTTTTGATAAAAAAGGTAAATCAGCCATCAATCTGACAATTGACTTGAACATCACAATGCTTCACTCAGCTTGGCCCTACCTTTGACCTTTGCAGTAACACTTACGCAGCCAATTAAAGGGGACCTCCACTGTGCAGTGCAGCTTGCCATTTCACACACAGAAGATGCTAAAAGATTGCTGTTTCAGAGGCATGGCTCACTCCAAAGTGAAGTGTTTCACTTTGCTACTACCCCTTTCAGCAGTAACTGTATTTGCTATTGAGCTCTTTCTTTCAGAATAATGTAAAATAAAAGGCAGCAAATGTAAAAATTAGAAATAATTGGGGTAAGATGATTACTACTCTGGTGAGACTGTATGCTCTTAGCCAATTAGGTGTGCAAGCAGCCTCTTACCAGAAGCATTCAGATGCAGAACATGTCATGAGTTATGTTATATTGTTATAACGTGTAAAGATATGCCATGATGATTACCAGTAAGACACTGGAGCTAATTTTTAAAATACTAAAAGCAACACGAGAGAAGCGTAACATAATTACCAATTAAAACATTATATCAAAATAATAATAGCTGTTGTGCAAGCCAGTTGATCACATTAATCTCTGACTTTTTGTAGCTAACTTGTTTCATTTGCATGCATCTGTGCAGGAATCTGATTTACAGGGTGACTGTAAATAAAGTTCCAGTTACAAAACAATGTAAAAAAAGAACCACTGCTCAGAATGATGTCAAATTTGAATGCAATATTATCAAAAAAGTGGGAAATGTTAAGAAAACAAATAATATGTAATAAAACTTTTACCAGTAGATAATATTATTAGCATCATAATGTCAATGGACTTGGCAGAAATGACAGATGAAACGCAATATGACAGCTATGGTGTGAGTTGCACATTAAACCAACCATACTGTGTAATGGGCATGACTGCACAAGTTTTAAATTCAACAGGTGTGACACTGTTCGTTAGGTAAGGCAATCCACCGTGCCAATGTCATATAACACCGTACGGGAAAAACTGATTTTTAATTGCCCTGAGGCCAAAAATTGCATTAAAAGCAACAATGACATGGGTTTTTAATTGATGTGAGATGGGCACAAGACATATTCAGTGTGCCGTCCACCATTTTCTGCCACAAGCTGAAATCGAGAAATATGTTCCACAACAGATCTGAGTGTGTCAGGGGTCATGTTCAGAATGTGTAGCACAATGTGCCCTTCAGTTCAGCTACATTTCTAATCAGAGCACTGAACACAAGCATATTTTTCAGATAGTCCCACAGCCAAAAGTCACAAGGATTAAGATCACGTGATCTGGATGGCCAAGATGTAGGAAATGATGGCTGATAATTCTAGCATTTCCAAACTGCGTCTGCAGCAACTGCTACAATGGCTGTGCAACGTGTGGAGGATCTCTGTATTGCAAAAAGAAAATAATCCTACCCACACATCAATGCTGTTGAAGGGTTGGAATTACATTGGTGTGCAAATGGTTCTCATAGCACTTACCCATGGCAATACAGGTAACAGGACCAGTAGACACATCCCCTTAAAAAAAATATGGATCTACGATAAGCAATGCCTTCAACCTGCACTACACAGTTATCTTTGCAGAATGAAGTGGTACCAGTTGATATGTGAGTGGATTTTCTGTTGCACATATTCTGAAATTCTGTGTATTGACTTTTCTTTAGAAATGGAAATGGGCTTCATCTGTCCACAGTGTGTTCCATGTCATTCATTGCCCACTTCCATGCAAGCAAGAAATTCTAGAGCAAACATTTGTTTTACTAACAGGTCAGCATGAAGCAGCTTCTGAAAATGGGTAATTTTGTATGGACTGAAATGCAGGACGTTTCAAAGAATTTTATGTGTCATGTTCATAGCCACGTGCAAAGTTCAGGCAATTCCCTGCATGTTTGCACATTACTGCAAAGCTGTGGCTCCATCTTCTACTGGCATGGGATCAAATGTTTACCTCCCTCTGCCACACTGTAATTCAAAAGAACCCGTCTTTTCAAATTTTGTAATCATTTTCTCCAGACCCTTGGCAGGCACTGGACCAATGTTTTTTTCATGCCCTCCAGTGTCCAGAAGTTCTGCAGTGCTACTGGTGCAAGTCACCATTCTTGTAAAGGTTTCCCAGCAGTGTGTGATTCTGCACTGAGACAGTCACACCGAGTATCTCGGGTGCAAACTGAGGAACAGCCATATACCCCGCATCTTTTACTTTGCATATTCTGCTGCTTTCAGCAGTGTTAAAATTTTTGTGAATTTTTGTTTCCATAACATTTCCCCCTCCTTTGATAATATTCCATTCAAATTTGCTGCCATTATGAGCAGCGGTTCTTTTATTTACAGCATTTGGAAACAGAAACTTTAATTATAATCGCCCTATATATCTGCAGGAATTTTCCTTCTTTTCATCATTTTTACTTCCACCAGTTTCATTGTGAAAACATATACAAACTTTTGGCAGTATAACTGTCTTATTTATGACTATAATTTAAACATTCATCTTTTTAATAGACTCTTTTTGGGCAGTCAGTTACATTAAAGGATCCATTTTTAGGGTGCTGTACGTCAATCGACAAAAATGGAACCCTTTACAGTCCTTCTGTATCTCTGCCTTTTAAAAGCCCTTTTTCTGAGGAATGGGCAGATGTATCATTTGAAATTCATGGCACACGCTAAGGTCTATGTTTCCTTGGCGGTATACAAACTGAAGTTTCTAAGCCAGTGCAGTCAAAAAATGTGGCCATTTATGTCACATATTTTCATACTCAAAAAACTACTCATCAAAACCTATAGGGTATTTCCTGTACAACTGGAATCACGAGATTTTGGAAGAAGCAAGGCTTCAAAGTACAACTAAAGAAAAAAGTCTGAAAACTGTTAATCTGTAATTATACCACATGAAAAAAAATTTTGCATTTCTTTTCCAACTGCCTGTCTGTTTGTTCGTCCATCTGTTAGGGCCCCTTTTTCTTGTGGTCGGGTAAAGGTATCATGTTGAAATTTATTTCAAATACTAAGGTCAAGTGTCCCTCGGCACTCTAAAAAATGTAATCATCTAACTTAATGCAATCAAAAGATAAGTCTGTCTACGTCACATATTCTGATACTCGCAAATACACTCATCAATACCAGGTACTTCTTGTTGACTATAATCATGGAATTTGGCAGGAAGCAATGTTTAACATTACAAGTAAAGGAAAAATTTGAAAATTATTAATTTGTAATTATGATACAGGAAAAAAATATTTCTTTTGTCATTTGCTACCTGACTTCAACTGTAAAATTAAAACATTCTCACAAGTCTTGGAAATCATGAGACCAATATCATGCCAGTATCAGTGTTGATAACAGGCAAAAATCATCAAGATTCTCGATTCTTGGGATGAATAACCAATCTATATACATAATTAACTTTGTACAGAACCCACAGAATGCGAGTCCTACCCACATCTAGCCAATTTTTTAAAAACTGTTTTCAATTTTCACTAGTTGTATTTATAAAGCTGCTGAAATATTGCGTAAAGTTTATTTGAGGAGTGTGTGTTAGCTATCATCCCAAGAAAGCTTTCAAAATCAGTTTTCATCACATGGTGGTGGCAGGAGAACACTCCCTCCTACTGTCGATTCATGTGTAGATTTTTTTTATCCATCCAATTACATTATGTTTTCAAAAATTGGTTATTTTTGTTGATGTTTTTCATGATGAGATTTAAATAATCAGCACATTAAATAAGAAATTTCTTTGCTTATTGAAAGCCTCCCAGTCTCTTGCAAATTTGAAATTAAGTTATTTACTGATTTCAAAATTTTATTTTCAATGTCTACGTAGTATTTACATACCCACAAATCAATTTTTGTGAAAGAGGAATAATCACTGAGACCAACTGCCTCCCGACAAGCTGCATATTCTTCACTAACAACATCAAACCAAGGGGGCTTCACAAATGTTCCTGTACGTGCTATCCGAAATGGAATTGTTTTACCTTTTTGGTACCCATGAACAGGTCCACAAGTGTCTGTAAAAGGTGTAAGCATTATATTATTTCCAACAAAATATCCACTGCAAAAAATACATCATTACAGAATGTATTAAATATCAATATTCTCTTACTTTACTGTAATTTGACTTCATAGCTATACTGAGTCATATTTGTGGCATAATAACTGCTGCAGAAGAACGACTGAAAAACTTCTGTAGAGTCTTTGTGACAAATTTGGAAACAAACTGTAATTGATAGAAAGACATTCTAAAGTGTGCGGTAGAAGAAATCCAATTGAACACTGAGTGTACACTGATTCATTAGATGCCGATATAAACACTCAGCTTTTTTGATCTTTCATGATGTGGAACAGCCAACACAGTCACAGAAAAAAATTAAACAAGGAGGGCAACGATTCTTCTGTTCCATGGTATTTCCATCCAAGTAAGAATTATTATCTCACTCTATCACAGCTTTCATTCTGCTGTCCAATTAGGATTAAGGAAATCATTCCACCCACTTTTCCACAAGAGAAGAATGAATTCATTCAGGTATCTATTTCAGACTGTTGAAGGCAGACTGAATAGCAAGTCACACATTCTCCCACATGTAGTCAGTCTCATTACTTATAGAAATTTCAAATTCCAAATACTACCAGCTGAAAAATGATATAAGCAATGAACCGCTATCGACAGAACGAGAAGCAACAATATGGTGAGATGTTCAAATGCGACCAATACCTGCAAATCAAAAACTATTGTGTGTGCACCAAAGTGTTGTGGTAAATCACATCAAAAGTTATTACATTCTCTGAATACACCGTGCAATTTGTAAATTGATTGTGTACAGTGACTACACCAAATCTGAGACCTTTTCAGGTCTGTGGACAGGAAGTAGAAGACACTCTCAATGATTAATGAGGAACAGGAGAAAAAATATAATTCACTGGTTAATGAGAAACAGGAGAAAAAATATAATCAACAAACAAGGAATATCCAATGGTGCTGAAAACATTTCAGAACTACTCTCAAATTTGGTATTTGTTGAAGATACTTAATGATATAACCAGTTCCACTTTAGAAATGCAAAAATGCAGAACATGGTATAATTAATATGAATATCTTACGGAATACATAAAGCAAGGGCAAACAGAAACATCAAATGAATCACAGGAAATGGTTAACGGGAAATAATATTAGAATAATTAAAATAATATCTGAAGTAATGCACAAGATCACTGGAAGGCCTTAGGCAGGAGCTTACAGTTGAACTATGAACTTTATGAGAAAAAAATGGTGGAATAATCTGCAAATTTTAAAGAGAGAGTGAAAATTCCAGGATCAAACACAAATTGTCATGTGAGATGAAGTGCTAACACAGAAGACATCAAAATAATGGTAGGTGTGCAGGACAAAACCATTGAGAATATTAAAGCAGAAGAGGTAAGCTTTGGTTTGAATGCAGAACTACCATAGGGGATATGAACAAAGGCTGTGAAACTGGAAGGGAGATACTAATGGGTCTGGTCATTTATACTAATCTGTGTGTGAGTGGAAGGGGTGAGCAGGTACCCTGAGTACATTAACTAGAAAAAAAGTGATCGTTCAACAGCTATCTCAATTTTCTGAGATGTTAAATGTGTGTGTGCACCATATGACAGTCAGCTGTGAGTGAGTGTCTGCTTTTCCTCATTTTTTGTTTGATTCTTCCATCTTTTGACTTTTCTATTATGGTAACTTTTTTAATTTTCTCATTTTCCTTGTCAGAACAAACCAGGAGAAAAAACTGTATGCTATCCTAAGAATGTGATGAGAAGTTGACTTATTCTCTTTAGAGTTGATTGCACATTTAATACTTTCTCTCAGTTTTAATTTATAAGAGTTGAGTATACTTGTGCAGTGGCTGCAGCAAGAAGAGCTACAATACTGGCTAGAGATTCTCACAGTCAATACTTTACTGAACGTCCAAATTGCCTGTGCATGAACTTACTAAATTAACACTTCTGGTGCCAGGACAAGAATGCTGTCTCAACTCAGTTATGGTGGAAATTTGTATTCATGGCACAACAGCCAACAGTTATACTAAACTGCAGAACAACAAATACAAGGACATGGAATTTAACATTTGGAATCAAGCAGAACAGGAAAATCACAAAAGGAGAGAAGACCAGGGTTTAACATCCTGTTGACAGTGAGCTTAATGGAAATGCCAGCAATAACAGAACAGAATATAAGAGATGAACTGTGAAGAGAAGGTTTCCAAAATTAGCAGAAAAGATGCAATGCAAACAGGGATTAGGTGAAGTAAGTCTAAACAGGGAAAACTCAAGATGATAACATAAGTAATTGTGTTAATATACATTACACAGTATTTTGCGAGAAATGAAGCCAATATTGTTAATAAATATTTTCTCAGTAGCATCATTGAGTAAAATAACTCAGAAGGTGATATATTGTGTGGTTTCAGATTACAAAAGCTTCATCTGTCTACTTTATGATTTCACTCATTTGCTTCACAGTCTTACATTTTGTTGTTTTTTATGAATTTTATAGCTTCTGTCTACTGAAAGTACAGTTTAACACAATAATGAACGTCTGGTTACAAGGCATATGAATTAACACACTCATCTGCTCTTTCTTCCAAGCAATACTACAGAATTTGGCAGATAACGAATACCAAGTTATGGCCACATATGATATTGCTTTGAGGTGTAACAAACAATCCCACAAAATTTATTCAAAGTCATGGATATGACAAGGGTTACTTTGAAAACAGTGTATATGAGATCAACACTGTTACAATGCATAAAATAAAAGAATATCTGATATCAAGACACAAAATATATTTACTCTTATATAAGAAATTTGTCATGTAACTTACCACTCTGAACAGTGTTCTCTGGATCAAAGTAAGAAGGTCTCTCATATCCCATGACCTGTCCAAAGACTGCTCCAGCATCTTTCAGTTTTGGATAGATTGGTGACATTCGCAGTTTGCGGCCAGTTTTAAACTCATGGAACGGGTAGTTAATACCATAATGCATTCCTGAAGAATAGAAAGGGGGGCTTTTGCAGTACCATTAAAAATAACAGTTCTTTCAACAGTTTTCAAGGAAGGACAAAGTATTATGTTGCAGTAAACAAATGGTTAAGATGCTGTATAAAGTAGATAATCAAAACACATAAACAGGATTAAAACTGAAGATGAAGGTAGGACTCCACTGAGGATATGTAAGATATCAGCCAGATGAGATACTCAGCCTGGCACCCAGGTACAATAACCACTTGTTGGCATCTGTGGAGCTTGGAGCCATGGGGTGAAGGATGCCATAGGGTTCACCACCTTCTCCTCCCCAGCCTCCATTGTATGTTTGAGTGGGCACTGACTGGACGTGGGTCCATATTGTCACGCTGGAGTGAGAGCAGACATTCGCAGATGTAAAGGCACTTTTCAAAGGCAGGAATGACAAAAGGACATGTCTACAGGACACAGAACATTAAAACTTTACACATAAGACACAACTTGTCAAGTAAGGGAATGTCTTCTAAGAATAACTTTTTTGGCAGCTGTATGTGGTCCTCCTACTATGGGAATTGTGGGCATTATTCTACAGTTAAGGAAGTTGTTGCAAAATAGTTTCATTGGCCTGAAAAAGAATATCAGTTGGCCAATCAGATGCATGGTCACATCTCTGCAGAATGTTAGGAGAGAGATAACCCACGTGGGTGACTTTACTTTGAGACTAAACAAGAGACACTTCTCGGCAAGCCTTGAGAGAAGGAATTCCACTTTGAGACTCCAGAGTGGTCACTTGAAGGGACCTGGGTGAGACTTCGCTTGTGAGTGTCACTGCCACTAAAGCCAAACATTCTACTCTGACTACTGCCGAAAGACATACTTCTCACCACATTCATGCTGCTTCAAGCTGACGCTGCCAGCTGACTCCAGCCAGCATTCAGCCATGCCATCAGCAGCCCAACCATTGTCTGGTAAATGACTTGCACTACAGCACTCCCATCAAAGTCCTGGCAGTTTTGTTTGTCCCTTTAGCAACCACAATTAAAACCTCAGTAACAATCCTGAGAACCTTTTTACTGTTAACGGTTACATGATTGTCTTACTATTAATGGTTACATGATTTTTTTATTTTCATTGGTAATGATGAAAAGTGAGTAGTATTTTGTCAAAATAAACGTTTGTGACAATCTATGTACATTCTTGCAGTTAGGGTATTCACCATTGCTGAAAAATGTGAAGTCCAAATCGTTATTGGGCAAGGGGTACTCAGTGTTTTTTTGAACCTGCCTTGGCCTGCAAAACTTCTGTTTAGGGTGTGTGAGACTGTCAAGATAAAGCATCATGGCAAATTGTCCAACAGGGTTTCTTTGCTTAACGACACCCCAGGTAATTCTGCTAAGGACACACACACCCATTCTGCTCCTTTGAGCTATCATTTATTGTCTCCTCCTGTGGGTAAAAAACGGCTGTGTGGCAGTCATTTTCAGAACAGCAATGAGTGGTTTTTTGAAGCAAAACAGTTTCTAAATAGTAAACATGCAGATTTATACCACTAAGGTTACCACCAAGTTATCCATGATTGGAAAAAATGTATCAAATTGAAGAGTGTGTATGTACAGGATGATTCTCCCAATCACAGAGTTTCATGATGACAGCTTTTTTTTTTTTAAGGTGATAATTATAATTTCATGACCACCCTACACCTGCATTGGCTTTTAACAGTTGAGAGCCAGTTGTAGCCTTATTCGCTTACATGTCCTGTGTTTGATGTGGTTAGAGTTTGCTTGGATTAGCAGCAAACCTTGTTAACAGACCTGTGATTGGAAGGCCATTTATGAATGTTAAGAAAAGGAGTGGAAGCAGTTTTGAACACTGTTGGTCTGTGTATTTTATGTTGCCCCATTCTGATTTTAGTTTTATTTATATGTTTCAACATAACCTTCTTCCTTCTGTTATGAAAGTAAGTCTTCATCGATGAAAAGGGGTTCCATTAATGGCACACAAAGTTCTGCTTACCAAGTAAACATGTAAGTTTTGCACATTAAAGGCCTCGATAAGGTCACAGAGTACACAAATGGATACAGATACTACATAAAAGCATACAGAGTGTACAAAAAGCATACTTAGTTTTGCTTGCTCCAACAGGATTTTGTTTGTAAGGTCTTAGACATAAGTTCCTTGACAAAAGCCAAACTGGAAAACAATTAAAAAGTTTTGATCAGAAAAATGAGTCATATTCTATCATAGGCCATGCTCTCAAAAGTCTCTGAAAAGCCTGGAGGCTGTGAAACGGGTCGGTAACAAGTAGTTGATTGCTTAGAATGATTTTTATATATCGATGATACTACACCAAATTTAAGCTTCTCTGCAAATATGCTTCAACAACTGACTGATTACAATGATTTTACACCTAAAAACACCCTTAACTAGAAGAATTGCCAGTTTTTGGTGGTCTGATGATTTTTGTAATCTTCTTAAGGGCTGATTTTTTTAAAATTGGTATCTGTTGGTGGTGCAGGCAGTGTTTGCCAAAGTAAATATAATAGTTCTGTCTTTCAGTGTTTATCATTATGAGCAATGTTTGCTGCCGCTGGGAGTAAATAATCATTCTATTTGCTCCCTGATGATTGTAAAGTGTAATGGCACTTTTGCCTACTTTATAAGGATTCCAAACACAGGAACAGCACTGCCGAATTGGCACAGACACTAAATGCTAATGCCTTGTCAAGCAACCATTCCCTTCTGTCATTAGCTGTTCATCTCAGTTCCCATGTAATTGTCAGATCCTATCATCTTCACGATGTGTCTCAAATATTTCATCCCAGGCCATCCTTTTCTTTTCGATGGCAGCACTTTCCCTTCAACAGTATTAATGATGACACAGACAGAAAATTTCATTGTTCTCTTTTTCATTTCCTTTGCTAATCTTCTCTCTTCGTTTACTCCCATTTAGACTTACAGATTAGTTTTCCCTTTTGTCTACCTCAATCATGTCTTTTTCCACTAAATCCACATTTCAGCAGTTTCAAGTAGATTCCATTCCAGTTTACTCAGCTTCCAACTTTCTCTTCCATAGAGCAGTGTACTCAATACAAATGATTCATCGCAGGATTCTCTGATTTAATTTTTCTTAGTCTCAAATGGCTGTTTTGCCAGTGCAGTTCTTCTCTTCACTTCCATTAAGCATCTATTGTCCTCTGTGATTACACTACCAAAACTGTTTCACCTGATCAGTTCTAATGTCACCAATTTTTATATTGGTTTTAATTATTCCCA
This sequence comes from Schistocerca americana, assembly GCF_021461395.2. Lineage (NCBI taxonomy): Eukaryota > Metazoa > Arthropoda > Insecta > Orthoptera > Acrididae > Schistocerca > Schistocerca americana. The sequence continues at coordinate 333,749,924 of NC_060122.1, read as the reverse complement.
TATTTTTCTGTTCTGTCATTACCTTTGCTTTCTGCTTGTTCACTTTTAATTTCCATAGTTTAAGAATGTGTGATAGGACTTGCAGCATTCCATTAATTTCATTTAGGAATATCTGTAATTACAAGGGCTATTCAGAAAGTAGGGAACATTTTGGCATTAACAAGAACACTAAATACAAGAAATACATTTTACTATATACATCTGAAAGAGCAACTGACATACTACTTTTCCACATAGTCACCAAACATATGGGGGCACTTATCATAGCGGTGGACAAGCTTTGAAAGACCTTCGTCGTAAAATTCTGCAGCCTGAGACTTCAGTCAAAGAGTCACGCCTGCCTGGAGTTGCGCGTCGTCATCAAAGTGCTGCGTTGGAAGCCAGTTCTTCATCTTGGGAAACAAGTGGAAGTCACTTGGTGCACGATTGGGGCTGTAGGGCAGATGAGGGAAAATTTCCCATTTGAATGAATTAATTTAGTGCGGTTTGCTGTGCGAGATCGGGCATTTTCTTGCAAAAACAAAATTTGAGGTACCTTGGCTTTTGAGTGACAATTTCAAACAACAAAGTCCTTGAAACTTGTGGAAAAGAAAGTGAAAGCTCCGTTATTGGGAAGTGACGGTTTTAAAGAACTGATTGCTCGACTTTACTGACAAGATCGTCAATCACAATACTCAGACGTCCACTCTTCTCTTCATCATGAACGTTGGTTCAGCCATTTTAAAACCAAATGCACTATTTCAGGATGGAACATTCACTCATTACGTTGTTTCCATACACTTCACACAGTTCACGATAAATTTCTGTAGGTTTTAGGTTTTTTGCCAACAAAAACCGTATCAAAGATTGGACCTCACAACTGGTAGGATTTTAGATTGCAGCGCAAATTTCAAATTTGAATATAAAAAAAACCAGATGCCCAGAGACATTACCACTGTCACAGATGGATGCCAACTGAGCTGCCGAGCATGCACATACCAAAATATACGCAATCAGCGCGTGCCTAGCGGCGTCAGTCAGAAATGTTCCCTGCGTTCTGAATAGCCCTCATATCACAATGTCATCAGAAAATCTGATACAATATATCCTCCACCATTGGCTTTTATTCCTTTTGTCTTCATCTTCAAGATTTGAATAGCTTCCTCAATGAACACATTAAATAAATATGGAGATAGAGGACATCCCTGTGTAACTGCTTTTTTAACCCTGACCTCTTCCTCTACCTTAATGATGTATACGCATGTGCTTACTGACTGTTATGTTCATGATTTGGTCTTTCCAGTCAAGTCCTGTTTCTTCATAGTGCTAAAGAGGAGCTCCCAGTTCACATTGTGAAAAGTTTTTTCTAAGTCTGAAAATAGAATACCTTCTTCTATTCATATCCATCCATCCTGTCCAATAGCAATATTACGATGTTGAGTCACAGACAGGCACAACAAAAAGACTGATAAACAAGTAAGCTTTCGGTCAAGAAGGCTGCTTCCAAATTAGACAACATGCACGCACACACGCATGCACACACACATACCTCACTGTTTGTGTGCGTATGTATGTCATCAAATTCAGAAGGAGGCCTTTTGGTCAAAAACTTACTAGTTTAGCAGTCTTTCTGTTGTGCCTGTCTGCAACTCAACATCTCCACTATATAGTGAGTAGCACTATATCCTTTTCATAATAATGACATTATTCCATCCTGGATTATTCATTATTTGACTTCTCTCCAACAGCATCCACAAGGCCTTACTTCCCTTGTTCTTATGCCTTCTCCAAATCCAAATAGGTCTTCTCCAGTACACTTATCTACTTTTTCTTTTATCCTCATGTTAACTATATTAATAAAGTATTTTGGAGACTTGATAACGTTGATATTGTTGTATAATTGGTGCAGTCAACTGCCTTTCCTATTTTATGCATGGTAATGGTTATGCATTGTATGAAGTCTTCTGGAATGACACCTCTTTTGTTGCAGTCATTTATTACTCTAAATAATTGGTCTTTCAAGTTGTTATCTAAAGTTTTCAGCAATTCTGCAGGAATGTCATCAGTACCAGTCACTTTTGATTCTTTGATACTCTGAAGGACATGTTAAAATTCATGTCTAATTACTGACAGACATTACATTTCTCTTTCACATTCAATGATGTCTCCAATTAGATTACTTTCATTCGTGAAATCCCTATCATACAGCTCTTCCTTGTGTTCTAGCCAATGAGCACATATCTCGTAATTGTCTATCAGTGGTATACCCATTTTATTTTTAACTACTACAGATTTTGTTCTAGGTTTTTACTCGAGAGCACTGGCTTTCTTATAAACTTGGTCCTGTTTCCCTTTTTTCGGGCCTTCTTCTGTCTCTTCAGCAATGGTTTTGGGCTGTTTCCCTTTCTCTTCTCTGAATGTGGTTGTGATGTGATTTTTAATTCTTCTGTTGTCAACTACATTGTTTTCCTTCCTGAGCTTACTCCTTTTCCTGAATTTGGTGTAGTATTTCTTTTGTTATCCAAGGTTGTCTGGGTTCTACTATCCTTTTTCCTAAAGCCTCATTTGTTGCTCCAATGATACTCATCTTGATATTATTCCACTGCATTGGCTCATCACTTTCATTAGCTATTTTATTGGTTCTTTCTTCAAATGCTATCTGTGTTGCTTTTTCTACATGGACATAAAATACAATAATCTCTATCACTGCAGCATGTTGATTTTGTAAATTATGTAAAACAATTTTTCAAAAACTAATCAGTACACTAAAACTATTAACAAAAAAGATAATTAAAGAAAAAGACAGTTTACCTGGGACTTCCCTTACACGGTCTCTAAGGAATTTACGATTGTTGTGAAGGCCAAGAAAGCGGCTTATATCTATTTCATACATGTCATATTGTGTCGAGCCATGTACTATCATTTCAGCTGTTGCACGGCCTACTCCACCAGCTGCTGAGATTCCAACAGTTTTCATTCCTGCTGCAACATAGTAGTTCTGAATCTGAAACCAGTAACAACTACTGCATAATTTTGACTACACTGACTTAATAATTCATTACTGCTACAAAAACTGAAGTCATATGGTGCTACAAAAACTGAAGTCATATGATGTCAGAGGCAGTTACAATCGGTGGTTTCAGTCTTACCTCAAAAATAGGAGGCAGTTCGTTCAAATTTCTAGTAAAGTTGCTCATACGGTTCTGTTCAGTGGAACTGTGATTGGGTAAGGTGTGCCTCAAGACTCATTTCTGGAACCCCTCCTTCTCTGTTTATTTATCAGTGATCTGTCTAAAGCATTACTTGTCTTGTTTGCAGAGGATGCAGATTTCCTTTTCCAAAAACCATCAATTCAAATAATGAGGGATGAAGTAACTGATGTAATAAACAAACTGATTTCACATTTGTACAGTAATGACTACTACTAAATACAAACAAAACTGCACATATGCTATTCAGTGCCTCCAAAAATGACCCTACCTCTATGGAACTCTCACTAATCATTAATGAAGCAATAGATCAAGCCAAGGAAATACAATTTCTTGGGGTGCTGACAAACAATAACTTACAATAAAATATTCACAGATGAAATCAGCTAAAGGAGTGAGCAATCCGTGTAATGCTTTTTGAATTCTTAGTCTGTCCTGCGATATCACAATACTGAAGACACTTTATTTTGCATTAATACATTCAGTTATCTCTTGTGGCATTCCATTCTGGGGTCAATAGATAAGAAAACTTACCAATGCAAAAGGGGCTCATAACAAGAATGAAATGCTGTCTCCTCAACACATCTGCTTGGCCAATATTGAGGGACTTAAAAGCATTGGCTATTCCATGAACTGTGGCCTATGTTAACAGGAATGCAGATTTGTGTGAGACTAATAAGTCTGTTCACAATACATGCTCCAGGTAAACAATCATCGAACAAGCCAAAAGCTGTACAGGAATCTAGTTGGGGTAAGAAATAAGAGCAGTGAGCTCTACAACAAATTATCCCTTTCAGTTCATGAAAACAACAACACACTCAGGAATTAAGAACAATTTACTCAAACACTCCTCTTAATTGATGAATATATAAAGGCCAATTACTTGTATTGTCTCTACTTTAACCTTCATTACACTTATTGTTAGTAATATAATTATTACTTTGAATGGCACAGTGTTGTTATATTGCACTGTATAAGTGTGACAGGTAAGTTACATAATATCTGTTGCATGCTGTACTATATACTTTTAGTATTATAGCTTATTCTTGTACATTATGATATTCATTGGCCACATTTCTATATTTCTATGTACATGACACATTTTATATCTTTTGTGCACTGTAAAACACAAGATTATTGGGGTCAATATAAGTATCACAGTTAATGAGATGAACATGGCCAAATTAAATTCATCTTTCACGAGTGAATTTAGAATGAGCTGAACTGTTTCATAGTACAATTTTTATATAAATCTAAACATCAGGCTATCATCTTGTAATGTTCTCTCCCATTAATGTTCTAAAGCTGACAGTCCAATTACTACTGAAATTTCAATTCTCCAATAAATTTTACAGTTAATGATAAATCTGACATTCAATAAGCTTTGACTTGTCATTTATTCAACAAAGAGCAAGTCAGTGACTGAGTGTCCAAAGCCTAACACACTTAAACAATTGTTGTTCATACAAATCCACTTCTTGTGTTGTTGTTATGCAGAGTTCTGGTTGTAGACACAACGGCTTTTACCAAGCCTTTAATAAATTACAATTCACTGGATGGCATGAGGTATTTGTATTCAAAAACATTTTGCAACAGTTACATACAGGGTATTACTTGCTACTACTAAAAATACTCTATAACAACTCCTACTCTACCTCGTTTCATGTTACATAATCTAAATTGGAGCATATTTATACAAATATGTATACAAATATTATTTAAATAGCCTTATCTTATACAGTTTATGGTAATATAATTATAGTTAATAACATCATTCAAAAAATATGAATTTCCTTATACCTGTATGCTTTTTGAACACTGATTTGTCAGATCTATCTATTATGGAGCAAAATTTAAGTTTTATATGGGCAATAAAATGTTTACACCAAAATAACTTCCAGGTTGCTGCATATCAAGTAAGATCAAACACATTTCTATACTTAGGAAGCTTATAAGATGCCTCTAAATCAGTATAGGTCATTTTTATAGCAAAAATTTACTAATACAGTAGACTTTTTAGAACACACAGTACCACAAAATTTCAGATTATTCTGTGCATTAAAAAATCCCCAGCAAAATTAAGAACTTGATACAAATCAGTAAAACATAAATTATTGTCTGAATAATAAGAAGTTGGACATTACAGCTTGTGAAATACTTTTGATATTTAGTAGTTAATTGTTGTGCAAAATTATGTGCAAAAAGAAAACAAAAACAAGAAAGATAAAACGGAACATTTATTTACCTTTAGCAAGTGGTGATGATCCACTTTGCTTTGTTTCAAGCTGACAGTTGAATTTGAAGGGTAAAGTAATGCAACATATATGTTTTTCTTGCCTGTTGTGATTGAAAAAATGTAGAATTTGCTGTAGGACATCATGGAATATTCCCGCTTCAGCCCCAATAGTTACATGAAGTTCCAACAGGTACAGGCACTACACGTAGCCTTCAAAATGGTGTCTGTATTGGTGATGCTTTCCAAGCAGAGAGCTGTCATCGAGTTTCATTTGGAGTAAAACCAGAGCATCACGGATATTCATAGGTGCTTGCAGAATGTCTACAGAGGGGCATTGAGCTAAGAATTGTGAGTCACTGGGTGAGGCATCTGTCATCACAACAACAAGATCACACAAACCTGTCCAATCTCCTGCACACTGGCCAGTCACACACAGCTGTGACTCCTGCAATGTTGGAACTTGAGGACACACTCATTTGAGGTGATCGATGGATGACAATCAAGCACCTCACTGCACACACAACTGGACGTCTTTGTTGATAGTGTGGTAGTGCTGATACACTCATATACCAACTGGGGTACTCAAAAGTGTGTGCTCACTAGACTGCTCGCTGCCTAAGGGAAGACCACAAATAACAATGAAGGACCATTTGTGCAGAATTGCTTGCACATTACAAGGCTGATCATTACCATATTTTGTTGATCATCATCACAGGCAAAGAACTGGAAACAAAATGGCAATTTGTGGAGTGACCCCACGCCACCTCTCCTCCAAAGAAAAAGTTCAAAACCACACCCTCAGCCAATGAAGCCATGCCGACAGTCTTCTGGGACTCTGAAGGGGTTATTCTATTTGATGTCCTCCATGGTGCAGCAATCATCTCTGAAGTGTTTGTACTACCCTCTGGAAATTGAAGAAACAACTACCCTTCCGCATTACAACACAAGGCCTCACACAAGTCTGTGCAATACGAGGAGGAGGTCACAAAACTTCAATTGGACTGTTCTTCCTTACCCACCCTACAGACTTGATTTCATACCTTCCAACTTCCACCTTTTTGGCCCAATGAAGGATGCACTCCAAGCAATGCAGTATGTGGATGATGAGGAGGTTACTGATGCACAGCAAGATGTTGGCTCCAACACTGACCAGTAGAGTGGTACCATGCAGACGTACAGGTCCTCCCCATAAGGTGGCATAAGGCGGCTCTTGCAGTGAATGGAGATTATGTTGAAAAATACGATTATGTTGCCAAGAGAGTGGAGAGTAATATGGTGTATTGGAATCCTGATTAAAACCAACCTGTTTTCAGAAAAAGAGGTGTTACATTACTTACTGAATGCCCCTCGTACTATCTGATCAAAAGCATTCCGACAATTCTATGCAATGCGGAACTCACCACGAGATTTCATGAGAGGTGGACCCACCAGTATAATGGAGGCAGGGAGTATTGTGTTGTCAGTAGGGAAGCAGTAACAGCAGAATGGGTTGGTCAGGAGAGCTCAGTGACTTAAAACATGGAACCGTGCCAGCTGGCACAGTGCTTAGCACACTGAACTCGCATTCAAACTCATGCTCAAATCCATGACTGGCCATTTTGTCTGCTTGTGTCTGTGTACGTGCGGATGGATATGTGTGTGTGTGTGTGTGTGTGTGTGTGTGTGTGTGTGTGTGTGTGTGTGTGTGTGTGTGTGTGTGTCTACCTGTCCTTTTTTCCCCCTAAGGTAAGTCTTTCCACTCCCGGGACTGGAATGACTCCTTACCCTCTCCCTTAAAACCCACATCCCTTCATCTTTCCCTCTCCTTCCCTCTTTCCTGATTAAGCAAACGTTGGTTGCGAAAGCTTGAATTTTGTGTGTGATGTTTGTGTTTTTTTGTGTGTGTATCAACATGCCAGCACTTTCGTTTGGTAAGTTACATCATCTTTGTTTTTAGATATACACTCCTGGAAATGGAAAAAAGAACACATTGACACCGGTGTGTCAGACCCACCATACTTGTTCCGGACACTGCGAGAGGGCTGTACAAGCAATGATCACACGCACGGCACAGCGGACACACCAGGAACCGCGGTGTTGGCCGTCGAATGGCGCTAGCTGCGCAGCATTTGTGCACCGCCGCCGTCAGTGTCAGCCAGTTTGCCGTGGCATACGGAGCTCCATCGCAGTCTTTAACACTGGTAGCATGCCGCGACAGCGTGGACGTGAACCGTATGTGCAGTTGACGGACTTTGAGCGAGGGCGTATAGTGGGCATGCGGGAGGCCGGGTGGACGTACCGCCGAATTGCTCAACACGTGGGGCGTGAGGTCTCCACAGTACATCGATGTTGTCGCCAGTGGTCGGCAGAAGGTGCATGTGCCCGTCGACCTGGGACCGGACTGCAGCGACGCACGGATGCACGCCAAGACCGTAGGATCCTACGCAGTGCCGTAGGGGACCGCACCGTCACTTCCCAGCAAATTAGGGACACTGTTGCTCCTGGGGTATCGGCGAGGACCATTCGCAACCATCTCCATGAAGCTGAGCTACGGTCCCGCACACCGTTAGGCCGTCTTCCGCTCACGCCCCAACATCGTGCAGCCCGCCTCCAGTGGTGTCGCGACAGGCGTGAATGGAGGGACGAATGGAGACGTGTCGTCTTCAGCGATGAGAGTCGCTTCTGCCTTGGTGCCAATGATGGTCGTGTGCGTGTTTGGCGCCGTGCAGGTGAGCGCCACAATCAGGACTGCATACGACCGAGGCACACAGGGCCAACACCCGGCATCATGGTGTGGGGAGCGATCTCCTACACTGGCCGTACACCACTGGTGATCGTCGAGGGGACACTGAATAGTGCACGGTACATCCAAACCGTCATCGAACCCATCGTTCTACCATTCCTAGACCGGCAAGGGAACGTGCTGTTCCAACAGGACAATGCACGTCCGCATGTATCCCGTGCCACCCAACGTGCTCTAGAAGGTGTAAGTCAACTACCCTGGCCAGCAAGATCTCCGGATCTGTCCCCCATTGAGCATGTTTGGGACTGGATGAAGCGTCGTCTCACGCGGTCTGCACGTCCAGCACGAACGCTGGTCCAACTGAGGCGCCAGGTGGAAATGGCATGGCAAGCCGTTCCACAGGACTACATCCAGCATCTCTACGATCGTCTCCATGGGAGAATAGCAGCCTGCATTGCTGCGAAAGGTGGATATACACTGTACTAGTGCCGACATTGTGCATGCTCTGTTGCCTGTGTCTATGTGCCTGTGGTTCTGTCAGTGTGATCATGTGATGTATCTGACCCCAGGAATGTGTCAATAAAGTTTCCCCTTCCTGGGACAATGAATTCACAGTGTTCTTATTTCAATTTCCAGTAGTGTATTTTTTCCACGTGGAATGTTTCCCTGGAGCCCTCAATGTGAGAGTTCTGCTCTCACCTTGTCAATTTTTTTTGTTCAATTAAGTTCCACATTGTTTTCATCTTATTCTTAAAGTGTTTTATTTTATGAGCTTAGTGCTCCAGTTTCATATTTTTAATAACACACTGATCAATTTTGCTAATGGCTGTAATGGAGTTTAAACTCTTGACTACAGTTTGTCCTCTGAATTAGGTAGAGCTTTCTCTTTGTAGCACAAGTTACTTTGACACAGGAGTTATGAATTGGTGTTAATGTCAGAAAGCAATATATGAAATCAAGGGCAGGAAAATGTAGGGAACACACATGCATGTGTACGTACACTTACACACACAGAATTTATAATAAAGAGGTCACAAAAATAAACCAAACGCCTTTTATTTTTAACTATCCAAGCTTGCACTGGGTGACAATTATCTGAAATTAAATTAACCAACAAGATATGTGACTGATAGTTTTTCTGAGTGCTGATATTGTTTGTTCTCTTTTCATTAATGAAGATGTTCTTCCATAAAGCAATCAAGACACCTGTCATATCCAGCAATCTTACTATTTATATTATTCACATATTTATTTATTTGTCTCCAGTTACCAATATTAAATCTCTCCTGAGCACATAGTGAAATATTGCTTTTTTGTGTTTATCAAGCACTGATAGCTACTTTTAAATAAAATGTTAAGCTTATCCGTTATGGATGTTTTAGAACCCGAAACTGTTCATTCAAAATAAATACGGAAAACTGCCAACAAGTCACTTTTTTGAAATAGTTATTTATTCCATAAATTGGTTTTTGAGCCTTTTCTGGCTCATCTTCAGGTGATGCACAGGATGTTAAATATCTATTTAAAAGTGTAATATTGGGTATTGTCACAAGCCAGCATCCAGCATTACACTTTGTAATTGTCATGTAAGCTCCCATGCACCATCTAAAGATGAGCCAGACTGCTTTATGGAATAAATAATTACGTCAAAAAAGTGAGTGGTTGCAGTTTTCTGTATTTATATTAAATAAAATTTTGTTGGCAATTAGTAAAGAACTACATCCCTGAAATTATTTTCCACTATACTATACAAACAACTCATCCATCCATCAGGCACATATCTCATACACTGAAGCGCCAAAGAAACTCAAATACACAGATACATAAACAGGCAGAATATGGCAATGTAGTCAGCAATGCCTATATAAGACAACAAGTGTCTAGCGCAGTTGTTGTATCAGTTACTGTTGCTACAATGGCAAGTTATCTAGATTTAAGTGAGTTTGAATGTGGTGTTATAATCTGCGCATGAGCAATAGGACACGGTAGCAATGAAGTGGCGATTTTCCCATACAACAATTTCACGAGTGCACCATGAATATCAGGAATCCGGTAAAACATCAAATCTCTGACATTGCTGCACCCGGAAAAAGATCCTGAAAGAACAGGACCAACGACGACTAAAGAGAATCATTTAATGTGACAGAAGTCTGCCCATTCTGCAAATTGCTGCAGTGCGAACCATTCAGTAAACCATGATTGATATGGGATTTCAAAGCCAAGGGCCAATTTCTGTACCCTGGATGACTGCACAAAACAAAGCTTTACACCTTACCTGGGCCCATCAACACTGACATTGGACTGTTGTTCACTGGAAGCATGTTGCCTAGTACGACGAGTCGTGTTTCAAATTGTATCGAGCAGATAGACATGTATGGATATGGAGAAAACGTAATGTATCTGTGAACTCTGCATGTCAACAGGGGACTGTTCGAGCTGGTGGAGGTTCTGTAATGACGAGGGGCATGTGCAGTTGAAGTGATATGGAACCCCTGATACATCTAGATACGGCTCTTGACAGGTGACACTTATGTACACATTCTGTCTGATCACCTGCATCCCATCATGTACAGCATGACAATTCGACACCCCAAACGTCCAGAATTGCTAGAGTGGCTCCAGGAACACTCTTCTGAGCTTAAACACTTCTGCTGACCACCTAACTCTCCAGACACCTACATTACTGGGCGTATCTGGGATGTCTTGCAACATGCTGTCCAGAAGAGATCTCCAACCCCTCATACTCTTATGGATTTATGAACAGCCCTGCACGATTCGAGGCGACACTTCCCTCCAGCACTACTTCAGACATTAGTCGAGTCCATGCCATGTCATGTTGCAGCACTTCTGCATGCTCTTGGGGGCCCTACACAATATTAGGCAGGTGTACCAGTTTCTTTGGCTCTTCATTGTATATTACGGCACTTTTCATCGACAGTGCTATCCTTAAGTAATACTTTCATGTGGTAAAATATTGAGCTTCAAATGGATATTGAACATTTTATTGTATCAAGTTCAGTTGCATCCATTATAGCACCTGTGAGTTTTCAACAAACATTTTTATTTGTATTTTAAAACATAAATTTCATGGTTAAATTGTACAGTTGTTACAGTGAAACAGACGCAATCACTACTACTAAAGATATGACATCTAACCTCTGGTGCTTCTCCAACAATCCATTTGCAGTCTGGTGAGAATGCCTCCGGACCATTACACAGCCTCTCAAGGACAGCATCTCCCAGTGACGGCACTCTGAGAAGTAGTTGTTCCAGCAAGACATGAAAGTGATCCCAGTCTTCTGGCAGCAAGCGTTCTGAAGGGGAATCTGTCACACAGTAAAGAAAGTTTTAGTGTGAGTAGAAACATGCTGTCATATGCTGATACTAGTGCATGTGAGTGTGAGTTCACCAAGTGTAGTGGGCATCAGTTGTTGTTCTGTGTATCACTTATGTTGCACCTTCTGTATGATTCTTTTCTCTTGTTATATGTGGATTCACAAGAGGTTTATTTCCATTATTGTTCAGAGGTTTATGAATAAAGCCATATTTGAGCTTCTTGGATCGATTTTATGTATTACTTGGTTACTACACATGCTGGTGCCAAAGCTAAAGCTAAGGAAATTGTTATGGAGCAATTACTTGGTTGTATGTTCATTCATTCATCATACTCTATAGCTCCATCAAGAAGAAAAACTTCCACTGATTTGGGACAAGCCAAGATGTACATTGAGAAAAGAAAGCAAAACTTAAAAACTTAGGAATTATACTACGCTAACAATATAGTGTCACTAACTGCTTGATGCTATTCAGCGCCCTGTCAGCTAAACTTATTCAATTAAATTATAAAAGCATTAGCTCCCAATTTATTTTTAGTTAACATATATACTGTATTTTTGGAAAACTGTGTCCTGCCTATCCAGTTTATGGAAATATGAAGAAATTTTGTTCTCTTGGAGCATAAATGTGAAAATTATTGACTGTTCTCATTTGAGGAAGCTGCGTGCTTGGCAATTGTTTTGCAATTAAACTGCTTCCTAGGAAACATGACAAGGGAACACTGTCATTTCTTTTTCGAATGAATTTCACCATTGGACTTTGTCAGTGGAATCACAGTGTTGAAATTAGTTGCTAGTATAACACACTTGTTGTTATTCCACTTTATGGTCAAAACTTCCTTCTCTCTGTCAAATCTGAACTCAAAATATCCCCTTTCTTTCTTTTTTATAACACTTTCTGGCGATAGAGGGCACTGCCTTGTTCTGCTTTCTCTTGTAGTTCTACTTGCAAGGAATCCCAGTTCCTTCAGTTGGAGAAGCAGGTCATGACTAGTACCATAAAGTAATTGTCAAAAAATACTTTGCAACTGTTTGGCTCATCAATAATGAACAATATTTTCAAAACTACTTTGGAACCCAGTGGTAGATTTGCATTGTCATCATTCTGGTCCTTCCCATAATACAGTAAGGAATTGTAACAATAGCCATCAGTATCATACATGGCCCACAGTTTATAGCCAAAGCACCTGGGTTTCAGTCTGATAAAATAATGCCCATAGTATCTCAAATTTCATCAACTGCCATATTTTTCTGAAATACTCCTCATTTTTGATAATTTTTTTAATCATAGCCTCTGATAATGGTTTTATTTTGAGACATTTGTCAATCTTGTTTTCATTGGCCTTTTTACTATCATTGAAATGTATTACAGATTTCAGTTCAAGACCTGTTATTGCAGTTCAAGACCTGTTACAACTCATTGCATCTTTCACTATTTTAACACTGAGATTACCACTATCAGACCAATAATCTCTTTCACTGGACAATTTATGACAGACAGTAAAGTTCAAGAACCTAACAAATAAACAAATTTCATCAGGTAAAACTGAAAAATTTATTTTATTTTTAAACTTCCTAATGCGTTTTTCAGTTTCCTCTACAATAATGCTTGCAACTTGGTCTGAAAAGAGTTCTTCAGAAACCTTCACGGGAGTGAGACACTACAACTTTTCTTTCAGTTCATCCAACAGACAAGAAGCTTTCTTCCCTAAGTCAGGACATGAATATTTCAGAACCTGGTAACACCATTAAACTTCCTCTTTATGGGCTCTTGTAGAAGAGACATGAGGAATGTCTTCATTGTCTTTCTCCTGTAATCTGCAGTGGTACCTGCAATATCACTTGGATACATATTTCCTGACAAGTCGTCTTCAATATTTTCCTTGCCAGTCTGGTCATTTACATCTGGAGGTAGAGCTACTAAGTTTGCTTCTATTCCTTCAGGAAATAAGTATTCTACTGCCTCTTCAACACTTTTAAAATCATGGCAAATAAATCTGAAAAGACTGAAAAACATAACATTTATCATGGAAACATCCCATGCCCTTAAACAAGAACAGCAACTTTTCATGCACTGGGACTCAAAATGTAATAAACTAGTTTCACTTTCATAAGTACCAAACAATATCACAGTACTCAATTATGCAGCAGCCAGAAAATGACACTGATCCTTACCTTAGATGCAGCCACAAAAATAAAAATAGAAAAAACCAGCAGGCTCTGCAAAAACACTCCACTTCTGTTAACAGTTTTCAACTGAATAATTGTAGTAGACAGATAACAATGGTAGCCAACTTTACTTTACTTACTTAGCTGACTTTACAACAAAAACCCATTGTTTGTTTGGAGTAGCATACATTGCAATAATGACGGGAAAATGGACTGTCCTCAATCAAGGACAATGGGCACTAATGTGTTAAGACAGCTGCTACTTTGAAAGGAGGTGCTGCTCCTTAGTTATATTAATGTAGTTGTTCCAACAGCCATTTTTTGGTTATATAAATTAATAAAATTTCCAGTAGCTAGCTACATAAAGAAGTTTTGTATATGTTACCATTCAACAAGGTGCTATTTGTCTATGTTCTTTGCTTAGGTCTCTGTGCTTAAAAACATATCCTAAAGCTGAGGTATATTTAAACATCTGAGGCCAGCAAAAATTTAATTTGCTACTGTTACAATTCACAGCTGCTCAATGTAGGAGAGAAGCAGTATGGCTGTTATTAACAAATTCTACTTTGAAATTATTATCTTTAACTGAGGTTTCAAATTACTGATGCTTATGTTTTGTATGATGTTAATAAGCCTTAGCATTGCTAGTCCAGTAAGCTATGCATAAGGTATTAGTAGATTTTGGAAGATGGGAGAGAGGTACTGACAAACAAACATTTTCATTCACTTATCAGATCATAAAATGAGCTGGAATAATTTGATAGGATTACTGCCTATAAAAAGGAAGAGAAGACAGCTTCAATATCCAGTGTGGCACAGTTTTATTTTGTTGACTTTTTGTACACACAGTATGTAAGAACATAACACTTTATCATTGGCATTTAAAAAAATGAAATTGAATTATTGTGAATTATATTTACCAGGAATAATTCCATCTTCAAATGCTGGTTTGGCTACTGGCTCAAAACCACCTGCAAGCAGCCTTCCATCATTTTCTCTGAGATAAATGTGGCCATCTAAGTCTCGGACCACTGAAAAGGCAGAACACTCAGTTACACTCACTTGTGTAAGCAACTCCAAGACGTCTATGACACACAAGAGTAATTTTATTCAAATCTTGAAATTCTGCTGCGAAGGAGTTTGTTACTAAACAGGGAGGTTTAGACGGACATCATTACAGGTTTGTCCCTTTCTAGGTAACATATGGAAAAGATACAAACTCAACATTCCTTTACAATTTATGAGATCTTCAGATTGCTCACTGAAAATTTTACCATATAGGCCATTTTGTATAATATACAAGCAACATACACAGAAACATAACCAGATAAAACTGCCAGCTCTTTCATATTTAGTTTGAAAGTATCATATTAACTATTACAATTGTGTTTAATAATGTATTACAGATTTCCACAGTCCCCAACTATATTTTTTCATGCATGGTGGAACACGCATAGCATTATATTATTTCCTTTGAAGAGTGTTCACATTCATCTTATTAACAAGATGGAAAATAGCTCTTCAGCAATGCAGTTTATCTGCCCCTTTAACATGTTTACAGCATCTCTCCAAACCAACATAATCTGCAGCCCTTACCTATTATATTTATTTTAAAGAATGTAAGGGTTTTCATGATGTAGATACATGGTAAAGGAGAAATGCCAGAGATTTTGAATAGAGTGGTACAGGAGTCTCTAGGTTTGCGTTCAAATGTTACTCTAATTGCCCTTTTTTACAGTTTGAAAGTGCTGATAGCTGCTTTAGAGTCTCCCCATAAAGTAACCCCATATTTAAGACAAGAATGAAAGTAGGCATTACATGTGTTTGTTATTGTTTTCTCACTGCAGCAGACTTTTAGTGAGCAAAGAAGGTAGCATTCTTGCTCAGTTTTCTGTTAACGTATAGTGTGTTTATTTCATTTTATAATATGGCAATCAAGCAGTAAGGTATTAGTGTGGAATTTGTGTCTTTCCAATGTGTTTGTGGTAAATGCAGAAATGTGAACTATGGCGACGTTATTACCAAATGCATTCAAAACAGGACCAACATGCTGTTATTCTTTTCTTGGCTGCCAAATGACAAACAGTGGTAGACATCCATCTGACAATGAAGAAAGCATGTCTGTTGAAAAGCATCATTGTGGAATGGTGCACCAAGTTCCATGCTGGGCGCAATTCGACACAAGACATCAGCTGATCTGGGAGGCCAGTCTCATCTACTACAAATAAACTCATGTGTTAGACACTTGAGTAGCTGCACTATAGTCCTGATCTCTCCCCACAAAATTTCACACCTTCTGTCCTTTAAAAAAGACTTTGAAGGATTGACGATTCTTACGGGACAAAGATGTGCAGCAAACAGTTACAGACTTCTTCATGCAGCAGGACACAGTGAGACCATTGCCTCAATGCTCACAATCATAATGATTTTGGACTGTAAAGCCTTCGATGGAAACATTTTGATCAACCGTTATAAATTGCTTTGCAGCCATTGACATAAGAATTTGGTTTCCGTACTGTTACCCATTGGTTCATTATTGACAGAGACAAATAGAATGTACCCAGTTGCTAATTTGTTTTGTGTCAGTGTTTACCGATTGCTATAATTCTTTCATACTTCCCTCTTTTAATAGAATAGTGATATCATCTGCAAATGTGTTCATTTTATAAGCATCCACATTCAAGCTTGGATCATTTTTAAAAGAAGGGGCACCATTACTAGTCCTTGGTATACACTGTATTTAATTAGTCTGTATTTTGACAAGTGTTCATAAATAAGAGTTTAAGTTGATATTTGTGCGCTTCATGCATACTGCCTGCTTAAGATTTATTGGGAAGGAACTGATACAATTACTGGACAGACCTCAAATACTACTGATCTTATTTTCGATGGTGACAACAGTAGCCTTAAGAGCATGTTGCTTTACCATAGATTTCTATTATAGCTGTTATGTCCTACAAAAACTAAAGTTGTGAATCACACAAATAAAAGTATCTGGGTCAGGAATAACACTGTATTTTTTACATATAAATTATAACTATTCTACAAGAAGGTAAAAATAGTGAACTTACTGCTGTCTTCATCAATTACTGTGAATAACCTAGGGGTTGATGTACGAAATGTAATTAATAGTTTTAGAGTATTGAGTGACAAACGCTAGAGGGCTTTCACCGTTAATCATAGTGGGAGACAAATGCCACTGTTATGAAATGATGAATATCGACTATTTCACCTCAGTTGGTAGAAGCATCAATGATCACCTTCAGTACAGTTTCAAAGGTAATCTGATAGCAGGCATTACTCCCGCTGGCCGCAGAGAAGCAAGCAACATCATCAGTTCATTATATATTCCCTCTCTGCAGGATATGATGGACCAAGCAGTGTCACATCAAAAACTTTTGTAAAAAGGTATTTGTGAACTTCTATCTGCAGCAGTGATTAATTTAATTAAAACTGGTACATTTCCAGAAATATGTAAAATTGGTAACCCAGCTATTAAGAAAGTGATAAATACTGAATGGAAAATTTCAGGCCAATTACCATTCTGCTAGTGCTCTGTAAGGTAATAGAAAAGTTGGTCTACAGTAAACTTATTTTTTTTTTTTTTTTTTTTTTTTTACAAACACAAACATAATTATTGAGAATCAAAATGGTTTCTTAAAAACTTGCAAAGTCTGACCTTGAAAAAGCTTTTAACTTTGTTAGTTTTACAGTATTATTAGATAAATCGTGAAACACTGGAATTAAATGTAATACCTATGAGCTGATTGTGGAATATTTGGATTAAAGGTAATACCTAAGAGCTGACTAAATCTTGCCTAACAAACAGGAAATAGTTTATAGTTCTAACAGACTCTAGTGTGTAAATAGCTCCACAGTTAATGCATTAGATTCTGAACTGGAGTTATTCCTCTTTCTTGTACAACTGGAAGAGTTGCAAACTGGAGTTCATGCAATGAGGCAGAGCCGGTAATTGTTGTCTGATGAAGTAATACATTTTTGATGTTGTGCATGGTGAGAAGTTTTATCTACCAAAATTAGTTTCTTTTCTAATGATTCGCTCTCATACAATATCATTGCTAGTTGTAACTGAAGAGATAACTTTACAATCCACAGCGTCCATAGGGTGTGGTTCAACGTAAGTGTGGCACCGATAATATCTGAAGGTGTCTCCAAATTTGAGACAGTGTCTTGGTGCCTAATCATTGATCATAAATAACTTGGCACATTTGCTGTTCATCACAAATGCCATGGCTGAAGAGAATCCACTTGGCAGTAGCAAACCATGTAGCCAGTTGCTCAAGGATGGCAGTTTGGGTAGTAGATTGAGGTGAATAGTACTGTTGTCAAAAATTCTGGTATGCCTGTGGCATCACAGCTGGTTAGAGAGCAATTATGAATGAACTCTTGTGATGTGGAAGTAAATCTCCCAAAAGTGATCATGCACTGCCCACCTGGATATGCTCCACATGGCAGTACAAATGGATTCAGCAAACTGTACCTTGTTTCCTTTATCCAGCTTGTTTAGCACTTCACGTTTAAAAGTTGGTACTGCTGTTACAGCAGATATTCCTTTTCTCAGACCATGCTGTATGTTTGTTGAATAACTTATATCTGATGAAATATGCCTCAATTTGTTTTAATATTACTTCTCTAGCAATTGACCAAGTTTTGATGTTAATGATACTGGCTGTAGTTTTTTGTGTCAGTTTTTATTCCCTTCTTGTACACTGGTAGAAAGACAGTGATTTTCAAGAGGTCAGGGAATTCTCTATGGCTCTGTGTATTTTTTGAGTACTACAGTTTGTATTTCATTAAAAATAATTGTCTAATGTTCTTGACATAGATTTTTTGTAGAATCTTAGAACATGTCCTGAGCTCAAACATAATGAGATATCTCATACAAAATGAGCTCCTCCATGCCCAACCAGCATCCAGCATCAATTCCAAAAACATCAATCATGCAGAACCCAGCTGACACTCATTTCACTTCAAATACCGAAAGCTTTGGATCAGGACTCTAAGGGAGATGCAGTATTTCTTGATTTCTGAAAAGCATTCAACTCAATAACACATCCACACTTATTATCAAAAGTATGATCATATGAGATATTGAGCGAAATTTGTGACTGGATTGATGAGCTTTTGGTAGGAAGGATACAGAATATTATATTGGATTGAGAGTTGTCGTCAAATGTACAAGTAACTTCAGGTGTGCTACAGGGAAGTGTGTTGGGAGCCTTGCTGTTCATGATGTACCGGGTGATCAAAAAGTCAGTATAAATTTGAAAACTTAATAAACCACGGAATAATGTAGATAGAGAGGTAAAAATTGACACACATGCTTGGAATGACATGGAGTTTTATTAGAACAAAAAAAAAAAAAAAAAAAAAATTCACAAAATGTCCGACAGATGTGTGTCGTTTGGTGATGATCGTGGCTCAGCCACCACTTTCCTCATGCTTGGCCTCCCAGGTCCCCAGACCTCAGTCCATGCGATTATTGGCTTTGGGGTTACCTGAAGTTGCAAGTGTATCGTGATCGACTGACATCTCTAGGGATGCTGAAAGACAACACCCGACGCCAATGCCTCACCATAACTCCGGACATGCTTTACAGTGCTGTTCACAACATTATTCCTCGACTACAGCTATTGTTGAGGAATGATAGTGGACACATTGAGCATTTCCTGTAAAAATCATCATCTTTGCTTTGTCTTACTTTGTTATGCTAATTATTGCTATTCTGATCAGACATTTTTTGAACGTTTGTATTTTTTTGGTTCTAATAAAATCCCATGTCATTCCAAGCATGTGTGTCAATTTGTACCTCTCTATCTACATTATTCCGTGATTTATTCAGTTTTCAAATTTATACTGACTTTTTGATCACCCGGTATATTAATGACCAAGCAGACAATATTAATAGCAACCTCAGACTTTTTGCAGATGATGCACTTATCTATAATGAAGTACTATTTGAAAGAACCTGCGTAAATATTCAGTCAGTTATTGATAAGATTGCAAAGAGGTGCAAAGATTGCCAACTTGTTTTAAATGGTCAGAAACGTAAAACTGTGTATTACACAAAATGAAAAAAATGTGTCGTTCTATGACTGCAATATCAGTAAATGACAACTGGAATCTGTAAACTCATACAAATACCTGAGTGTAACACTTTGTAGGAATGTGAAATGGAATGATCACATAGGCTCTGTTGTGGGTAAAGCAGGTGGTAGATTTTGGTTTATTGATAGACTACTGGGAAAATGCAATCAGTTTACAAAGGAGATTGCTTACAAATCTCTTGTGTAACACATTCTACAATACTGCTCAACTGTGTGGGACCTGTGCCAAATAGGACTAACAGGCAATACTGAATGTATACAGAGACAGGCTGCATGAATGGTCACAGGTTTGTTTGACCCATGGGAGTGTGTCAGAGGGACACTGAAGAAACTGAACTGGCAGATTCTTGAAGATAGACATAAATTATCCTGAGGAAACCTATTTACAAATTTTCAAGAGCCAGCTTTAAATGATGGCTCTAGGAATATACTACAACTCCCTATGTATTACTCCCATAGGCATCGTGAGAACAAGATTGGATTAATTACAGCATGCACAGAGGCATTTGAACAGTCATTCTTCCTGTGCTCCATACATGAATGGAATGGCAAGAAACCTTAATAACTGGTACAATGGGGCATACTGTTTGCCATGCTGTTCACAGTGGTTTGCAGAGTAAAGTTCTAGATGTAGTTTGCAAATTTTCATTTACATCTATTGTTTTGTATACTGGTTACTACTTTTCATTTCCCCATGTCTTAAATTTATCATAATTAAATTGTCTTTTATGTATAATTATATCACTTTTTGTTGAGCCCACATTTCTTACATCAATTCCATGATAAGGGCTCTGCCATCAGATATGTAGTTTTCTTAAGTTGGTTAAGTTTACTTTGTCCGTTTTCATGTTTGTGATCAATGCATGTCTGTGTAATTTAATAGGGTACTGATCCCAAATATAAAAAGAGTGGTTTACTCAGTCAGAGCTTTGTCACTAACCATAAACTCTAATCTATACCATCATACAATGAGAACCAAAGAGAAATACCACACTGATATCCACAGGAAAGCATTATATGGGAAGAATTCACTGTTGAATGAAACAGATAGCAACTGTATTGTCCAGTGTTATTTTAAGTCTTTCAATGCTGAAGCTGCCAGTTTACATTGGAAATTTACTAACCAGTATTATTTTTACACCCTTGAAGATTACTATTAGTACTCGCATGTGGCACCCGCAGCCTACCGTATTTACTCGAATCTAAACTGCACTCTAATTTAAGCCGCACCTGAAAAACGAGACTCGAAATCAAGGAAAAAAAAAATTCACGAATCTAAGCGGCACCTGAAATTTGAGACTCGAAATTCAAGGGGAGAAACAAAGTTGGTCCATTGTAATATGAGACACAATTTAGGTAGAATGAATGACGATACAGCTACGGTAGTGTGGTTCGAGTCACAAATTTAGCAGTTACGCTTTACCAGGTAGCCATTGCTATGTGTCAGGCGCTCCGTCCATATTTATACGGGTACCGGTACCCTCCCTTTTTCACGTGCTTCATCTGGATTGAATTGATTGCTTATTTTTCTTTGATCTGATAACTGCCGGTCTCTTTGTTATAGGTGTTTACGTCACTCTAAGCTGAAAACGCATTACTGTACTGTGTCATGCATTGTTTGCCGCATTCTGATAATGAGTGTTTACGGCCTGTCGCCGCTCGTGGCATGGCTTACTTTTGTGCGTGCTACAGCCGCTCTTTTTTTTTTTTTTTTTTTAAGAAAAGAGAGGATCAACAAGAACCAGATAATAGACTGCGTATGGTAGATGATGTTCTGAACGAGAGTTTAGCGAAAATTTTTCTCCGTTCATAAATCTTTGCACACACCTCTTTAGTACATAACATTCTGCACAGAAATTAGAGTCATCTTAGATTTAAAAATCTAGTCAATTGCCGTGCTTCATTTCTGACTGTATTACTATTAGGCATAAGAATAATACGAATATGAACATGACATGATATGTACATTCTTCCGCGTTTGCTGTTGTCTCATCTAGTTTCGTAGTTTATTAGGAAGACAGGATTTAAATAAGATAGCAGCAAACACGAAACAATACATGGCAAAATATTTATATTCGTATTATTCTTATGATGAAGAGAATACTGCATGTGATTCACAATTCACAAAAGTTACTATTAGCAACCATATCTTCTCACAGGTAGGAAAAAATTCAGAACGTAGAGTTGGCCATATTGATAAACATCCCGAACAGTCTTGCCAGTCGGATTTTCGTAGTACATTGAAAGACTGCTACATTCAAAGATGAAAAATACGGAATTTGTATTTACTTCGTTGGATAATGTATGAAAATGCAGTGGTCGAAACTCGGGGCGGAGAAAAAAGCTCGTTTTCCACCTTTTTTTAAAAAATTTATTTACTGGCGCAGAGGTTTTGGCGCCAGTATTTATCATTGTGACTGCAAAGCATGCCTGTGTAGTGCTACATATATTCGATGGCAGAAGTTAGTTGTGGCGGCACCTACCAACATTTTTCAGAACTTCCTCTTACGTTGCACTCGATTCTAAGCCGTAGGCGGTCTTTTGGATTTCAACAATCGGAAAAAAAGTGCGGCTTAGATTGGAGTAAATACAGTACTTAAATTACAGACACATGCATTGATTACATTCTCGCAAACATAACAAAGAAGAAAATAAACATAACAATCACAGAAAACTACATATCTGACTACAGAGCCCTTACTACGGAAACTGATGAAGGGATTGTAGATATATCAAAAAGTGATAGATTTATACATAAAACATAATTTAATTATGATAAACTTAAGAAGGCATTACAGAATGATAAATGGGAACCAGTATACAATGCAACTGATGTAAAAGGTAATTGGCACAACTAACTACAGCTATAAATCATAAAGATGAGAATTTCCCTCTTGAAATCATTGAACTGAGAGAGGACATGAAAGACTTTTATATACTCTTTAGTGAGACTAAATTTCAGTATTTTTTTTTAACAAAATACAAACTACACAAAAAGTACACAGGTTCTTTGACTAACCTTACTACATGCAGAATAAAAATCTATGCAGGGAAAAAATATCTGACTGAATACTAAAAAAATTTTTGTTTTACTTGTTCTGCTGAATTTTAAGTCATAATTCATATAAAAAATTGGAAAACTTTTACAAGGCAGAATACATTGATTTACTCACCAGGCAACATTGGATCTAAGCCGGGGATGGGTTTTGTATGGAGGTAATAATGTTCACAAGCATGAAGTGGCACTTTGACATATGGTTCACTTTTCTTGCCTATGTGTCGTGCCCAGAAACCTCCTGCATTCACAAAGAAATCACAGTCTATCATTCCTCTGTTTGTTTCAACAGCAACAACCTTTCCATCCTGGTTAAGAACACTCTTCACAGAACAGCCTTCAAATACTTGGACTCCTGAAACACAAATTACAAATATTTTTGGAGCGTCTCATGCACATTGTAGATATTTTCACACAAAACTGTGTCTTGATAGAACAGTAGTAAAGTTTAACACAGGGGGTTGCGAGCTTGAAGTGGATATGTTATTTTATTCATTTGCTAAAAAAATTTGCTTATGTACAAAAACACACCGCCTTTTTTGGCAGCTTCTATCAGTGACAGACAAGTCTGATAAGAATCCGCAACACCATCACCAGGTATCCACAGCCCTCCAAGAATATCATGTATGGCTATAAATGGACACAATTCTCTTGCTTCTGCTGGAGATACAAGCTCACATTCTATCCCCCAGGGCCTGAAACAGAAGATTAATTTTGTAAAGAAAGAAATATGTCTATTCTCCCATATGTCAATTTTGTTATGTACTAATGAGTAACTCACAGCATCCATACAATTCATATTGTCTATGGAGGGATAAATAAATAACTTACATTGAATTATTTCTCAAAAATGTTAATAAAATGGTAAAGTAGGTGTACTGTCATTATGACCAAAGTATTTTCATTAATATGTGCTTCTTGTAGAAGCAATAGATGTAAATGACATGACAGCATGCCTGATGCGACAGTTTTACTGCACGAACTGCAAAAATGTATTAAGTGATAAATGACATCCCTTTCACTACTTTGCAGGGCTTGTCAGCAATAAAAAGTTTCATAAAGGTTTGAAATTATGTGTAAAGTTTGCTGCAAGTCACTACGTTCTGTCAGGCTCAAACACTGGACAGTGCACATAGTAGCTATACATTATGCGGCACATACGTTATGCAACAGATAATGTGGAAGTATGGAATAAACACACTGAAGATTGTATAAGCATTGTATTCATTACTTTTGAATCATATCATATAGGACATCTCAGCCAACAGGGTGTATACGTGGCCGAGGAAAAAAAAATTCCCGGATTTTTTCCGTATTTACCGGTTAAAAATACACTTTCTCCCGGATGAAAATACACTTTTTCCGTCTTAAGTAACAGTATACTTTTCCACGGAACTGTAAAACTTATTAATCCTTTCAATGGTTGTGGTTTTATACACCATCGTAGAATTTCGCAACACTTTAGAAAACTAAACTCAGGGGGGGGGGGAAAACCAATTTTGGAAAGATGTCTGATGTGCAGCAACACGTACGCTGCGTATTTTCGTATTACGAAAGTATACATTGGAATTCCACCACACATGTTACTTTCCGAAGGATTGCGATCGAGATTGTGATAGGCTTTTGTAAGCCGATCGTAGCTCATGTCAAGCGATCTCGCCAGCCGATGACAGCAGATATTCAGACCACAGGACACGCGATGTGGTCAGCCAATAGCAACATCACTGTTAAGTAGCGCGAACACACAAGCAGGAAAAGTTAATGGTTTAAATTAATATACATAGTGTTGCTACAAGAAAAGAAAAGCTTTCACGTACCCTATAATATTGGCCTCTAAGATTAATAAGCTGCAAGAGAAGCTAGGCTTTCACACGTAATGTTGATCTTTTTGCGCGTGTTACACTTCAAGATACATCACAGAAATGTGCCAGCAAATTTTTTAACAATGGTATAAATGTCTGATGAACTGGGTTTGAAAATATTCTAAATGGTCGTTCTCAAAGATTTGAATTTTGAATGAGAGTCAAACGCTGTGTGATTTAAGAAATTCATCGGACATTCGCGCACAGATTTCATCTTGTGTAAAAGGAAATTTGCTTTACTTGAAAGTAATGCTTTTCAAACAAACATTCGGAATATTTTCCCGTGACCTGTTAGATTCGTTTCAGTAGTTGCGCCAGATGACAGGCATCGCCGCACTTGCGCAGCTATGATGACGCAGGAAGCCCGTACGTTCGTACGTGTAAAACATTAAAAGATCTTACATTATGTCATAAAAGAAACAAGACATTAGAGGATACTCCAAGAGCATGGAAATTTTGTGAACCCTACTAAAATGCATAATTTGGCTTAAAGTGCACATTCGTATGTCCAGATTCAGATGTACCAGTACCGCATTATCTCATGTTTGGTTCTTTATTATGGCATAATGCCATATGTGCTAGACAATGAAAACATGCACTTGAAATGTAGCGAGCAGTTGAAACTAGGCAACAGTGTGCCTCAGCAGAAAAGATTAATATAAAAGTCAAATTCCTTTAACAAACCGACAAAGATAACTTCATTGTTCTGCAAGGCGATTAATGCTTGACTGTCAGAAAGGTAGAACAAAATAAAATCTGAAACTAATAACTTATTTTAGCCTTCCATAATTACGAGCATGTATTTTAATTCACTTGATATCTTCCAACCACAGAAATCCGTTTTGTTTTCATTTGACATGAGAGCAATAAACGAAGAGGAAACAGCAAAATTACTTAACGTAAAGACGGGTCACGTGGAGGCTACCACCTCCCCACTACAACTTAGACTGCTCTGTGCACCAGGTCTGGATCTACGATATTCCCGAACCGGGCCAATATTAGATAGTGGCACTCCCCATCCTTCGAGCGTTTGAGGTATGACACCAAAAATTTAAAAGATCGACTTTTCAAAAATATCTACATATTGTAGCGCACGTCTTTCTGAAGTGTATGATACATAAAACATATATGATCGAGGCAACGTAAGACATGTTATTTGGTCGTAAGTGTGCCGAAGTGCAGTGCTATGCCTCTTCACACAGCGTTCTTCCATCGCACGCCTCTCTATTTCGCTCTGTGGAATTCAAACGTGTAATATTTTGTAATGGGTGCCGTCAAACTGTATTCAGGACAGTGGAAATTGTCCTGTGGTGCCTCTCCTGCAGTCGGCCAGTTTGTCATCCTGCCCCACTTAAAAAAAAAAATCTCGCAATAAATAGTGGATGGGATTATTTGTAACCGGGAGAACAAGAACTCTCCAGAAAATTTGCAATCTTTACTGCCTATTAGCTAATAACTTGCTGTTCTTTGTGACATAAAATTAAATACAGGATACATAAAACGAGACAAGCAAGACAGTACACATTTATTCAATCCTTAAGTCCCAGCTTTTTTTTTCTCTCTAATCTTGCCACAGCTTTATATGGCGTACTTCCCTTTCTGGGAAAGAATCTATTACGCCATCAAAGTTCGTCAACATTTTGCTACATGAAAAAACAAAGTGTCGTTGTCTAATACCAGAAAAGCTGTTAATACAAATAGTACCCAAGACTGGTGTGGTTTCTCGATCTGATTACATGTATTTTGTCACTGTCTGCTCGATAAAACGAAATAGGCCT
Organism: Schistocerca americana; assembly: GCF_021461395.2. NCBI lineage: Eukaryota > Metazoa > Arthropoda > Insecta > Orthoptera > Acrididae > Schistocerca > Schistocerca americana. The sequence continues at coordinate 333,723,451 of NC_060122.1, read as the reverse complement.
GCCTAATACTGCAGCAGTTGTTACACACACCAAATAAATGAGACTGTTTTGGCACAAATGGTCATTTTTATAACACGACACAATATGATTCAGGAAGTACCAATACCAAAAGCCCATTAGGCCTACTACAAGCAAACGTTTCATGTTAGGAAATAATTTCATTCATACTTGGCTCTGAGCACTATGGGACTTAACTTCTGCGGCCATCAGTCCCCTTCATTCATACTCTCTAGCTTCTGAAGCATGAGATCGAAAAGTAGTAGTATGTAATTTTTATATAAATTTGGAATCGTCATATACTTCCATAATTTGTGACAGTCTCCATTTCTTCTCCTTCCTCGTTCTAACAAACAATCTTGTCATCACTAAATCTGTAACTATTCCTGCCAGTGTCAAAATTTATTCTCTGGTTTACTTCACTAACCCTGCCACAATCACCAGTTTAGTTATCCCGCATTTGTTCTCCGGTTAGGAGATATTAAGTGCTCGTACAACGCGTTTTCCGTGCTACTCCCAGAATAGAACTTTAGCGGCTGCTAGCCGGGGACTGTAGTGTACCGGTCTGGCCAAAAATTTTCTGTCAAAATTTCATTTTCTTGGATACACGGAGAAGACAACACGTAATCTTAGTTGCCTGTTATTCCTGTTAGTCGTTTATTTCCACTCTGGAAGCCTGAATCTATGGAATTCGCTAGTAATTATAACAATGCTGATGATTTGCAAACCCAGTCAACCACATAAAACAGCGATTGTCATTCACCCTTTCGGCTTTATTCGCTCAGCTCGTATAGACCCGTCCCCTTTTGTCTGCAGTATTTTTCTAGATGCGATGGGGGTTCCCCTGGCAGAGACATCACATACACTATGCACGCATTCAAAAATCAATTTACGATTCATTCAGAAATCAACTTAGAATTTGATCAAAAAAAGTTCAAAAACCAACAGGGGTGCGTCGAAAATCATATGAGTAATTGATTGACCAACGTGTGCTGGATGCTAGGCCCTTTGTGAAACAAGGTCTTTTTCCTCAATGATATGTTTGGAGGGAAGGAGAGGGAAAGACGAAAGGATGCGCGCGCGCGTGTGTGTGTGTGTGTGTGTGTGTGTGTGTGTGTGTGTGTGTGTGTGTGTGTGTGTGCGAGTACGAGTGTATACCTGTCCTTTTTTCCCCCTCCTGGGATTGGAATGACTCCTTACCCTCTCCCTTAAAACCCACATCCTTTCGTCTTTCCCTCTCCTTCCCTCTTTCCTGATGAAGCAACCGTTTGTTGCGAAAGCTTGAATTTTGTGTGTATGTTTGTGTTTGTTTGTGTGTATATCGACCTGCCAGCACTTTCGTTTGGTAAGTCACATCATCTTTGTTTTAGATATATTTTTCCCACGTGGAATGTTTCCCTCTATTATATTTATATAATTTTACAGGTATATTCAATGGTAGTCTGCAGCACGTGGTCTCGAGGTAGCGTTCTCGCTTCCCAAGTATGGGGTCCTGGGTTCAATTGCCAGTGGGGTCAAGGATTTTCACCTGCCTCGAGATTACTGGATGTTGTTGAGTCGTCTTCATCATCATCATTCATCCTCATTATGGTCAGAGGAATGCAACGGCAAACCACCTCCATTAGGACCTAGCCTAGTACGGCGGTGCGGGTCTCCCACATCGTTCCCCTATGCTGTATCAAGAAGCATGGGACTTCATTTCCATTCCATTCATTGGTATATGTGCACACCGCCAGCTGAATTAGTCACGAATACAATTAGTAATAAAGAAGCAATACATTAAAACCCTATGCCTGGTGTGAAAATAAACAGCAAAAAATGTAGTATGTGAAAATTTTTTTCCTTTCATCATCATGTTGGGTGTCAGTGAGAAAAAATGATGTAAATGTTTGAAATTATGTGTAAAGTTTATTGCAAGCCATTAAGTGCTCCCATTCCCAAATAGTAGATTAATAAAATCTGGGTATTCATGTGTTGTGGCCTACACTTCTTTTTCACCCCCACCTTAACCCCCAGCCCTTTGATAGCTAGGTACTTCTTGCCCCCATAGTATTCTTTCCAGACAGTACGTAATATGTCTATAAAGTTTTGTGGAAATCAGTCCTGCGATTTCGGAGGTGTGGAACATATATAAATACACATATTTTTTTTATTACTATTTATGAATATCTGTTTCCCATGATCCAGTTTTTATTAACTAAAGCTTATATGGTGACATTAACTATGTTCATGATGTCTATGAAAACCCATTAAAAATCCGGTTTTACAGATTTATTATTTGTGTAGATTGTACAGAGGTTCACTGCTAATGACATGGGGGGGGGGGGGGAGAAGAGCACTGTGGGGAGGGAGAACAGAGTGAACAGGGAAAGGAGCAGGGAAAGTTGGGTTGGTGCATTGGCATAGGGTGGCACACAAAGAAGGTGACAGGACAAATGGCGTGGAAACAGTCGGGAGGTGGATGTGGGGACAGTATGTTACCATAGATTGAGAGCAGGATAATTCTGGGAAAGGAGAATATGTTGTAAGGATTACTCCCATCTGCACAATGCACAATGGCAGGTTGTGGAGTGGAGCATCCAGATGACTCAGGTAGTGAGGCAGCCTTGAAATCAAGAATGTTTATTCAGCTGAATGTTGTGCCACATAAATACAGCAGTGTTTGTATACGGCATGGCTGCTTTTGCAGACGGCCCAGCCTCTGATGGGGAAGGATAAGCCTGTGACAGGGTTGGTATAAAAAGTGCTGGGTGGGTGGATTGGGCAAGCCTTGCACCTGGGTCTTCAACAGGGATACAATCCCTGTGGGAAGTGATTGGGATTGGTATAGGGGTGGACTAGGATGTTGTGGAGATTGGTTTGGTGACAGAATACTACATTAAGAGGGCAGGATCTTCGGTAGGATGTCCCTCATACAAGGGCATGATCATAGGTAATCAAAACTGTGGCAAAGGATGTAGAATGGTTGATACTGTCTGGGGTGCCATTGGGTGATGAAGAGGGGTACTCCTTTGTGGCAGGTTCTTGGGGTTAATGGGAGGATTGGGCATGTGAGGAAAATGGCATGGGAGATCTGTTTGCGGACTAGATCTGTGGAGTAGTGCCCGTCTGTGAAGGCCTTGGTCAGACCCTCAGCATACTGAGCATGGAAGTTCTTGTCACTGCAAATATGTTGTCCCGCTGGTGGCCAGGTTCTCTGGCAGGGATTTTTTGTTGGGATGATAGCTGTCGAATGAAGGGATGAAGATAGGGTGTCGTGGCCCTGAGTTAGGCCAATAAAGCTGAAGGAGACTAACAACTTGGCATCATAGCAGGCTAGGGAGGTCTCCTGTGGATGGACCATAAACAGGTTGGCATAAGAGAGTGCCATGCAGCTGCACATGGCTGAGCCACAACTTGTTTTTGTACCTTCCCTTCAAAGCAGAAGTAGTTGAAAGTTAGGATAAAGTTAGTAGGAAGTATGAGGAATGAGGTAGTGAGTATGGAATCTGAAGGACTTTGGGAAAGGTAGTGTTCAGTAACAATAAGGCCATGGGCATGAAGGATGTTGGTGTATTGGAAGGTGGCATTAACAGTGACAGTGGCTCCATACACACCTCTGTTCACATTAAAACCGCCAACAGTGCCTGCATTTCAACATCTCTGATGGCTTGATACACACCTCTAACCACATTAAACCCTCCAATCACCATCAGTACCGGCATTTCAACAGCTGTCATCCCTTACACATCAAGAAATCCCTCCTATATAGCCCAACCACCTGTGGATGGCCTATCTGCAGTGACAACTTGTCACCAATACTTTCGTTGACAGGCACTATACCCAAGACCTAATCCCCAAACAGATCTACTCTGCCATTTCCCCTCACAGTCCCGATACTTTCACCACCTGCTAGAACCAGCCAGAAAAGAGTGCTCCTTTCATCATCCAATATCGTCCCAGACTGGAACAACTGGATCAACAGGGCTTTTATTGTCTCTCACCATGTTTACTTTGTTGTCAGTTGGTTGATCTGAGGGAGGGGACCAAACAGCAATGCCATCAGTCCCATTGGATTACGGAAGGATAGGGAAGGAAGTCAACCATGCCCTTTCAAAGGAGGCATCCCAGATATCATCATGCCCTGAAATGAGGGACATCCTATTCAATACCCCTCCCACCCCTGCTAAAGTGGTGTTCTGTCACCCACTCAACCTCCACCACACCTTAGTCCATCCTTCTTCCACTCCCATCCTTGCAACAAGGATGATATACATGTGAAAGACCCAGGTGCAAGATCTGCCCAATCCGCCCAGCCAGCACTTCCTATTCCAGTCCTGTCACAGGCTTATCCCACCTCACCAGAGGCCAGGCCATCTGTGAAAGCAGCCATACAAGTGCTGCTGCAATCTTGCACAGCTATCTATATTGGTATGATTTCCAACCATTTGTCCACCACGATCAACTGCCACTGCCAACATTGGCACAACATGCAGCTGAACATACCATGCTCAATTTCAATGACTGCTTCACTATCTCAGTCATCTGGAGCCTCCCCTCCACCATCAGATCTTCTGAACCGCACAGAAGGAATTATCCTTCGAGCACATTAACCACTTCCGAAACTAGCCCGGCCTGAACCTATGGTAACATACTGTCCCCACGTCCTCCAACCAACAGGTTCCCCCCCCCCCCCTTCTGTTGTATCACCTCTACCTTATTCCCATCTCCCACCCTCTTTGCGTGCTACCCTCTGCCAGTGCACCTGCCTATCTTTCCCTGCTCCTCTCCTTTTCGTTCCTTGTTTCCCCCTCCCCATCTCCCAGCCCCAAAGCTTCCCCTTGTTCCTTATGGCATTCTAGCAATGCACACTCCACTAGACAGCGCTCTTCTCTTCCCCCATCTGTACACTGCTATCCCTTCCCCACCCCCTCTAGATTGCTGCTTCCATTCTATGTGACCGTTGCATTCCAGTCCGAGCTGCCGGAGATGGCGGTCATGTGGATGTGAATGAAAGTGGTGTGTGTGTGTGTGTGTGTGTGTGTGTGTGTGTGTGTGTGTGTGTGTGTGTGTCCTTTCCTGAAGAAGGCTGTGGCCGAAAATTAATGTGCAACTGTTTTTCAGTTATGCCTGTCTGCAACTTAATGTGTCATCTTTATAGTAAGTAGCAATCTATCTTTTCCTTACTTTGTTGATATCCCAACTGCCTTTCTCCTGCTATGTCTGTGTAGGTTTTCAAATCTCAATAATTGTTGGCACTTTGTGCTATTTCCTCTCGTCATATCCTTAGTCTGTCTACTAATAATTAATTGTCCTTCTAGATGTTTGCTATATTTTGAGAAATGAAAGAAGTTATAAAAGCTAGTGTTTCTGTGATACACTTACACGTTTTTTAAAAATAGAAGCACCAGTGGCAGCAGCTGTTCACTATTAACTGATTAAAATTACCCCAACATAATGCATTCTTTCAGCATCTGCTAAGATTGGGCATTCTGCATAGAGCTACATTTATCTAATGCATTACTCATAATATGATGTAGAACTGAGAAATGCAATGATGAAAAGGTAGTCTATGAACTATAGCAACTTCAAATGAGCTGAAAGGTTGTAGCTATTTCAAAAATATATTTTTTGTGGTGCACTTTGCAGCACTTGTTGCGCTTATGATAAATACAGTAATTAATAGACAGCATAATTATTTTAATGAAATCAATAAAATACATGAAAATGACATGAATGGATTGATGGGAATTCAATAAAGGAAGAACAGTGTCATGAAATCATGATTTCAGTGCACACTGTTCAGATATGCTGTGCCTCCAATGCAGTCTATACTACTGTGTTATGAAGACATGTCATTGTTCAATGTTGTTACCAAAAATCTTGAAAAGCTCATGACCAATTTATTCAAATTTTTACATGATATCCTAAGGAACATTCCTGACATAGGCTATACATTTTTTTCTATAATGACAATGTACAGGTATTCTGGTAAAGTGACTGTGAGAAACAAAATGTGCTGTGCTGTGAAATGTGTGGTTTCATTTTCTTCTTGCAATCAGTTTCAATTATAGTAGCAAGGCATGTAAACTATGATCTCAATGAATTCATTTTAAGCTTCCGTTCCTAATGAAGGGTTTGTTTGGGATAACAATAAACAAGACTCACGATCAGAGATTGAGGTAAAAGGACATAGTAGGGGGGGGGGGGGGGGGGGGGGGAAGATGCCTGTAGAGATGGGACAGGTGATGATAGGCAGAGGGGGATGTGGGGTAAGTAGTTTAGGATGTATATCCAATTCCCAAACATATTTGGCAGTTATAGTGGAAAGCGAAAAATTGTAGAAGAATGGGAACTAAACCTGGACTTCCTGGTCATTTCTAGCAGCTACATTAATCATTATGTTATCTAAGGAAGCCTCAAACTGTCACAGTCATTAATTTTTCCACCTATGATTTCTGAATGCTGCTACCACAGGGTATGTTGGAATTGCAGCACTGAGGGAACAGTGCTACAGCTTTCACAGCCACAAGAGGGAAAGGGGGGGGGGGGGGGATATACAGATGAAATGCAAGAAAATGAAATGAATAGATTGGTGTAGATGAAATCAGTAACGAGCAATGACATGAAAAGTTATCAGTCAAACCACTGAAAATTATGCTGGACAGAAAGTGAGTTTGATGAGGAGGTAAGCTCAAACAGTCTGATGGCTATGGCAACATCTATCGATAAGCAGATATCAACATTGGAATCCTGGTTTGGTACAAATCTCTGCTTGTCACCAGGTATCAATAACTTTGAGATTACTTTTAATAATTCTTCTTTTCCATGTGCCATTGTTCTGTGTCCATGAAAGATCAGCATTATTATTCACATATTTGGCATGGTTAGTTTGTGGAACAGCCCTTCCTGTTGCCACTCCATTATCCCCCAGGACAGAATGTGTGTACCACAACTGTTTATGTGTAGTGTTGTTCATGTGAAAGGTGATGAAAGTATTCTAAATGTTTGCAACTGAAGTAACTGATGTGGGATTTCTGTACCAGCTCAGTATTCATTTAGTGGGATGTGGGAAACCACCTAAAAACCAAACCCAGGCTGCCCAGTACACTGACCCTTGTTATTAATCCAGTGAGCGGATTTGATCTGGGGGTGGCATACCATCCTTTCCCAGATGGAGTGCTTTAACATGCACAGCTATCCTGGTGAACCAGATTGCTTCTAATAATTACTGAACATAAATACGAATCTTATTACTATCCTAGAGGGATCAGTTTTACACTATCTTTAAATGCACTGAATGTCAAATCCATGTGTAACATGACAGCAACCATGCAGGGATCCTGTTATGTTTTGTGTTCTTTGTGACTGTGAAAATGTGCTTTGCTAATTCTCAAAATGTGCAGGTAATGTAGGGATGTAAACTTTGCTCTCTAACCCCCCCCCCCCCCCCCCCCCACCCCCCCACCCCCCAAAAAAAAAGTCACACTTGAGAGATCCAGTAGGAGGGTTCATCTTGTGTGAGTGATGTGTGTGGTTGATGCAACTTCGCAGTTTTCAATTAATGTACTGCTAGAGATTTGTGTGGCAGTGTGGTAGGGATCTGTCTTGTTAGAAAATGAACCCTGTCCTCCTTCCTGTGATATCATGTAAACTATGTTCAAACATGTTCAGGTACATATGGCATGTGATAGTTCTCTTTGTGGCAATCTAAAATACTCACAAGACATATATCTCTTTACTGAATATTAGGGAGCAGCTTACACAAGATCCAGTGCAACTGTTTTTGAAGAATCTTCCTTACATCTACATGTACATACATACTCCACAAGCCACTATATCATGGGTGGCACAGGGTACCTTGCGCCACTACTAGTCATTTTCTTTCCTGTTCCAAGAGTAAACAGAATGGGGGAAAAACAACTGCCTAAATGCCTACACTCGAGCCCTAATTTCTCTTATCTTATCTTGGTGGTCCTTGCTCGAAATGTATGTTGGTAGCAGTAGAATTGTTCTGCAGTCAGCTTCAAATGCTGGCTCTACATTTTCTCAATAGTGTTCCTTGAAGAGAGTGTCACCTTCCCTACAAAGATTCTCGTTCGAGTTCCTGGTGCATCACTGTAATACTGGCATGTTGATCTAACATGCAAGTATAGATCTAGCAGACTGCCTCTGAAATGATTCGATGGCCTCCTTTAATCCAACCTGGTGGGGATCCCATACACTCAGGCAGCAGCCAAGAATGTGTTGCACTAGTGTACTATATATGGCCTCCTTTACCAATATACACACTTTCCTAAACTTCTCTCAATAAACTGAAGTCAATCATTTGTTTCTGATTACAAACCTTACGTGCTTGATCCATTTCATTACACTTTGCAATGTTAGGCTTAGATATTTAATCATATGTGACTGTGTCAAGCAGCACACTACTAATATTGTATTTGAATGTTATTGGGTTGTTTGCCTGCTAATCTGCATTAACTTACAGTTTTCTACATTTAGAGCAAGCCACAATTCATCACACCAACTATAAATTTTGTCTAAGTCATCCCATATCCTCCTACAGTCACTCAAGGGTGACATCTTCCCATACACTGCAGCTGATGGTGATTGTTCTTTGCACTGATGTCTGCAGACTTTATGAAAATGTTCATGCACACCGTAAGCCAGTATGTCCACTTACACTTGCCTACCAGTGTGTCCTTTTTGTTAATAATGGAGGCAACTGTGGTCAAGAAATTGTATTATCATCTTCTCAATGATGTCATACCCTTCAAATTGCTGTCTACATGTCCATAAAACAACAACACTATCTCTTCATGTATACTCAAGCAAACACCTGCAATAATCCATTACTAATACCACAACTTTTGGCAACAAAAAATTCCAATAACAAAACCTCTAGTCAGGTTACCTTCCATTAGGAAAGTGGGTGCATTCAGGAACTGTTATGTGATTTATAACTTATAGAGCACAGCAATCAGTCATCCTTTTTTTGTAGGTTTTACTACGCAAATCCAGATTTCGGCTAGTGCTCAGCCATTATCAATGCAAAATTTTATAATCTCGATGCGTGTTACATAATGTGTAGTATTCAAATAACTGTGACTCACGCCCGAACAACAGGGAATTAACATGCATTGAGAGTATAAAATGTTGCATTGATAATGGCTAGGCACTAGCCAAAATCTGGATTTGCGTAATAAAACCTACAAAAAAAGGATAATTGATTTCTGCACCCTATAACTTATAATACCTCTCGTGTTATCATCCAAGTGTCAATTTCATCTTAAAACAATATTTCACTGACTTTACTACTCACGTTTTTCAAGCAAAATGTTGAGTTCCTTGGGAAGTTATCTCTTACAGTTACTGGAGTGCTGCCTTCTCTGCTAAAGTATCTTGGGTGGGCTAATTATGCTACTGGAAAGAAATGTTGCAGCTTTTGATGAAGAACCAAGAAAATAAAACTACAACTGTGTGTAATAATTTGTAATGTTCTAGTGGTAGGTAGTAGTGTGGGTAGAAGTCAGCACTGATGGACACACAGACCTCCACAATGAAACACTTTTTGATACAGCAAAAGAATTACGGTAAGGTATTATAACATTTCATTTTGATGTATGCTTGTGTCATTCCTTTTTAATAATGGCTATGCTAATCCCTACTTATCACACTTGATGGGCAACATATAAATGTATGACTATATTTTTTTCTATGAATGAGATTTTTTTACCGTACAGATGTAACACATTGATCATCTTGTTTCTATGTTAATAATCCTTGCATACCACACCATGAAGTTATGATTCTGAGAACTCGCTGTTTTGTTAGTGTAATGCATGGTTTTAGTCTGCCTTCAACATTTTACGGAATTATCTGTAATGAAATTCTGCAGGTCTCCTGCATGGTGCGATACAGTATTCACCTCCTTGTGCAGGTTACTAATCATGCAAATGGGTACCTTATTAATGCTGTATTTTTGCTTATAATATTTAATCACAATAATATCAAAACCTTAATTAACATTTTTAGGAAATATTCAATTTTTTAAATTGTCTGTATTGCGAACTTCTCACAATATCTGCCTGTTGGGATTGAATACATGTTTACATTACATGTGGAATCTGTCACAGTTCTTTGTAGAAGCAGCAATGATACACACTAACATAATTTTTTTTAGTGTAATTAACAATGTAAGCAGTGTGAAAAAGATTGTGACATACATAATCACTACGGCACATTAAAAGGAAATTTTGCATGTACAGATTTAATTTCAACCCTATGAAAGTGGATAACTTGAGACTGTCCATTTATACATGCTTAGCAAAAAACTACTTCTGGGTTCAACGAACTTGTTACAACTAGTTAAATGGTTCTTAGTCCACTTCTAGCAGAAATTTTCATGGACCTCATTACTTCTCTAATCTAATTCCCTGTTCTCTCACAAGAATATATTTTGCATGGCAATACACACACACACACACACACACACACACACACACACACACACACACACTGGCAACCACCAGCACACGAACATGCTGTTTTCCTTTCAGGGGTGCACCATCTCATACCTGTTCCAAAATCTAAAGATGATTTCTTGATTCAATTCTTCCTCATGACACAAATGCTGAAACTTATATCTTAGCTCTACCTCTACTGGTAATCAAATGTTTGCAGAAAGTGGTGTACAATCCCGTTCTTATGACTGAAATCAGAGAGTGTACCTACAGCACTGAAATCCTGCAACCATAAAATTTCCTACTCTGTGAGGAACTAAGGCCCAATTACAAGACAGAAGCAGACTATATAAAATTAATTGGCTAGATCGTAATAAGTTTTATGTTGGCCACCAAGGCAAAGACATGCAATCAGATGGGCTGAACATGAACATAGCTGGAGGTTGCAGAGTTCTGATTCTACAGTAGCTGATTATGTATTAAGTGAAGGTCCCAATTTTACCAGTCACAATTGCAAGTGCTCCACTTGGCAAACAAAGGGCCAAAACTGAATCTTTTGGAAGCCCTGTAGACCAATAAACTTCTGGCACACAGTCCTCAACTAATGCCAAATGATCAGCTCAGTGTAATACTTCCCCCTCTCCTAAACTTCACTTACATCCTCCTTTCTCCAGTTCTTTCCATACAGTCAGTTCCAGACTATTCCTTTACTTTCCATTTATTTTACTGTGACTCTTAACATATCCCAAATTGTTATATATTCTGTTGTTTTACCATATATACATCTTCCCTACATTTCTTCACACTCACTTTTATACAGTTTAGCTTATGTATTTCCAACTACATCATAACTGTCAGTATCTTTTATTCTGTTAGTGCATCACCTTCTTTATGTAATACATTTTCAAGATATGCTCTGATACTCTTATGCTGTGTTTTTAAAATTGGAATTGTAAATTTAATTTAAACAGCTATATAGGTTATTCTGTTGTTTTCCCACATGTACACCTTATCTTTCAAGGCTTTTAATTCTTTGGCACATTCTCCTCCTTTGCCTCATCCATTAACACAATGTATTTTTTCTGAGTTAAATTTTTTTGCATATCCCTTTTACAATTATTTAATATTTAACATTTTCAACTATACAGGGTGTTACAAAAAGGTACAGCCAAACTTTCAGGAAACATTCCTCACACACAAAGAAAGAAAATATGTTATGTGGACATGTGTCCGGAAATGCTTACTTTCCATGTTAGAGCTCATTTTATTACTTCTCTTCAAATCACATTAATCATGGAATGGAAACACACAGCAACAGAACGTACCAGCGTGACTTCAAACACTTTGTTACAGGAAATGTTCAAAATGTCCTCCGTTAGCGAGGATACATGCATCCACCCTCTGTCGCATGGAATCCCTGATGCGCTGATGCAGCCCTGGAAAATGGCGTATTGTATCACAGCCGTCCACATTACGAGCACGTAGAGTCTCTACATTTGGTACCGGGGTTGCGTAGACAAAAGCTTTCAAATGCCCCCATAAATGAAAATGAAGAGGGTTGAGGTCAGGAGAGCGTGGAGGCCATGGAATTGGTCCGCCTCTACCAATCCATCGGTCACCGAATCTGTTGTTGAGAAGCGTATGAACACTTTGACTGAAATGTGCAGGAGCTCCATCGTGTATGAATCACATGTTGTGTCATACTTGTAAAGGCACACGGTCTAGCAGCACAGGTAGAGTATCCCGTATGAAATCATGATAACGTACTCCACTGAGCGTAGGTGGAAGAACATGGGGCCCAATCAAGACATCACCAACAATGCCTGCCCAAACGTTCACAGAAAATTTGTGTTGATGACGTGATTGCACAATTTCGTGCGGATTCTCGTCAGCCCACACATGTTGATTGTGAAAATTTACAATTTGATCACGTTGGAATGAAGCCTCATCCTTAAAGAGAAAATTTGCACTGAAATGAGGATTGACACATTGTTGGATGAACCATTCGCAGAAGTGTACCCGTGGAGGCCAATCAGCTGCTGATAGTGCCTGCATACGCTGTACATGGTACGGAAACAACTGGTTCTCCCGTAGCACTCTCCATACAGTGACGTGGCCAACGTTAGCTTGTACAGCAGCAACTTCTCTGACGCTGACATTAGGGTTTTTGTCAACTGCACGAAGAATTGCCTTGACCATTGCATGTGGCCTCATCGTTCTAGGTCTTCCTCAGTCGCGAGTCGTAGGCTGGAATGTTCCGTGCTCCCTAAGACGCCGATCAATTGCTTCGACGTCTTCATGTCGGGACACCTTCGTTCTGGAAATCTGTCTCGATACAAACATACCGCGCCACGGCTATTGCCCCATCCTAATCCATACATCAAATGGGCATCTGCCAACTCCGCATTTGTAAACATTCCACTGACTGCAAAACCACGTTCGTCATGAACACTAACCTGTTGATGTTACGTACTGATGTGCTTGATGCTAGTACTGTAGAGCAATGAGTCGCATGTCAACACAAGCACCGAAGTCAACGTTACCTTCCTTCAATTGGGCCAACTGGCGGTGAATCGAGGAAGTACAGTACATACTGGCGAAACTAAAATGAGCTCTAACATGGAAATTAAGCGTTTCCGGGCACATGTCCACATAACATCTTTTCTTTACTTGTCTGTGAGGAACGTTTCCTGAAAGTTTGGCCTTACCTTTTTGTAACACCCTGTATTACTATTGCACTGTCAAATATGACATTTACTCTGTGTAATGTCTTTTTCAGTGTTGTTCATAAATATTGTATCCCCTTTGACGGCAAGTCAGTTATAGCCTGATGATGAACTTGTATTAAGCCCAGCATTGGTTAACTAAATAAATTAATACTGCAGTACACCCATAATTTTGTGCTTAGCACTGGTTAACTAAATAAATTAAAACTGCAGTACACCCATAATTTTGTGCTTTCTTCATTTAGATATAAAAAGTGTAGTTACATCTAATGCCAGTTCCTTATTGCACTGTATACAAAAATGTTGTTCGTCTCCCTATTAAATGCCATAACAAATTACGACAAATCAATCACCACTCCATTTAAAATAAACATATAGAAAGAATCATAGAAACTAACAATAATCTCCTTAATATTCTCATTTAATATGGCTTTAAGTATTGTTTCATACTAGTGCATGAATAATGATCTCTCTGTATTCAAAGCTATCAATGGTTAGAATTATGAGCAGAATTATTATACTTTAAAACACACACACACACACACACACACACACACACACACACACACACACACACAGAGAGAGAGAGAGAGAGTGGAGGGACGGAGGGAGAGAGCGGGAGGGGGGGGAGAGGGAGAGGGAGGGGGAGGGGGGGGGGAGGGGAGAGAGAGAGAGAGAGAGAGAGAGAGAGAGAGAGAGAGAGAGAGAGAGAGACTTAATTTTATTAAATTTTATATGTTGCACCAGTAAGTATGATACTAACACTGATTGTGCCTTCATCCTGCGGAAGACTGTCATTCTATCATGTGTTCTTGCAAGGCACAAGCTGCCACACATTTTCCAACCTGTTTTAAGTCCACTTTCCTCCAAATGCTTATAGAGCTGAACACTTGACTGAGTAAGTTTAACCTGGGTCAATGATGGTTTGAAAACGCCAACCAGTCCTGACAAATGCCATGTTGTTCCACCTCCACACCTATATAGAAAATGCAAAAAACATCTCACAATTCCTATAAAAGTAATTTTTCATTAAACAATGTCAGTATTTATTTCATTCTCGTATGTTTAGTCATATATGAATTATTGCTTCAGGTTGTGAAAACACTTAAGAGTTAGCATGTCACTAAAGTCTCCATCAGTCACTGTATCACTATATATATAAAAAAAATTAATTAATTAAAAAAAAATACACTCTACAATGTAAGTGGCATTTATTAAAATGAAACTCACTTTTACAGAACAGAACCAAATTTAAGAAGGAAGATTAGTTGGAGAAAGTGAGTAACTTTATTGTCAAATATAGTGAGATAATTACCAACTCAGTACAAAAAATTATTTTCCCTTGCGGCCATTCCCACAGCTACACCTGCCTCATGCACTGACCTATTATTTACTGTACCACATGGGAAACTACTCACGATGTTTAGCAACTGAAATATGTGCACGACATTGCTTTTTCTATATGGCTAACCACCACTAAAGTGGCCTAATGCCTGAATGGTCACTAAAGAACTGTTCATCTCGTCACCCAGAACCAAGTTGCTGAGCATGCTATATAACTTGACTCATGAGACCTGAGTGCCTACTGTACCACACAGCAGATCTGGGTCCTTCTATTCAATATCAGTTTCTCTGAACTCCAGAGATGGGTACATCCTTGGCTCAGCTTCCATTGCTAGCTTTTGAAAGAAAATGCCTGACAAGCTAGAGTACATATGTCTATCTCTCTATCACTCACACACACACACACAGGGGGGAGAGAGAGAGAGAGAGAGAGAGAGAGAGAGAGAGAGAGAGAGAGCAGGAGGGGTTGGGGATGGATAATGACTGGCAGGGAGGCATCAGGCAGAACTGCTGTCTATCTCCAAGCCGCTAGCAACCCATCCCCAAACCCTCTCTTGCTCCCGCCTCTTTCTCCCTCTACTCACCCCATCCGAGTCAATATCCACACAATGTCACCTGGCAAACTACAATCCTGGCAGTGGGTCCAGCCAGCACACTGTAGGTGCCCAGGCAGGTAGGGGAGGGGTTGAGTGGGGGAGGGGGGGGGGGGGGGGGGGGGAGTGTGTGTGTGTGTGTGTGTGTGTGTATTTTGTACTCTAGCTCATCAAAGAACTTCATCTGAAAGCTAGAAACAAAGTTTTCATTATTTATGTGGGTGCCTCTCGACTACTCTTCTACTATTGAGTTACTAGAAATTTATTAGTTACTTTTTTTTTCATTACCTCTCTTCATTTTCCTGTCTCTTTCCCTTTGCTTTCTATTTCTTAATGACAATAATTCTTTCCAACTTTCTTTTTCTCGCCATCATCTGATCCACCTTTACTTCTCACCCTGGTCCTCGCATCATTAAACTGAAGCTAGCTCAGTGCATACTAATGTATGAGAGGCATCCAATAAGTAAGTTTTTAAACAATTTATCATGCTGAAACAATTTTATTGACATTGTAGTATACTTCTGTTACTTTTCTACATAGTTGCCACATTTTTTTCCAATAATTTTTGGTAATGTAACAAAAATTTTTCCAAACTAGTGTTGTACCAAGTCAGGTGCTCTGCTCGAAACCAGCTCTTCACTGTTGATGTAACTTCATCATTAGTGTTGAAGTGCTTACCTCCACAATGACCTTGAGTTAGGGGAACATGTGAAAGTCACTTGGGGCAAGATCTGGTGAATGTTGAGATTGTGAGAACACTTCCCAGTTGAATCTTTCGTACTCTGACTGGCTCATTCAGGCTCTATGATGCCGAGCATTGTCTTGAAGGAAGAGAACTTTGTGAGACAAAAATCAAAGACATTTTCTGTTGATGGCAGCTCACATATTCCTCAAGTTATTACAGTACCTTTCTGCTTTCATTGTGGTGTTGCAAGGCAGGAACTGAATGAGTAAAACCCCCTGATGGTCCCAAAAGATGGTTGCCATAACTTTTCCATTGCCTTTCTTGGAGCACTTGTGTCAGATTTCTTCCACACCATGTCCTGATGGTTTGACTCGGGAGTCAAATCACGAATCCAGGTCTCATCCCCAATGACAAGCCATCAGACGAGCAGATCTCCCTCTATCTGATGCATTCCCAGAAACATTCTGCCCCGATCATTCCATTTCCATCTGTGGACATCAACCAACCATCTTGCATACACTTGTTGATAGTGAAGATGGTCTGTCAGGATCTTCATTATGGATGCATCCAGTTGGCTCAGGAGGTAGCTGCATTAGGAGATTATGAACGGTAATGGGATGATCTTCCTCCACAATATTACGAATTGTAATCATCATGTTACTGTAGTGGATCTCCTTGTGCACTGTCATCATGCACATCTTCACGTCCTTCCACAAACTGCACACACCGCAGAACAACCATCTGAATGTTCATACAGCTTTTGCACGAACAGATGTAAATTCCACTGGCTGTTGACAGTGGATAGCTGTGAAAAAACAAATGACAGAGTTCAACCCACAAGCAGACACATTTTGTAGTGGTAACTCCATCTTAGCTGGCACCGTACTGGCAAGATGCTGCGGTATGCTTCGTAAGCTGGTGTGAGTGTTGTCAACACTTACCAGTTGAACTCACTAGCCCTTACATCATGGGAAGTATATTTTGCAGAGAAATAAAATAGGGAAACTTCCGTATTGCACGATTCTCATATTATCTTGGACCATCTACACTTCATGATACATTTTCATTCATCTTCGCCTCATTTCTTCCTCATAACTTGTGGCCCCCTATTAACCCAGGATCTCAGATACTTGTTGCACCCCCCCCCCCCCCCACCCTTCTACTTCAGCTCTTGTCCATTCTCTTTACACCTTAAACCAATTTCTTTTTTATTCCTGAAGAAGACACCCATGCTAGGAGTACCATTTCCTATTCAAGGGATTCTACTGGTAGTATTTGGAGATGTACCATCTTAGGATAAGTAATGGTCAGCATTTCTGTCTGATTGTAATTGAAAAAAGCTTCTGGCACATGTGCTTCACTTGCAATAGTTAAGTGTTGATAAAGATTTGGGTGAAAATCGACAGAGTAACTATCATTTGCCCCATGTATGCATTTCACTACTTATGCTTTATAGCTTGTTATCAGGCACTACTAACAGAACATTAAACACTAATCTTCTTTCTATCGATTTACAGCCCAGATTCTGCGATAAGTAACTGTAGAATGCTTTTCTAAACTGTTCTCCACAGGTGCCTTCCATCCTGAAATAGGTACAAAATTGATTTAACAGCTTGACGTTGTACATTCCTCAATTTTTCATTTGCTGTTAATACTGTCACCATTTGGATCTCACAACAGATTTATATTATTGTTCATTATTATTATAACTATTATTAATACTATATTCTTTGCCCTTGGATCATTTTGTTTAGTATAAGGGACACTTCAAATTATGAGGAATTGTACAAGCTTGTAAACAACACAGAAAGATTTGCCTAGAAAAAGAAATCAGCTTCACACTACACTATTAATAACTAATATCATAGTCATACATGTAATTACACTTACATTAATATGAAATTAATTTCTAAATTCACTAACTCATATTTTTCTTTTTTCTCTTCTTCATTTCTTTTGGTTCTTCCTGTTTGAGTGTTCTTTAGAAGGGGATAATAATTCTTCACAAAGAGAAGAACCTATGTGACACTGTTTATTGTATGAACACTATCACGCAGAACAGGCTTAGTCACAGTCAGTTTATCCTCATCATCTGCGCCTTGACTGCTGGAATGCATTAGATATGGTACCACGTCTGCATACTGAACAAAATAGGAGCATACTGAATATCAATTCATCTTTGTATTGGACTGAAGAGTTCCTGACAAGTAGCCGTGGAGAAAAATCTTCAGGTATAAAGTGATTTCATGCATGCCCCAGTGGAGTATCTAGGACCATTGTTGCTGTTGTTGTTGAAGTCTTTGGCCCAAAGACTGGTTTGATGCAGCTCCCCATGATATGAGCATTACTGTTCACGATATAGATAAATGACGTAGCGGATAGCTCTGGAAGCCCCTTGAAGCTGATTGTGAATGATGCTGTTATATAGTGATAAAACAGCCATATAAAACTAATCATAGAAATAGCAATTTCAAGACAAAATGTCACTGGATTAATCATCAGGATGGTACCTCACCCATTAAGAATGTGGCTTAAAAAATCCTTGTAGAAGTGATATGGGTTTCTTACCAGATTAGAATGATAGAGGAAACAGAAAAGAGGAGAGCAGTACACTTCATTACTAGTTCATTTATTAAGTACCAAAGTGTCACTGAGATACTCATCCAACTTCAGTTCCACTCGCTATAAGACCCAGTGCATTACAGTTTGATTTGCTGCTAAATTTCAACAGCACTGTTCCAAGAAGTGTCAACCAATAAAGTTTTTCCTCCTACATATATCTCATGAAAATACCACAAAAGTAAAACACAGGGACTTGAGCTCACATGAACGGTCACCAACACTCATTCTTCCCATGTAATATCCACAATTGGTGCAGGAAAGGGGAGTGACAGTGTTACACAAGGTGTCCATCGCCACACTCCATGGGGTGCCTTACAGGGTATGGATACAGATGTAACTATCTTGCAATGTTGTTTCTGTTCTGTGTTACTGATATTAGTTGATCTTCCATTCATTCCAATACAAATATTTCTAAAGCTGATTTAGATTTAGTATGATCCCAACAATGAGTGGATGTTCTTTATGCACACTAACAAAAACTCTCAATGATTGGATTTTCCATCAACCTGTACACACACAACATTACATCCACTACTTTCACTTCTGAAAACACCAGCTCTCCAGACCCATTCCCTGTAGACAACTAAAAAAATGTTGCAGCTCACATATTCATTTAAACCCTCTGGTGTGTTTGAGGTAAATAATTTGTTTGGGTATCAGGCATTGTAGATCAGTTGCTACCACACCTTGCAACGTAGTATTTCTACTCCTACATGACCACACTGCAATTAACACTTGAGTGCCTGACAGAGGGCTCATCAAAACACTTTCACACTATTTATCTAACATTTTACTCTCAAACAGCAGACAGCAAAAATCCTTCTGGGTGAGCTCTGATTTCTCTCACTTTATTGCAATGATCATTCACCTGTATGTAGGTGTTCGTCAATAACATATTTTCACATTCAGAGGAGAATGTTGGTATCTGAAATTTTGTGAACTGATTCTCAGTCAAACGAAAACGCTTTTGTTTTACTGATTGCCACCACAACTCACGTACCATACCCATGACAATATCTCCCCATTTTGTGACTTTACAAATTAAGCTGCCCTTCTTTGAACTTCTTCTATGCCCTCTGTTAATTCTATCTGGTATGGATTCCATGCTGCACAGCAATATAGAAGAGGACACCCAAGCACAGTGTAGATAGTTCCTTTAGATGTAGTCTTACTCTGCTACTTATCATCAGCATATCCCAAAAAGATAATTTCAATGTTCTTTCTGTTTTCCTAACATTAACTTTACTACACATTACACACAGCAAGATAATGATGTATTGGACCAGCACTTTCACTTGATTTACATATGGCCTATGCATGAGCTAGAACTCCTCTGATTTCCCTGTCATGGTCATTTCACAAGATGTACACGGAAACACAATGTGATTGCTGAATATTGACTACACAATATAACGGTAAGGGAAAGAAGAGAAAGTTATGAACAACAATGACAAAATTAAATGATTTGAACATAGAATTGTTAGAACCTCATCCCAGCCAACAGGTTTGATCCTCTGACTTCCACTTATTGCCTCACTTAAGGAAATTTGTGACTGGAAAATATTTTGAGTCCAGTTATGACACTCATAGACGTAAGACTATGTTGTAGACCCCTCAGAATCAACTTCAGATATGGAACCTACTCATGGAAAAACAGTGAACAAGATGCATAGTTCCAGAAGGGGACTACGCTGAAGTTGAAAAACAAAGTTCTTTGGTGCGTAAACATTCTTTCACAATCATGTGGGGATTATTTTTAAGAGAAAACACTGCTTCTTCTCAATAATTGTTGCTTTAAAGATAAATATTTTATTAATTAATAAACTAAATCTACAGTTTAGTTTAACAGAATATCTTGCTGCTATTTGTCTTTAAATGGCTGTTGTGGAGGTTACACACTTTAATCCAGTATGTCTCATCATATGAGCTGATGTGTTTTAATCATTCAGTTATTGGAAGAAATGTCATCAGGCAAAGGCTAGTAGAAATTTGTGTGCGTATAAAAAGATTGATATGCAATGCGTACAACTTTCAGTGCTGTACTGTTCGTTAGAACAGAGATCTTATGAGAATCCTAAAAAAAATTTGGTCCTACATAAAATAGGTCTAGAGCAATAACAGAAGAGAGCAAACTGAAAGCTGAAGTTTCAAATTTAGTATTCAGGAAGTCTTCCATGCAGGAGGACCGTACTAACATATCGTTTGACTGATGCACAAACTTGTGCATGATGGACATAGAAATGGACAACCTTGGCAATGAAAAGCAACTAAAGAATTGGAGATAAATAAGTTAACAGGTCCGACTGGAATCCAAATTCAGTTTTACAGAGATTACTCTTTAGCACTGTCCTCTTAGCTTGCCTTTATGGCAAATCTCTTACCTATCACAAGGTACCAAGAGACCAGAAACAAGTACTTGTGACTCCTACATTAAAAAGATGAAAGAATGGATCTTCAAAATGACAGATAAATACTCTTCATATCAGTTTGCTGCACAATTCTTGAGAATATTCTAAGTTTGAATACAATAAACTTCCTTGAGAGCAAAAAGCTTTTGTTCACAAATTGAATTGGATTTAGAAAGCATCACTTCTGCAATACTTAGCTTGACTTGTTCTAGTATGATATCCCACAAACTGTGGATGAATTGCAACAGGAAGATTTCATTTTCATAGATTTTTGCAGAGCATTCTCCACAGTGCCCCCACTGCAGACTGTTAACGAAGGTCCAGGCATACGGAATAGGTTCTAAGTTATATGAGTGACACAAAAACTTTTTAAATAATGGAGCTCAATATATTATCATGGATGGTTAGCGTTAATCAGAGTCAAGTGCACAGTCAGGAGTACCCCAGGGAAATATCATAAGGATAGCACTCTTGTTCTCTATGTACATAAACGATCTGTTACACAGTGATCAGTGATCTGTAACTCAGCTAATTACGCTGTAGTGTCTGAAAAAGTTACATTTTGCTCACATTAGATTCAGTTTGTTCTCAATATGTGTTGAGCACATAATTTTAAGCCAAAATTATTATTATGGAATAGGTATCTGAAATATTACCTCAGACATTGATGATTATTACTCTTACAATGGACAAAATACTCTGTGTGTAAATAACCTGCAGATGAATTACAATTTTAATAGGTACCATATCATTATTCTTTCACATCTCACAACAAAAATTATAAATATGTATGTCTGGTTTCAATTAATAGATATTAGACATTAAATTAAAAACAACAAGTTATTTGAATTGTAGCACAGATGTGTAACTGAAAACTTAAATTTTCATCTACTTGGTAAGAGGATTATTCCACAAAGCAGTAGCCAACTTTTAGATGTTCATATCTAATATATAAACATTGATGCTTGCTCCTTACTTATCCTATATACGCAGCACTGTTGTTCCTTGTGGAATTTTAGTTAATTGATACTGGTTAGCAGCATCAGTTTCTTGGGCCAACACTAATAACAAGTTTGCTTCCACCTAAATGAAGTATTATACGTCAAGACTTGAGTAAAAGACACTTCTTTCATTCTGTATGTTTCCAAATTCAAAAGGTGCAATAGAAACTGAAAAAATGAAAGTAATTCTTGCTCACCTGCCTTGCTCTATCAAAACTGTGTGTTGTCCCCAACCCATTTCTGCTAAATGATATGCTACTGCTGCTCCCATAACACCACCTCCACAAATTACTACTCTTGCCCTCTTGGGGGGTGAAGCAAGGAACTCACTAGGTTTATTCAGATGGTTTGTAAACTGGTAAGGAGCATATGATAAACACTTTGCTAGGTTTACTTCCACTAGCTTCCAGTGTTTAGTACACGATACCAATGCCATTTCTTTTACTTTGGCCAGCTAAGCTGCCAAACTTAGGTCTGTTTTTATTAGAATGAAACACTCTACTTATTACACAGCGTCTGAAGAACAATTATGAGGCTAGGTGAACTAGAGGTCGTATATCAAGGAGACAAACACTGTGGAAATACTACCTATAAGAAAAGGCGAAGGGCTTCTTTCAACATACAACTACTCATCAAAATAAAGAACTTATTCAATACTTGCGTTGGTTAAAAATACCTTAACGTGAATAAAAGGGACGCTAAATCTGTGAATGGGTCACTGGATATCAAGCAAATATTTCGGATGTATTACGCTAAATCGAATTTTAAGTGTTTGCAGTGCAGTGAAGACTTGGCACAGCGGTAAGCAGTGAGGTGATTATTTTCGACCTATGACATATTCTTTACTGTGGCGTACAGTGGAATATAAAAATGTACACGGATAATATAAATTTTGCTTTGTTTGGGAATGTGACAACCCCATTTTTAATAAATTTGAAACATCATTTCCTATTCCATGCACATACAATTATAACATCTCGCAGACTACCCATACCACTGCTACCAATAGCCGCCCCATTTGTTGTCTCTAAAGCTACACTGCACAGTGCACACTCCCAATCAAGCTGCGTTCCCACACGCAACGAAAACTTGCACATGCGTCACACCAGCCAGTAAACCTAACTTTGAAAACATGCGACAAGGCTACTGTCAAGCTAGCTGACATGGCAGTGAGAAACTAAATGCAGTTTCACTTGTCTCGTGGACCTTCCCATCGCCGTCCAAATACTTCAGCGAATGCCATTAAGTGGACTGCTCTCATTATAATTTCCTTCGTTCGACACTGTAGATCATAAGTCCTCTGTGTACGTGAACAGTAACGTCATGGCAAAATACCGCTTTGTCCGCAGGTTGTAAATAAATACTTCGTGAAGTAGGGAATCTCATTATAGCCTACAGCAAATCCTTTTAATCATTTGTTTGTATTTAACTGGACGTCTCCGCAAATCGTTGTGTGTTCAAGTAAAGTCACCACAACATCACTTTTCGTAGCCCAGTACTAAACCTTAAAAGAGGTGTTATGAGACGTCATCAGTGATAAAATAAAACGAAATATAGTACCAGTATCTCAATTAAAAAAGCAGCAATGACACCGTAAAGTTTGTTTACAGCAATACCAAAATTTACAATGCGTGTTCTTGAAAATGTTATACCTGCTAATAAACTATTGAGTAGTTTGTACAAATAATTCAAAATATCGACGTTATATATACTGTTCCACAAAACTTAACCCTCGAGCAGGCACGCCGGCACAGAGAGTGTGCCAAATTTATATAATAGGCGTATTAAAAGTGTTGGCAACAATGGAGACCTTCGAAACTCAATATATTATACTTGTTCTAACGACTGTTGTGTGCAGTGCAATAACTGCCGGTGCTAAAGAATCTGTTAAACGGAGAATTTAGTGTAACACTGTCACTTCCGGCGCATTTGGTGCACAGCGCGACTGGTCATGTAAGTGTTTTTTTTATATCTTCGAACATAGCGGTTATTTTACTTACAACGTTCCTATGGCCCGTGTTCAATATAAATTTTTATTTTAAGGCAAGAAAGTGTTTAACTAACGAGGAACACCGAACGGCTCTCGAATGAAGATCCAGATTTTGAGAAAGTCCGACGAAAATGAAGACAATCATTGTCAACCAGTTTCTATTGGTGATTGGATTGTGGGAAGAGACCATACTTTTAAGTGGAGGAAAAGTACTAGCTCTGCCACAAGCAAAGCAAGAAGGAAAAATATTGTAATCATTTTACCTGGACCCAAGGCTATTGCCAGGGATGTAACAACCAAGAGTTCTGGATTCCACAAGATAATTAATACGGAAATGATCGATACTATTGTGAATTATACAAACAAATATATTCCGCTCAAACCAGAATTTTCTGATTATCAGAGAGAAAGAGACAGGAAAGAAACGATGAGAAGTGAAATACTGGCACTCCTTAGGTTACTTTATCTCTTCAGAATGAAGAAAGCTAACCACACGAATGTAATGGAAATGGGAATACTGATGGATCAGGAATTGGAATTGGAAGAGATGTGATGAGCTACAGGCGGTTTCTATTCTCTCTGCGTTGTATTCGTTTCGACGATAAGCACACAAGAGAAGAGAGGACAAGATCTGATAAGTTGGCTGCAGTACATTCGATTCTGGAAGAGTTTGTCACCAACTGCAAAATACATACAGCATCGGTGAGCTTGTCACCATTCATGAGAAACTTCAAGCTTATCGTGGTAGTGGATTTGTGCAATATATCCCCAACAAACTTGCCAAATATGGCATTAAGATATTTGCGCTTTGTGATGCGCAAACATTTTTCACGAGCAACCTTGAGGCATATTATGGAAAACAGCCCAAAGGGCAGTATGCAGGCTCAAATTCAGCGTCGAAATTAGTTCACAGACTTGTGAGTCATATAGAGGGATCCAACAGGAATATAACTAAGGAGAATTGGTATACAAGTTGCCCCTTGGCTATGTCGCTAGTAGGTGAAAGGCTTATGTGTATTGGGACACTCAGAAAGAATGGACAAGAAATTCCCTTGATATTCCTACCTAAGAAGAATCGAGCACCTGCTTCATCCGCCTTCAGATATAAAAACGATTTGACATTGGTCTCTTATGTACCGAGGAAGAACAAGCCGGTTTCGCTTTTGTCAACTATGCATGATTCAGGTACTGTCGATGCAGATTCTCGAAAGCTAGAGATTGTATTAGGTTACAATACCACTAAGGGTAGTGTTGATACAGTTGACCATATGTGTGAGACATATTCTGTGGCTCGTATAATGAGGAGGGGGGCCTTTGGTAATCGTTTTTGCACTAACAGACATTGCTGGTATCAACCCCCAGATCCGTTTTTACTCAAATGGACAAAATCGAAATGTTGTGAGAAGAGTATTTCTGAAGAACCTGGCTTATGACGTCATGAAACCACATCTAATACAAAGAGCCAAAATTCAGAGCCTTCCCAAGGACAGATCGCTGTTCCTTCAAAGGTGCCAGACAACATCTGCGGAAGCTGAGAAGCATTTGGCTAAGAAATGGGGACGCTGTGTTATTTGTGGAAGGGCCAAGAATATTAACACACCAATAAAGTGTGATTCTTGTAATAGTTTTGTTTGCAGGAAGCATATGAGTGTTAGTTACACCTGTGAAAAGTGTCAAGTTACACCTGCCGACTCAGATGGCTAGTGATTTGAATCTTGACATCTCTTAAACTAGTAAGAAGTAAACATGGCCTGTCTGTAGGATGTTATAATATGGTTTTCATAGGCATTCACTACGAATATAATAATTTTCAATGCTGACAGCGAAATGTAGATATTTTAGAACTTTGTCATTTATGTGCTTAGATGTACATCACTTTTTCTAAATAAAGTATAATTAACAGCCATGTTAAATAATGAAACATTCTTTCCCACTATAAGTAAGCAACAGTGCATAGACATTTCTTGGCTAGATATGTAATATTATTTCTTAGTATTTTCCACTGCGCCCACAATAAATTATTTGTATTAACTGGACAATAAAATTTGTTATTTCGATATTATGAATATCATTTTGAATGATACTATATCTATCCTTAAAAACAATAAACTAATTAATATCAATACTAGTGTGAGAGCATACGAAAATAACTATAGAACTGAGCAGCGAAAGTGGCGCACAAAATGCTTCGCGCGACTACTTGTGCAATAAAAAAACACGCGCATGCAGGAGGGTTAAGGACGAGCTATATAAAGTAACATAACATATTAACTACTTCGTGGGAGTAATTGGAAGTGCTGGAGTATGTGGCCAGAGTCTCCCAGTATTGCACAAGAAGTTAAGCGCCATATGGCGTGAGGTTAGGGTGAGTATACCTCCAAATGCGGATGGCCCCCCAACACTAGGTAGTTGAAGAGGTGGGGGAAGCAGCAGTAGTTGTGTGTGTGAAGTGCACTTCCATCTGTAGCGCATTTAATGCTGTCTGTTTTAAAAAGAAATCCTGCTTTTAGTAAAAGTGTGTATTTTATAAGAAACATCCTTCACATGGTAGAAAAAACGAAGATAGGAAAACGTTGTAAATAGTGGACACCCAACTGAATCTCATCAAATATGTGGTACAAAAGAAATGTTACATTCAGGTAAATGCTACATCTTAGGTTCAAACAATAGTGGTTTGGAATATCTGTGCTTATTGTCCTCTCCAGCCACGCAAAAGTTAATTCATTCGCCCTGCTTTTTAGCATTAAAAGCAAGTTTTGGAATAGAGAAGGATTTGTTGCTTTGTTAAATATGACACGATCACTACACAGACACTCAGATTCGGCAAAGCATTTAAAGTCCCACGTTAATCTAAAAAGTTTAGAAAGAAATTGAAATACAATAGACTGTACACTGTGCATCTCAGTAAAATGTACGCTTGAATAAGCTTCGTATACTACCGGTACTAAGCGAGAATTAGCATTTCGCGGACACTATGAATCAATAGACCACATCATCGGAATTTTAAGGAACTGTTGACATTGCTGGCATCAAGGAGTCCTGCAGAAATATAGACCTAATATGTCAAGACAAAAAAATGTGCTCAGTGATGAATCGAAACTAGACAAAGAAAAGTAACTGATTGCATTTCAGACTACATCAGTGATTTTGTAAAAAACTGAATTGGAAACAGCTGGATTTTTTCTGTCGAGGTAGGTGATACGACATATTATACAGGTGTCTAAGTGTTCAGTAATAGTGAGGTTCATTAATGCTCAAGGATCCATACTGGAGCAGTTATTAGGTTTCTACAGTGTAACTCCTGACAGAACATAAAAAAACTTTGTATGCTTTATTGGACAACATCTTGGAGCCATTTGACTTCGGGCACGAACTGTAGAGCAGTGTTACGATGGTGCCAGTGTGATGTCTGGCCATTTAAATAGACCCCGTTTTCAGTCGCTCAGAAAAGAGGATCTACGAAATTATTTCAGAATCTGGACCATCCATTCCAACTGTAATGTCTGTCCTCTGGGGCTCTAACTCGAATTTATTGTGTGTAGGGGAGAGTTAGGTCAACTGGACAGATCAGGTCAACTGGTCCTTGCTTGTAAATTGTATCAGAATCTGTTTTCTGTCTACAGTCGCAGGTTCGAATCCTGCCTCGGGCATGGATGTATGTGTTGTTCTTAGGTTAGTTAGGTTTAAGTAGTTCTAAGTTCTAGGGGACTGATGACCTCAGAAGTTAAGTCCCATAGTGCTCAGAGCCATTTGAACCATTTGAATTTTGTTTTCTGTGTCTTCCAGCAGATGGCTCAAGTAACTACTCAGGTCAAAGATCTTCAGCTACCAGTAACAGTTGAAAAGCAATAAATAACTGTTTTGTGTGGCTTTCTTTGTTTCTGAGGTCCCACATTTTTTCCCCTCTCATATTGTTTGTTGTTTATTTCTAACTTCAGGAAAAGTTCTGGAGAAGTCAAATACACCATAGCAATTGTAATTGTTTACCCTTTACAGCAGATGGTTCTGTTTTTGACTAACGTTAGTTTAGCAGTTATTTTATCGACATTAAAAGAAATGTGTGTGGTTAGGTTAACTGGACACCAAGGCAGTTAGGTTATGTGGACCGGTCCAGTTAACCCCAACATAACTATTTACTTTTGTAACTTACACAGCTTTTAATTTCAAAATATTTCACGTAATATTTAGTTTGAATAGTGATGAACTGTATTTAAGGCATGTTTTAGCTGTGGTATAAGTTTTTCTTGCAGATGCCACGAGTTCGTATTTGTACAACTAACCACCGGTCGTATTCAGCTGAAGATCCTAAACTAGCAGTGGCAGCTATCAGAGGAACTAGTATTCGTGCAGCATCTAATCGGTTTTAGATTCCTCGAGTAACGTTAAACGTTATGTCTGCAAATCTGCTGATGACAGTAAAGTAAGCTTCAGGCCATCAAATGAGTACAAAAGGGTGTTTACACCAGCAGAGGAGCTTTCTTTGTGTTCCTACTTGGCGGAAATTGCTGGTATGCATTACGGTTTATCATTCACAGATACGAGGAAGTTAGCATATGAATTTGCTGCAACTAACAAGAAGGAACTTCTGGCAAACTGGCAACAACAAAATATGGATGGGAAGGAGTGGCTTCGTTCTTTTATGAAGAGGCATCAGCTCTCTCTTAGACAACCTGAAGCTACTAGTCTGAGTCGTGCTACTAGTTTCAATAAGTCAATTATTGGTAAATTTTATACCAATTTGAAGGAAGCTTATAGAAACTTCAAATTTGGTGCAGAAGACGTCTATAACGTTGATGAGACTGGCCTCACAGCAGTACAGAAGCCTGGAAAGGTGGCCAGAAGCAAGTGGGGAACTTCTGCAGAGAGAGGCACGCTTGTAACCAAGTGTGGCATCATTGGGAGCACTGGAAAAGCGGTTCCTCCATATTTTGTGTTCCCACGTGACCATTTTCATGATCATGTACTCCACAATGCACCACCTGGAAGTGCAGGGGCGGCTCATTCCTCAGGATGGATGACCAGGGACATATTTATGGACGTATTGACACATTTTGCCACACATGAACGACCAAGCAAAGAAAAGCCAAAACTTCTTATCGTTGACAATCATGTCCATAAGGGCAATAACATTTGCCAAAGAAAATGGCATAGTTTTGTTAACAATACGACCACACTGCAGCCATAAGCTGCAGCCTCTGGATGTTGCCATTTTTGGGCCTTTCGAGTCCTTTTACAACAAAGCTTGTGACAGATGGCTACTAAATCATCCTGGTCAGACACTGCATATCTATGATGTAGCAGGACTAGTAGGTGAAGCATTTCCATCTGCTTTCACTCCGTCTAATATCAGCAAAGGTTTCAAAGCTACAGGAATAATGCCTTTCAATGATGAAACATTTAGTGATGCCGATTTATGTGTTCATCTGTCACAGACGGACCATTTGAGCCAACTGAGAATGAAATTGTTTCAGAAAGTAATGTTCCTAATACAGTTCCAGGTTTAGTTCCTCCACCTCCTCCTGCATCTGCTTCTCATCCAGTTCTTTCAACTTCTGCTGATAATCTCATTCATCATTGTCCTCATGAACAAGAATTCAAAGCAGAACTATTTGTGGCTCCAGAAGCCTTGCTTCCATTTCCAAAGTGTGGTCCCCGATAAAGAGATAATCATGGCTGAAAGAAAGGAGAATCTCTTATCCTTACAAGTTCACCAGTTAAGGCTCGCCTGGAAGAAGAAGCCTCTGCCAAAGATGAAAAGAAGAATAGAAAAAGAAACCTACTCCACAAGAATCAGATTCATCATGAGAAGACGGCACTCACTTGGTTTTAGAAGAACCCGATTGTTCATGGGATGAAGACATTGAAGCAGATGAGGATATTTCAGAAATTAAAGCTGGTGAATTAAGAAATTGTTAAAGTCCATGGAATTAAAAAAGACTCAGGTAGCAATTACGTAGATGTTGTGAAAAAATCTCTTAGTTTTGGGGCTGAAGTGATTTTCTATAAGCGGCACAAACCGTCTAACAGATTTTCCATAACAGATGAAAATGCATTTGTTGCCACTGCAGACACTATTATCAAACTACCCCAGCCCCTTAAAGACTTCCGTCAAAGATTTGAAGACATGATTTATTTCAATGTCGATTTATATGAATGTAGCCTTCGCTAAGACTGCTTTTATTTAAAATTTCAATCAGTACATTTGACATTGTAGTGCTACAGCGTTGAAAATTAATATTACGACGATGTCAAACCTTATTTTCATGATTTAAAGAAGTATTCATGATTTTAAAAATGTAATTATAATTTTATTATTTTCATTTTTGTGCTCAGTGTATCAAAGACTTTCTAGTGCACGGAATAAATTCGCATTGTTTGTACTACGAAACTATATATGATTGTTAAGGGTTAAGCATGTAATAATTCGATGTAAGACATTTTGTTGAGTCTGATCGGTAGAGAAGGAAAAGTTCATTAATCGATGTGAAGGTATAAAGGTTGTAAAAAGGAGAGAGAGAGAGAGAAGGTAAATACAAGTTATTCAAAACAAATATCTCTAAAGTGTAACGTCTTGTGATTTCCTATAACTAAAAATTGCAAGGTCTAATCTGAGCCTGTCCTGAATAACAGCAAAGAACATTTATGTTATCATATATTTTCTTCGTTTGATCACAGTTGTGATCCGCATGTTTCTTTTTGTTACGCGACGTGTTATGAATATTTTCATTATACGCGCAAAAGTGCACACAGCTCTATTCGAACCTGCGTCTTTCGGAAACGATAACTTTTAATCAGTACAATTACGCGAATATCGTCTAAATCACAACCGTGATCGCAAAAGTGTTTCCTGGACCAAATAATTCTTATAAAATGTGTATTCTCCAAAGCGAGCAGCATTGCACTATCGCTGACTCGCAACAATCGAAAGAGTAAAAAGAGTGCTTAAATAAAATTGCCACCTTTTAATAATTATTATTATCCCATTAAATAAATAAATAGGAATTCAGTGCCTATCTAATCAATAAACAGAGAGGGCAATTCAGGATGCAATGTAATAAAAACTAAATGTTGGTGAAATATACTTTAAAACATTGTAAAACTCAAAATTAAATGTATTTACAGTATTTCTATTGATTTTACTATCTGGACCAGTTAACCATACCACATCGGACCAGTTAACCTTACCGGTCAGGTTAAGTGGTAATTTTGCGAAGATGTTTATTACCTCAGATTTCACACAAACTGGAAGTAATTCAGTGTCCTTGAACACTACATTGCAAAGAAAACATGTATCCTAGGCTTCCCACAAAATTAAACACTGATACGTTGTACAGAAAATGATTCAGACCAATTTTAAAAAATGTTGCCCAGTTAACCTAACTGTCCCCTAATTGTGGATGACTGGGAAAAGTTGAAAGAGGTTTTCGAAACCATAGTTCGCTGTGAACAGTCTGATGATTATTCCATTCAAGTTGCCAGACGTTTTCTGAACGACATGGGGAATTTTTGAGTTTAAATTTCTAAAAGTAGTATTTCAAGACATACTTTGTTTGAAATACACTCCTGGAAATGGAAAAAAGAACACATAGACACCGGTGTGTCAGACCCACCATACTTGCTCCGGACACTGCGAGAGGGCTGTACAAGCAATGATCACACGCACGGCACAGCGGACACACCAGGAACCGCGGTGTTGGCCGTCGAATGGCGCTAGCTGCGCAGCATTTGTGCACCGCCGCCGTCAGTGTCAGCCAGTTTGCCGTGGCATACGGAGCTCCATCGCAGTCTTTAACACTGGTAGCATGCCGCGACAGCGTGGACGTGAACCGTATGTGCAGTTGACGGACTTTGAGCGAGGGCGTATAGTGGGCATGCGGGAGGCCGGGTGGACGTACCGCCGAATTGCTCAACACGTGGGGCGTGAGGTCTCCACAGTACATCAATGTTGTCGCCAGTGGTCGGCGGAAGGTGCACGTGCCCGTCGACCTGGGACCGGACCGCAGCGACGCACGGATGCACGCCAAGACCGTAGGATCCTACGCAGTGCCGTAGGGGACCGCACCGCCACTTCCCAGCAAATTAGGGACACTGTTGCTCCTGGGGTATCGGCGAGGACCATTCGCAACCATCTCCATGAAGCTGGGCTACGGTCCCGCGCACCATTAGGCCGTCTTCCGCTCACGCCCCAACATCGTGCAGCCCGCCTCCAGTGGTGTCGCGACAGGCGTGAATGGAGGGACGAATGGAGACGTGTCGTCTTCAACGATGAGAGTCGCTTCTGCCTTGGTGCCGATGATGGTCGTATGCGTGTTTGGCGCCACAATCAGGACTGCGTACGACCAAGGCACACAGGGCCAACACCCGGCATCATGGTGTGGGGAGCGATCTCCTACAATGGCCGTACACCACTGGTGATCGTCGAGGGGACACTGAATAGTGCACGGTACATCCAAACCGTCATCGAACCCATCGTTCTACCATTCCTAGACCGGCAAGGGAACTTGCTGTTCCAACAGGACAATGCACGTCCGCATGTATCCCGTGCCACCCAACGTGCTCTAGAAGGTGTAAGTCAACTACCCTGGCCAGCAAGATCTCCGGATCTGTCCCCCATTGAGCATGTTTGGGACTGGATGAAGCGTCGTCTCACGCGGTCTGCACGTCCAGCACGAACGCTGGTCCAACTGAGGCGCCAGGTGGTAATGGCATGGCAAGCCGTTCCACAGGACTACATCCAGCATCTCTACGATCGTCTCCATGGGAGAATAGCAGCCTGCATTGCTGCGAAAGGTGGATATACACTGTACTAATGCCGACATTGTGCATGCTCTGTTGCCTGTGTCTATGTGCCTGTGGTTCTGTCAGTGTGATCATGTGATGTATCTGACCCCAGGAATGTGTCAATAAAGTTTCCCCTTCCTGGGACAATGAATTCACGGTGTTCATATTTCAATTTCCAGGAGTGTATATACTGTTCAATGTTTCGTAGAAGAGGTCATTGGACTTTAACAATTGCACATCTGAAGTGAAGACTACTTGTGATTTTCTAAGAAATGAGAGGCGCGATCAGTATTTCTCATTTATCTTTCAAAGGGCTAACACAATGACAGACATGCTTCTCTCATGAGAGTACAATTCGCTGAGGGAAAAATCTAGAGGTCAAAACTTTTCTGACATTCCAGGAGAGGATCTCTGGAAGAGACCAACAGTGTATTCTTGATGTTGTAAATTCGCTCTATGCAATAAAACTATTCCTGTATAACTGTGTCGTATATCATTTGGCAGTGGTTCTAGTAAGCCTTAGTACCCTACTTCCAAGTTGGTGACACCACATTCCTGTCTAAATTTGCAACATTTAGCCATTTGAAGCACCACAATAATGTGGCTGAGACTTTCTGCAGTAGCCATCATACCGGTGGTGTATTACATCAGCAACACATGTGCAGTGTACGAAGAACATTACATTTTTGTGCTAATTACACAGCAGAAACTGAGAGTGTTATTGATCTCCACAATAATCACATGGACAGCAAACAGTGTCAACAATGACTCCCAACAATTGACCTCGAGGAGAATGCAATGCTAGATAGTGCTTTGAATTAGTTTAATCCACACCATACACCTTGTGTAAATCTTGTGCCTTCTGTGTTCTAAACGCTAAGTGTCGGGTTTGATCAGTTGCACTCCATACCATCATGACCCAATGTGTTGAACGAAAAACTGGCAGACATCTTACCACACAGTGCCCCAAATAATGTTCACTTGGACCACGTGATAAATCAGTATGCCATCCAAACCATTTGATATGCCAGTGTCTCACCACGCACATATACTGCACTGTGCTTGGATTACAAATGACTGCATCCTGCCATCACCCAACCAATTATGTATTATGGACCACTGTTAGATGGGCTACCATATGCAACAGTTCTGCCACAGCTCAAACTGAACTGTGCCCCCACAAACAATTTAATGTGTTAGTGCTGTTGCTGTTTCTGTGCCTCCTGCACTTACCCTTCATGTTCTGGACATGGGCATCCACATACTGCTTCGCTGCAACCAGTTGCACATCAGTTTTACTGGGCAGAAACAACTCCATCCCACTCAACAAACGCTAATTGGCGGTGCAATTCGCAAATCAGACAACCAGTGCTACGCAAGCCCAAACCTCTCTGCATAATGTTTCAACTTGGCTTGCACCATGATCTTGGACTGCCACATATCGTAACCCCACACCAGGGGACATGTTATGAACAACCGATGGCAACATCGTCATCTGCACTAAACTCACTCATGTAAGTCCCACAAGCTTCATCTTCAAACAGTGTTAACTACCACAAAATACCTCCTTTCGACAAAGACCGCCCAACACTGAGCTTTGCCAAGGCTGATAGTGTTTTAAGGTTATCCAGAATCTTCAACAACAGATCGAAATATGCAGACATTCTCTGTCATCTGGGTGAACAGGCAGAGCTGATTAGCGACATAATCCTCGCATATCCACAGATGAACAAATACGAAACTGCAAAAACGGTCTTTCTACACCAACATTCAAACATTCCTGACCAACAACTCCATGAGGTTCTATATGGCCAACATTCACAATCTGACAAACCTTCACAGTACTGGCGCTGGCTAGAAATAAACGTTTATACTAACCTACTGTATGAATAAGCTTTGTGGACCCTACAGCTTATCAGCCTGCTGACAGACCTGCACCTTGCCATGACACACACGCTTTTGAACCACTTGAGTAAGGACTCCTGCATGCAGATTGTCTGCCCTCCATCATCAATCAACACCACATCATTAACACTGCACTGAAACAGCCTGTGCTCAATGCAGCAAATGATCCACTCTGCATCGCCCAAACCATGCTGAACTTCCATGACAGTCGATAAAGGCAGTGCCAGACAGCACCCACCACCAGCAGCACATCCTTGTACACTCCAACACCTTCACAGCAGGCAGCTGTCATGTTCACAGATACAACCAGAGCTGAACTTTTGGTCTATTGGTTTCATCAACAATTTGGGCAAGCTGCTTGCAAGTGCCATGCCACCAGCAGATATTACCTAAATGCCAACCACAGACTCAATTAAATGGTGTGGCCTGTGCTCATTACCAAACACATCTATGACATTCCAGTATTGCACAGATACAGGATGCTCCACTGACAATGCCAGGTATATCTCTCTTCATCTTTGACCTCACAACCCAAATGTACTTTTTAGTGAATACAGGGCCAGACATTAACTCCGTCCCAGGCAGTAGCACAATGTCGTTTTAACTGGTGTCAGTCACCTACACTCAGCTATCAATGCCAAGATTCAGGTATACAGCATGGCGTCAATCACCATTCACCTGCTAACAAACATTATATGTCAATGGGATTTCTACATAAATGACGTCACAGAGGTGTCCCTAGGAATCGACTTCATAAGTGCCATCAACTTCTGCCAGACACTGAGTGAGTGCACTCAAGTAGCGTACGACAGGATATCATGTCAATTGTGTCATGGCACGCAGGCCGGTGTGGCCGAGCGGTTCTAGGCACTACAGTATGGAATCAAGCGACCGATACGGTCGCAGGTTCGAATCCTGCCTCGGGCGTGGATGTGTGTGATGTCCTTAGGTTAGTTAGGTTTAAGTAGTTCTAAGTTCTAGGGGACTGATAACCTTAGAAGTTAAGTCCCATAGTGCTCAGAGCATTTGAACCATTTTTTGTCATGGCACCCATCCCACTTATGACCCTGTCTGATATGACCTGCCAGTCGAAACATCACATCTTCGATGATGTCAATGTACACCTTCCATCACTTGCTCACACAGTAAGCAAAATCCTAACAATGCACCAGCGAAGTCTCAAATGTCTATCTCAGTCGCAAAACCTATGATGTGGGAATTCTTCACTTACATGCCACATTGGATCTGTTGCTGCAGCACTTGTGTCGGCACATGACCACCTTAGGTCCATACTCTCACAGCAGTTGGTTGCCTCAAACAGGCCACTGACCAACTACACTGATAACAATGGAGGTGCCCCACCACTGTCAACACTGCTGCCATAGGACAACAATCAAGCCCAGGTTAGTAAAAGGCAATGCTCCATGTTGACAAACAGTGCTCCTGCTACCCCCACCAGCTGCTACCTAGACTCATGTGCATGGTAAAAGATGGTACAATGAATTGTATTGTTACAACAGAAGGTCCACCTAGCCATCATAAACCATGCTGCCCCTGTCCAGTGGCTCAGCAGATTGTAAAGAATGTTATAGACAAATTGCTGCGAGTGGGGATTGCGCAACTGCTGGACGGTCCATGGGCCTCCAGGATCAAACTTGTCCTGAAAAAAAGAACCATCTCAGGACTCTGTGGTGATTACAAGATTCCTAATGTCTGGATAATTCTTGACAGCTACCCAATTCCTAACATGCAAGATTTTACTCATACACTCACAAGCACCACCAGTGGTTCTGGTGGTATGTCAAGTGTGTTAGCAGCAAGAAACAATCAATGCCTTCTCTGCACGATAGCAATGGAGATACTATCAAAGACAGTGCTGCCAAACCACAGTCTTCCGAAATGTCTTCACAAAAGAAGACGAATTAAATATTCCAGAATTCAAATCAAGAACAGCTGTCAAGATGAGTAACGTAGAAGTAAATATCCTCTGAGTAGTGAAGCATCTTAAAGCACTTAATAAAATCAAGTCTCCTGGTCCAGACTGTATACCAATCAGGTTCCTTTCAGAGTATGCTGATGCATTAGCTCCATACTTAACAATCATACACAACCGTTTGCTCAACGAAAGATCCGTACCCAAAGAGTGGAAAGTTGTACAGGTCACACCAATATTCAAGAAAGGTAGTAGGAGTAATCCACTAAATTACAGGCCCATATCATTAACATCGATATGCAGTAGGGGTTTTAGAACATATACAGTGCTCGAACATTATGAATTACCTTGAAGAAACCAATTTATTGACACACAGTCAACATGGGTATAGAAAACATCGTTCCTGTGAAACACAACTAGCTCTTTATTCACATGAAGTGTTGAGTGCTATTGACAAGGGATTTCAGATCGATTCCGTATTTCTGGATTTGCGGAATGCTTTTGACACTGTACCACACAAGCGGCTCGTAGTGAAATTGTGTGCTTATGGAATATCATCTCAGTTATGTGACTAGATTTGTGATATCCTGTCAGAGAGGTCACAGTTCATAGTAATTGACGGAAAGTCATCGAGTAAAACAGAAGTGATTTCTGGTGCTCCCGAAGGTAGTGCTATAGGCCCTTTGCTGCTCCTTATCTATATAAGCGATTTGGGAGACAATCTGACCAGCCTTCTTCGTTGTCGTTTATCGCCTAATAAAGTCATCAGAAGATCAAAACAAACTGTAAAACGATTTAGAAAAAAAATATCTGAATCATGCGAAAAGTGGCAGTTGACCCTGAATAACGAAAAGTGTGAGGTCATCCACATGAGCGATAAAAGGAACTCGTTAAACTTCGTTTACACAATAAATCACTCTAATCTAAAAGCCATAAATTCAACGAAATACCTAGGTATTACAATTATGAACAACTTAAATTGGAAGGTTGGCTCTGAGCACTATGCGACTTAACTTCTGAGGTCGCCTAGAGCTTAGAACTAATTAAACCTAACTAACCTAAGGATATCACACACATCCATGCCTGAGGCAGGATTCGAACCTGTGAGCGTAGAGGTTGCTCGGTTCCAGACTGTAGCGCCTAGAACCGCACAGGCACTCCGGCCAGCTAAATTGGAAGGAACACATAGGAGATGTTGTGGGGAAGGCTAACCAAAGACTGCGTTTTATTGGCAGGACACTTTGAAAATGTAACAGACCTACTAAGGAGACTGCCTACACTATGTTTGTCAGTCCTCTTTCAGAATACTGCAGCGCGGTGTGGGATCCTTACCAGATAGGACTGATGGAGTACATCGAAAAAGTTCCAAGATAGACACCACGTTTTGTAGTATCGTGAAATATGGGAGAGCGTGTCACAGAAATGATACAGGATTTGGGCTGGAAATCGTTAAAAGAAAGGCGTTTTTCGTTGCGACGGAATCTTCTCACAAAATTCCAAACACCAGCCTTCTCCTCCAAATGCGAAAATATTTTGCTGACAACGATATACATAGGGAGGAACAATCACTATGATAAAATAAGGGAAATCAGAACTCGTACGGAAAGATATAGGTGTTCATTCTTTCCGCGCGCTATACGAAATTGGAATAATAGAGAATTGTGAAGGTGGTTTGATGAACCCTCTGCCAGCACTTAAATGTGATTTGCAGAGTATCCATGTAGATGCAGAAGTTGTTTCTAAGGTGCACTAGAACTACTGCCAAAAGATGTACAACACGATTAAACAGGATTTGTTTTATTGCATAGAGTGATTTACAGAGCTTCCACACCATTACAATATCAAGAAGGCACTGCTAGTGTCTTCCAGAGATCCACTCCTTGGGACGTCATCCTCTCTGCTCCGGTGTATCGACAAGCGACAGCATGAAGATGAAGAACACAACAGCAGAGAAGACTGTGGGACGACATCAGACAGTAGCCCACTGACTAGGACCACATCACAACAAGAGCGGCATCTAGAAGAAGAGAATGTAAACATCACTCCTGCCAGCCTCAGACAGACAGTCCTAGACCTGGCCTAGTAGAGAGCACTGCGATACCAGTTATTAGTGATTCGTATCCATTGCTTGTGTGGACGTTACCTACAGCGTAAGACATTGACTGTTTGCATGTCACCCATCGCTTGCGACACCATTATAATTTCAGAGTTAGGTATTGTCAACTTTCTTTATTGTAATAAAAACTATTAATGTGATTTGCTTGAATTGTTATATAGATATCTGAGAAAACAGCATCCTTTATGCGTCCTACAAGAGATGAGTGGGTGGGACCCCATATTCTCGAAGCATTCTATGTCCCCACAGAGTACCCACTCAGGAGTGTGGAGCACGATGGGTTGAATCAATGGCAAGCCATGGTCGAGATCGTCAAACTGACTATGCCATGCTTGGTGATGGTGGTAAGCTCATTTGAGGCCCTGACTTGCACAGGTATTCATTGTTTGGCCATAGCGGGGGAGAGCACATTGGCAAATGGTGTACAGACGATATTGTGCCAGGTGCTGAGGTGGTTATCTGATGCAGCTATAACATGATTCAGAGCTGATGTCTGGTGCAAGTGACAGATGTGGTAACTCTGTGACTGACTGTCTAGCTACTGCTGGTACCAGGGACGAGATTTTCAGTGTCAGTATAGGGCTGTTCACCTGCGATATCGGGTGATCTGATGTCTGTGAGGGGTGTAGTGTAGTTGTCTGGCAGAACCGAAGCGGGTTTGAGCCTTGTGAGCAATAATGTTGTTTGTGTGCCACATGCTAGTATGTTGAATGTCTGTTCGCTACAGGATGGTACTTTGTGAGGCTCTGTGTATGGTGAGTGAGGGTATGGTGTCATCATGTATCATAACAGGCTCACACTGGTGGAGGTCCTTATGACGGAAGATTTTCGGCTGTGTGTGTATGGTGATGGTGGTGGCATGTACCTATTCTGAATATGTGTGCAAATTCAGTCCACCTATGTTGTCAGGTCAGGATGCACATCATCAAAAGTGGGCTGTGTGAAGTCCGTGGGAAGTGATATGGTTTCACTGTAAAGGATCTCAGCAAGTGACACTTGAAGGTCACGTTTATACGCTGAGCGAATGCCGAGAGGCACCTGTGGTAGTGCCTTGAACCAGGACCCAATGTGGCACATCAAAACCTCCATAATCCTGCGCCACCTCTTGACTGGCCCATTGCTTTGAGGGTGGTAAAATGTGATGCTTATGCAGTTGATACTGCAAATGTGGAACAGGGCAGTGAAGAGGGATGACTTGAACTGCCAGTCCTGATCTGTGGTGATCTGTTCTGGGTGTCGAAATCGCATGATCCACATTTCTATAAATGTGAGTGCTTTCGTTTCCGCACAGATAGGTATCACCTCGAAATTTGGTAGAAAATCCAAAGAAGTTCTGGTCGTATGTAAAGTACACAAGCGGCAAGACGCAGTCAATACCTTTGCTGCACAGTGCTGATGGTACTGTTACCGTCAACTGTGCCGCTAAAGCGGAGTTATTGAACGCAGTTTCCCGAAATTCCTTCACCAGCGAAGACGAATGGAATATTCCAGAATTTGAAACACGAACAGCTGCTAGCATGAGTTTCATAGAAGTAGATATCTTAGGGGTTACGAAGCAACTCAAATCGCTCGATATGGGCAAGTCTTTAGGTCCAGATTGTATACCGATTAGGTTCCTTTCAGATTACGCTGATACAATGACTCCCTACTTAGCAATTATATACAACAGCTTGCTCACCGATAGATCTGTACCTACAGATTGGAAAATTGCGCAGGTCGCACCAGTGTTTAAGAAGGGTAGTAGGAGTAATCCATCGAACTACAGACCTATATCATTGACGTCGGTTTGCAGTAGGGTTTTGGAGCATATACTGTATTCAAAGATTATGAATCACCTCGAAGGGAACGATCTATTGTTACTCAATCAGCATGGTTTCAGAAAACATCGTTCTTGTGCAATGCAGCTAGCTCTTTATTCACACGAAGTAATGGACGCTATTGACAGGGGATCTCAAGTTGATTCCATATTTCTAGATTTCCGGAAAGCTTTTGACACCGTTCCTCACAAGCGACTTCTAATCAAGCTGCGGGCCTATGAGGTATCGTCTCAGTTGTGCGACTGGATTCATGATTTCCTGTCAGGAAGGTCGCAGTTCGTAGTAATAGACGGCAAATCATCGAGTAAAACTGAAGTGATATCAGGTGTTCCCGAGGGAAGCGTCCCGGGACCTCTGCTGTTTCTGATCTATATAAATGACCTGGGTGACGATCTGAACAGTTCTCTTAGGCTGTCCGCAGATGATGCTGTAATTTACCATCTAGTAAGGTCATCCAAAGACCAGTATCAGTTACAAAGTGATTTAGAAAAGATTGCTGTATGGTGTGGCAGGTGGCAGTTGACGCTAAATAACGAAAACTGTGAGGTGATCCACATGAGTTCCAAAAGAAATCCATCGGAATTCAATTACTCGATAAATAATACAATTCTCAAGGCTGTCAATTCAACTAAGTACCTGGATGTTAAAATTACGAACAACTTCAGTTGGAAAGACCACATAGATAATATTGTGGGGAAGGCGAGCCCAAGGTTGCGTTTCATTGGCAGGACACTTAGAAGATGCAACAAGTCCACTAAAGAGACAGCTTACACTACACTCGTTCGTCCTCTGTTAGAATATTGCTGCGCGGTGTGGGATCCTTACCAGGTGGGATTGACGGAGGACATCGAAAGGGTGCAAAAAATGGCAGCTCGTTTTGTATTATCACATAATAGGGGAGAGAGTGTGGCAGATATAATACGCGAGTTGGGATGGAAGTCATTAAAGCAAAGACGTTTTTCGTCGCGGCGAGATCTATTTACGAA
Organism: Schistocerca americana; assembly: GCF_021461395.2. Taxonomy (NCBI): domain Eukaryota; kingdom Metazoa; phylum Arthropoda; class Insecta; order Orthoptera; family Acrididae; genus Schistocerca; species Schistocerca americana. The sequence continues at coordinate 333,682,102 of NC_060122.1, read as the reverse complement.
ATTTCAGTCACCAACTTTCTTTTCCAAATGCAAAAATATTTTGTTGAGCCCAACCTACATAGGTAGGAATGATCATCAAAATAAAATAAGAGAAATCAGAGCTCAAACAGAAAGGTTTAGGTGTTTGTTTTACCCGCGCGCTGTTCGGGAGTGGAATGGTAGAGAGATAGTATGATTGTGGTTCGATGAACCCTCTGCCGGGCACTTAAATGTGAATTGCAGAGTAATCATGTAGATGTAGATGTAGATGTAGTTGATCTCAGTGTTCTATAAAGGTCTGAAATATGTACTTGAGGCCTTCTGGTGGAGGAAGAGAACCCACAATATTGATATGCACATGTCTGAAACATGCTTTGGGGGTTGGAAAGTGCCTGGGATATGGCCGGGCTATGTTAGTCAGTTTTGCTTTGGTGATGAGCTAGGCAGCCCTGTGTCCAGCATCTGCAGTCTCTCTTAAACCCATGCCACATGAATGCGTTATGACCGGGTGTATTGTTGTTCTGTTTACTGCATGGCTCAAGTTGCGTAGTCTGCTGAACACTTCCCGTGATATACTGAGCGGCAGGATGGGGCATATCCTGTCCTGGGACAAGTTATATAGCAGTGTTGGTTCAGTACTGGGTAATGTTCAACATTCAGCCTGAAGACTGGTTATCAGACACGTCATGAGCTCATTGATAGAAGGGTCATAAGTTTGCTCTGTGACCATAAGTTCATAGTCAGAATGCAATGAAATTGCACCCATCTCCAAGAGGTAATCTGCAACTACGTTGACTGCCCATTGGAATCCGTAGACATCAGAAGTGTACTGCAAAATGAAGTCTTGAGGTGGGTTCTGGTTGGTGTAAATCAATATGTAGCACCCTTCTATATCCTTTCAAAAATGTTTGATCACAGCACAGATCGTGATTGAAGGCAGACCACTTTGACTGGGGAGGCATGAGCTTCTTGGAGAAAAATCTAAGTGACTGTGGTACGTCGGTAGGCCATTGATGATTTGCTGCAGAATGGTCCCCACTGTGGTGTTGCTAGTGTCTGTGGTAAGGACGAATAACACATTCAAATCAGGATGGACTAGGGTATCAGCATTTAAGCAGTAATTGTTTTGAAATTGGGAATACTTCTTTCGTGCCTGCCATCCCTTTGACCGTTTTCTTGCTGTGTTTGTCGTTTCTTGCCAGTGTGTCTGTCAGCAGTGTCTGTGAAGCAGGCGCATGTAGTAAGATGTGATGGTAAAAATGTAGTGTGTCTAGGAAATGATGTAAGTCATGGTATATATCTGGTATAGGACCCTAGGTATGTGCTCCACTGTGGGGTGGACGCCATATGCATTCAGGGTGAAGCCCAAGAACGTAATCTCAGGTTGTTTATGTTGAGATTTATCCCTGTTAATGACAATCCCCCTACTCTTTGCAGAGGGAACTAAGACCACCTCTAAGTGAACCGAGTGTTCTTTGATGTTATTGGAGCAGATCAACTATATCGTCTAAATACATGTAGCGGTGGGGAATGTGGAATAGGAGCCCATAAATGAATTGCTTTCATGTTTGGGCTGTAATCTTCAAGACGAATGGTATGTACACATACTTAGAGAGCCCAAATGGGGTAATGATAGCGATTTTTGCAATGTCATTTGGTTGCATTTACAGATGATGACACTGAAAACTGTGGTGCTTGTGAGTGTTTGAGTAAAATCTTGCATGTTAGGAATTGGGTAGCTGTTAAGAATTATCCAGACAGAGTCCCGTGATGGTCCTTTTTTCAGGACAAGTTTGATCCTGGAGGCCCATGGACTGCCCAGCAGTTGCGTAATCCCCACTTGCAGCAATTTGTCAATAACATTCTTCACAATCTGCTGAGTCACTGGACAGGGGCGGCATGATTTATGATGGCTAGGTGGACTTTCTGTTGTAACAATACAATTCACCGTACCATGAGTACATGAGTCTAGGTAGCAGCTGGTGGGGGTAGCAGGAGCACTGTTTGTCAACATGGAGCGTTGCCTTTTACTAACCTGGGCTTGATTGTTGCCCTGTGGCAGCAGTGTTGACAGTGGTGGGGCACCTCGATTGTTATCAGTGTAGTTGGCCAGTGGCCTGTTTGAGGCAACCAACTGCTGTGAGAGTATGGGCCTAAGGTGGTCATGTGCCGACACAGGTGCTGCAGCAGCAGATCCAATGTGGCATGTAAGTGAAGAATACTCACATCGTAGGTTTTGTGACTGAGATAGACATTTGAGACTTCGCTGATGCATTGTTAGGATTTTGCTTACTGTGTGAGCACAGTGATGGAAGGTGTGCATTGACATCATCAAAGATGTGATGTTTCGACTGGCAGGTGATATCAGGTAGGGTCACAGGTGGGGTGGGTGCCATGACACCATTGACATAATATCCTGTCATATGCTACGTGAGTGCACTCACTCAGTGTCTGGCAGAAGTTGATGGTACTTACGAAGTCAATTCCTAGGGACACCTCTGTGACGTCATTTATGTAGAAATCCCATTGACATATAATGTTTGTTAGCAGGTGAATGGTGATTGACGCCATGCATGTATACCTGAATCTCGGCACTGATAACTGAGCGTAGGTGACTGACACCAGTTGAAACGACATTGTGCTACTGCCTGGGACAGAGTTAATGTCTGACCTTGTATTCACTAAAAAGTACATTTGGGTTGTGAGGTCAAGGATGAAGAGAGATACACCTGGCATTGTCAGTGGAGCATCCTGTATCTGTGCAATACTGGAATGTCATAGATGTGTTTGGTAATGAGCACAGGCCACACCATTTAATTGAGTCTGTGGTTGGCATTTAGGTAATATCTGCTGGTGGCATGGCACTTGCAAGCAGCTTGCCCAAATTGTTGATGAAACCAATAGACCAAAGGTTCAGCTCTGGTTGTATCTGTAGACATGACAGCTGCCTGCTGTGAAGGTGTTGGGGTGTACAAGGATGTGCTGCTGGTGGCGGGTGCTGTCTGGCACCGCCTTTATCGACTGTCATGGAAATTCAGCATGGTTTGGGCGATGCAGAGTGGATCATTTGCTGCATTGAGCACAGGCTGTTTCAGCGCAGTGTTAATAATGTGGTGTTGATTGATGACAGAGGGCAGACAATCCGCATGCAGGAGTCGTTACTCAAGTGGTTCAAAAGCATGTGTTATCATGGCAAGCTGCAGGTCTGTCAGCAGGCTGATAAGCTGTAGGATCCACAAAGCTTCTTCATACAGTAGGTTAGTATAAACGTTTATTTCTAGCCAGCGCCAGTACTGTGAAAGTTTGTCAGATTGTGTATTCATCTTCTGGTCTCCCTCTATGATTTTTACTCTCCACACTTACCTCCAATACTAAATTTGTTATCCCTTGATGCCTCAGAATGTGTGCTACATTCTTCTAGTCAAGTTGTGCCACAAATTCTTCTTCTCCCAAATTCTAATCAGCACCTTCTCATTAGTTACCTAATCTACCCATCTAATCTTCAGCATTCTTCCATAGCACCAGAAAGCTTCTATTCTCTTCTTGTCTAAACTATTTATTGTCCATGATTCACTTCCATACATTGATACACTCCATACAAATAGTTTCATAAAGGAAAACCTGACACTTAAATTGATGTTAAAAAATTTCTCTTCTTCAGAAATGCTTCTCTTGCCATTACCAGTCTACATTTATAATCTCTCTACTCCCCAAATACCAAAACACATGTGTTACTTTAAGTGTCTCATTTCCTAATCTATTTCCCTCAGCATCACCTAATTTAATTTGGTTGCATTCCATTATCCTTGTTTTGGATTTGTTGATGTTCATCTTATATCCTCCTTTCAAGTCAGTGTCCATTCTGTTAAACTGCTCTTCCAAGTCCTTCACTGTTTCTGACAGAATTACATTGTCATCAAAAAATATCAATGTTTTTATTTTTTCTTCTTGGATTTCAATTCCTACTCCAAATTTTTCTTTTGTTTCCTTTACTGCTTTCTCAAAATACAGATTGAATAACATCTGGGATAGGCTACAACCATGTCTCACTCCTTTCTTAACCTCTGCTTCCCTTTTATGCCCCTTGATTCTTAAGGCTGCCATCTGATTTCTGTCCAAATTGTAAATAGCCTTTCGCTCCCTGTATTTGACCCTTGCCACCTTCAGAATTTGAAAGAGAGTATTCTAGTCAACACCGTCAAAAGGTTTGCCTTTACTTAACCTCTCTTCTATGGGAAGACGTAGGGTCAGTATTAACTTGCATGTTCCAACCTTTATATGGAATCCAAACTGATCCTTCCCAAGGTCGGCTTTTACCAGCTTTCAGTTCATCTCTACAGAATTCGTATTAGTATTTTGCAAACAATGACTTATTAAACTGACAGTTCAGTAAGTTTCACACCTGTCAATACCTGCTTTCTTTCAGATTGGAATTATTGTATTTTTCTTGATGACTGAGGGAATTTTGCCTGTCTCATACATCTTTGTCACCAGATGGCAGAGTTTTGTCATGGCTGGCTCTCCAAAGGCTATCAGTATTTCTAATGGAATGCTGTCTACTACCAGGACCTTAGATCTTCCAGTGCTCTGTCAAATTCTTCACACAGTATCATATCTCTCATTTCGTCGTCATCTATGTCCTCTTCCATTTCCATAATATCACCCTCAAGTACATCGCCCTTATATAGACCCTCTATATACTCCTTCCACCTTTCTGCTTTCCCTTCTTTGCTTAGAACTGGGTTTCCATCAAAGCTCTTGATATTCATACAGGTGGTTCTCTTTTCTTCAAAAGTTCTCTTTAATTTTCCTGTAGGCAGTGTCTATCTTACCCATAGTGATATATGCCTCTACATCCTTACATTTGTCCTCTAGCCATCCTGCTTAGCCATTTTGCATTTCCTGTCGATCTCATTTTTGAGTTGTTTGTATTCCCTTTTGCCTGCTTCATTTACTGCATTTTTATATTTTCTTCTTTCATCAGATTAATTCAATATCCCTTGTGTTAGCCACAGATTTCTACTACCCCTCATCTTTTTACCTACTTGATCCTCTGCTGCCTTCATTATTTCATCTCTCAGAGCTACCCATTCTTCTTATACTGTATTTCTTTCCCCCATTTTTGTCAATTGTTCCCTAATGCCCTCTCTGAAACTTTCTACAACCTCTGGTGTTTTCAGTTTATCCAGGTCCCATCTCCTTAAATTCCCATCTTTTTGTAGTTTCTTCAGTTTTATTCTACAGTTTATAACCTATAAATTGTGGTCAGAGTCCACATCTGCCCCTGGAAATGTCTTGCAATTTAAAACGTGATTCCTAAATCTCTGTCTTGCCATTATATAATCCATCTGGAACCTTCCAATGTCTCCAGGTCTCTTCCACGTATACAATCTTCTTTCATGATTCTTAAACCAAGTGTTAGCTATGATTAAGTTGTGTTTTGTACAAAATTCTACCAGACAGCTTCCTCTTTCATTCCTTACCTGCATTCCAAATTCACCTACTACTTTTCCTTCTCTTCCTTTTGCTACTATCGAATATTAAATTTTCTTCTCCCTTCACTATCTGAATAATTTCTTTTATCGCATCAAACATTTCTTCAGTCTCTTCATCATCTGCGGCGCTGGTTGTCCTATAAACATGTACTACTGTGGTAGGCATGGGCTTCACTAATTCCCACTATATGTAACTTTAACCTATCCATTTCCCTTTTTAAATTTTCTAACCTACCTGCCCGATTAAGGGATCTGACATTCCACACTGTGATCTGTAGAACGCCAATTCTTTTCCTTCTGATAATGAGATTTGCCTATCTTATATAAATATATATACTATACCTATATTTAAAAATATATTGTCTATGGCCATCCAAATCTTATTAGAGTATTGTGTGAAAATTTGAAGTAAACAGGTAAAGAATGTTTTGAGATTTTTTGCTAAATATGTTTCCTCCTTTTATATTAAATGTATACAGGATGCCCATAAATTATCTTTACCCCTTAAGACTTTAATCACTTTAGAAGTATGCTAGATATTAACAAATGATTTTCAGCATGTGGTAAGATAACTCAATTTTTTTTTTACCTTCCAGATGATAAAATTTTGATGCAAAATTGAACTTGAAAACCTGATAAAATGTGGACACCATACAAGAAACCTCAATGTGTGGCCTCATTCACACAGACAACATCCAATACCCAAGTGCAACTAAACTTTTGAACATGGTATGGAAGGCAACCACCACCCTGACCAACTATTCAGGCTTCACAAACATATTTATGGAAACAGGTACCGTTCTTCATAAAAGGGGGAGGATCACCTATCTGTTTCAAATGGCAGAGTGGTCAAGGTACAGCAGACATTTGCAAGAAGTCTGACAAATTCAGAGTATATCATGGTCAGAGAGTTGGAAATGAGACAGAGCACAATGTCTTGCATAACAGGTTATGATTATATCCTTACAAGATACAGCTGCTTCGGGCATTAAAGCCTTTACGGTTTACCCAAAGGGTTTACATAAATAATTTAAAATAAGTTTTAGAACAAAGTTACAATATGTATTATACACAACAATAACATTAAAGGGAAAACTGCCTGTGTGAAGCCAAGTAATCAAAGAAAGGTCTTTTGACCGACAGGAAAATTTCATTTACAGTGCAAGTCAGATAACATAAGGTTAAGCGATTGCAGACAAATAGCAAGCTCCACTAGGAAATGCTTGAGAGCTGTTCACATGGCCACAAGCAAGCCAGGCCCTTGCAGCTAGAAGCCACTGACATGAAACGCTTCCCAAAAACTTAGTTGGTGCTGTCAGCAAACACTGAACATAAATTTCTCACTGAATTTCACTACAACTGAATGTTACTGTTTAACCATGTTTGCACTTATAGACCTTTCCAATAAGGTCACACACCTAGGTAATGAGCCTCGCCAAACGTGTAAGGTGTAAATACAACTACTGAAAGGGAGCTGCAAATTCAACCAGGAAAGAATATAAATAACAACTCATTAAGATATTACCATTAGATGGAGGCAACAACACACAAAACATAAAGGGCTGGATAGTAGTAACAGCATAGAGCAGACCAGCTTCTAAAACATAGTGAAAACCAATATTAAAATACAGAACAGTTTGTTTTCCCACATAAAACAGTTAAAAAACAAATGCAAAATTCCAAAAGAACTAGATAACTGATATGTCCCTGATATAATTATGCTTGAAAGTTGCACAGAAAATTAACCATGGTAGATTTTTAGAGAGAACCCTGACCAGCAAATTACCACAAGTCCCTTCAAAAAAGACAAACAATAGACATGGCAATAAATTTGTCCTAGAATCACATCTGCTTGTGTCTGTATATGTCTTTACGCTCCCGGGATTGGAATGACTCCTTACCCTCTCCCTTAAAACCCACATCTTTTCATCTTTCCCTCTCCTTCCCTTTTTCCTGATGAAGCAACCTTGGGTTGCAAAAGCTTGAATTTTGTGTGTGTGTTTGTGTTTGTTAGTGTCTCTATCAACATACCAACGCTTTCGTTTGGTAAGTTAGATCATCTTTATTTTTAGGTATATTTTTCCCACGTGGAATGTTTCCCTCTATTATATTCATATAATTAATCAAATTGTGTACATATGGAGTATCGTCTCAGTTGTGTGACTGGATTTGTGATTTCCTCTCAGAGAGGTCACAATTCGTAGTGATAGACAGTAAATCATCGAGTAGAACAGAAGTGATATCTGGCGTTCCACAAGGTAGTGTTATAGGCCCTCTGCTGTTCCTGATTTACATAAATGATCTATGTGATAATCTGAGCAGCCCCCTTAGAGTGTTTGCAGATGACACTGTAATTTATCATCTAGTAAAATCATCAGATTATCAATTCCAATCACAAAATGATCTAGAGAGAATTTCTGTATGGTGCGAAAAGTGGCAGTTGGCACTAAACAAAGAAAAGTGCGATGTCATGCACATGGGTACTAAAAGAAATCCGATAAATTTTGGGTATACAATAAATTGCACAAATATAAGGGCCATAAATTTACTAAATACCTAGGAATTACAATTACGAGCAATTTAAATTGGAAAGACCACATAGATAACATTGCGGGGAAGGCAAAACAAAGACTGTGCTTTGTTGGCAGAACACTTAGAAGATGCAACAAACCCAGTAAAGAGACAGCCTACGCTACACTTGTCCATCCTCTGCTAGAATATTGTTCCATGGTATGGGATCCTTACCAGGTAGGATTGATGGAGGACATCGAAAAAGTGCAAAGAGGGGCAGCTTGTTTTGTGTTATCGTGCAATAGGGGTAAGAGTGTCACTGATATGATACGCGAGTTGGGGTGGCAGTTGCTGAAACAAATGCGGTTTTCTTTGCAGCGAGATCTATTTACAAAATTTCAGCCGCCAACTTTCTCTTCTGAATGCAAAAATATTTTGTTGACATCCACCTACGTAGGGAGAAATGATCATCATAATAAAATAAGAGGAATCAGAGCTCAAACAGAAAGATTAAGTGTTCCATTTTCCCACACGCCATTCGAGAGTGGAATGGTAGAGTAGTAGTATGAAAATGGTTTGACGAACCCTCTACCAGGCACTTAAGTGTGAATTGCAGAGTAACCATGTAGATGTAGATGAAACTGTAGATCCCCTGACCTCACATAACCAAGTATGGCCATTCAATTTAATAAGCAATGTGAAAAAAGGGGGCTAGTCCCTACTTATGTGAAAGCCTATATTAATTTTGCTACTTGTAAGAAAGACCCCAAGTTCTTTAGACCTATCATTAAAAATCTCATTTCTGATAATATTAAAAAGCTATATGCTAAAAAAAGACCTTCTTAATGAAGAGGAACATTATCTGTACTTAGAACTCACAAATACCTTTCCTATTAATTATAATTTTAGTGTTGACAATTTCTGGATACAGATTAATGAACATTTAGAAATTTGTAAACAAGGCATAATGCATAAGCACATAAAGAAACTTAGTAAGCTTTTTTGTCTGTTTCCTGGTGAAAAATGTCCTCAAAATACTTAAAAAACAGTCATGTATTTTATAAAAGAATTCTAAATAAAACAAACATTTCTGTTACACAGAATGAAACTCTCTTGCTTGAGAAAGGGCTGAAGTGCAATGTCATGTCCAACTTGTCAGACAAAAATGTGATAGAAAAAATGCTTGTCGATATAGATTAGATATTCTTGAAGAATTAGATATCTTTAAACATCTTTCTCGAAATGATAGCCTCATTCTCAATAAGCAGCTGCAGTTGCGTAATAAAAATTTCTTCAATGGTATAAAGCAGTTACTTGACATTTAATTTCAGGTCTCCTTGTGCAGTTACCGGAATGTTTTTTTCCATCACAGTCAACTCATAATTTTGCATTTATTAATTGGTTTATTGGAGGTATTTCATGTTACATCATTTTCTACAGGCTGTGTCATTCAGCCTTTTTGTATTTTCTGTAGTGATGTTTGTATACATCAAACTGTACTTCTAAGTTCTGATATAGACAAAATGTTACTTTATCTGTCGCTGTTAAACAAAATATTGCCTTTTACATCATGTACTGAATAATGTTCATTATAATATTCATCTGTCTACATTTGAATGTTAAGTAGCCAAGTTGTACTTGCACCTACTAGATGGCACTCTTGGTGCAATGTTCACCCGCCCGCATTTGTTAATGGGAGCGCCTCAGTCTGAAGCACGACATATGTGAGCAGCCCATAGTGGCTCACCTTCCATATATTTTACTTTAAATTGTGACTAAAGCTGTTTCACTTTGTATTTATTTTATATGTGACATGTAAGTACTGCTTCTTTTTGCACCGTTAATCAGTTTTCAAACTGTATTTCCATGCTTTTACATAAGCAAAATGTTACCATGTCTGGTGTTGTCATATAAAACTTTACCAGTGAGTTCAACTACTAAACACTGTTCATTTTAACATTCAGCTATCTGTATTTTAAATGTTAGGTAGCCTACTTGTATTTATAGCTACCAGATGGCACTGTTGGTGTCTTGTTCACCTGCCTGCACTTGTTAATGCAGGCACCTCAGTCTGTTGCCACCTGTAGCTTTATAGATATGAGCAGCCCATAGTGGCTCGCTTTCAGGAATTCTTTTTTTAAAAAAAACTTTTTTGTGACTAAAGCGCTTCTGGGCTGTTATTTATTTTATAAATGATATGTAAGTACTGTCTTGTCTTGTATTGTTAGCCAGTACTTACAATTTTATATAAAAAAATTTATTTTCCCATAAATTTGTAATTATGTTGTATGCCACTTTAAATATTTAAATTGTGATGAAGGCACTCTTAGAAGTGTTGGAATCTGATTAATAAGATTAAAAATTGTGACCGAGGGGTCATTTGTTTCAACTTTAATTTATAAACGGTCACTGAACAAAGCAGCCATGTTTAAAACTTTGCAATATATACATTTATATATTACATATATTGCAAAGGATATAGCCTTAAAATCCAAATGTTTACTGAACTATCGTGTAAAAAATTTAAGTAAATCAGTTAAGAAGTTTTCGAGATCACTGCTAGGTACCTTTTCCATTTATATTTAAAGAAATTTGTGGCCTATATCCATTTGAACATTTATCAATATAAAAATCTGAAGTCAATCAGCCAAGAACTTCCCAAGAGTTTTGCTAAAAAGCTTTCCCTTTTGTATACAATACATACATTGCTGGAAAGAAGCTGTGTACCTGGAAAGTAGAAATTGATTTTGGATGTATGATACATGGAGGATAGTAGATGTACTGATAATGATTCCAATATCGTCCGCGATTGATGGTGTAGTGGCATAGCTACCAGAGCACCATCTATGTCTTCTCTTTACAAGGAATGCTCGCAGCAAGAAGGCTCAGTGTGGTGCAGATGTGTGAAGCATGGAGGTAACCATGCCATGGACAAGCATTCGTGCTTCCTACAGCCAACTGAACAAGTTTGAGAGGGGCCGAATTGTGGCCTTCTGAGTGGTAGTATGGTCCTTTCAGAGAATTGCCACACAAGTTGGAAATGCTGCGTCAGTTGTGCAATGATGCTGGTATCAGTGGACACATGAACATTCCTGCACCTGTAGGTGGTTCTGGATGTCCGCACCTCACAGATGTCTGCCAGGATTTTCTTATTGTAAGGGCAGCAGATCGTACAGCTACCACAGCACAGATAAAAGGGCTTGTGGGCCCAGACAAGTCAACATGAACTCTTTTGAACTGATTATTAGCAGTGGAACTATTGGCACACACACTTCAAACTCATCTTCCAGTCTCACCACAGCATTGATGTGCATGGCTTGACTGTTGCTGTCAGAGGATCATTTGGAAGATGGCAGATTCTACCTGGGTGCAAGTGATGGTCATCTGTGCATATGACATATAGCCGGTGAGCACTTTCTTGTAGAGTGCATTTGACCACAACATGTTGGCCCAACCACAGGGCTTATTGTCTGGGGCGTGATAAGCACCTCTCATTCACCTGTGGTGTTCAGTAAATGCAGAAAGTTGTTAGACCTATTCTTATGCCATTTTTGCAACACAAAGATGACATATTATTCCAACAAGATAATGCTCGACCACAGACTGCTCGTGAAACTCAACATGCTTTGCAAGACTTGCAGTAACTTCCCTGGCCAGCATGATATTTGGACTTGTTCCAACAGAGCACATGTAGGATATGATGGGATGAGAAGTGACTCGTGCGACTCTTCAATCAACAACTCTTACAGAACTACATGAACATGTCAAGCACACCTGGCATAATATTCACCACCTGAAAGATAGACTGGATGCCAGAGTCAGTGCCTGTACCGCCGCCAGTGCAGGCTACACTACGTAATAATATGGGTGTTCCAGTGTGGGTCAATACCCTGTATCTGTGAACTGCTTGTGCTGCTGATGTGTAAATATGATATGATGTACCCTATATGCACTGCTGCAACAATAAATCTTGAGTGAATTGGAAACCTCCTCTAAAAGAGTGTGTTATTTTTTTCTGGCATTGTATATTATGTACCATACATATTAAAGGCTATTTACAACTTGTGCAGAAACCAGATGGAAATTATAAGAGCCAAGGGGCATGAAGAGGGAAGCAGTGGCTGAGAACGGAGTGCGACAAGGATTGTAGCCCGTCCCTGATGTTATTCGTTCTGTTCATTAAAAAAGCAGTAAACGAAACCAAAGAAAAATTGGGTGTCAGAATTAAAGTTCAGGAGAAGAAGTACAAACTTCAAGTTTTACTGATGACATAGTAAATCTGTCAGAGACAGCAAACGACTTGGAAGAGCAGCTCAATGGAAAAGACAGTGTCTTGAAAATAGGATATAAGACGAATATCAACAATAGCAAAACAAGGATAATGGAATGTAGTCAAAATATGTAAATCAGGTGAAGCTGCAAGAATCAGATTAGGAAACAAGACACTAAAAGTAGTAGATACAAACACCATCCAAACAGGTCTTGAAGGCCCAATAGTACCAACTGGCTAGCGTGTCATCCTCAACCCATAGGCGTCACCATATATGGATACAGAGGGACATGTGGTCAGCACACCTCTCTCCTAGACATTGTCACTTTTTGTGACTGGTGCCGCTACTTCTGAGTCAAGTAGCTCCTCAACTGGCCTCAAAAGGTCTGAGTGCACCCCACTTGGCAACAGCACATGGCAGACCCAGATGGTGACTCATCCAGGTGATAACCTGACAATGCTTAACATCTGTGATCTGATGGGAACTGGTGTTACCACTGCAGCAAGGCCATTGGTTTAAAAGTAGTAGATAAGTTTTGTTATTTGGGTAGTAAAATAATTGATGGTGGCAAAAGTACGGGGGGAAATAAAATATAGACTGACAATGGCAAGAAAGGTGTTTCTGAAGAAGAGATATTTATTAGCATCGTATACAGGTTTAAGTGTTAGGAAGTCTTTTCTGAAAGTAGTTATATAGAGTGTAGCCATGTATGGAAGTGAAACATGGATGATATACAGTGCAGACAAGAAAATGTAGTGCTACAGAAGAATGCTGAAGATTAAATGGGAAGAGTAATTTGTGTGGTGCAACACGAGTAGGAAGGAGAAGGGATCACATTCTGAGACCTCAAGGGATCACTAATTTAGTATTTGCAAGAGGTGTGTGTGTGTGGGGGGGGGGGGGGGGGTTGTAAAAATCATGGAGGTAGACCAAGAGATGAGCACAGTAATCAGATTCAGAAGGATGTAGTTTACCGTGGTTATTCATGTTGTGTCCTGCCTAGTCATCGAATGTGTGGTACCTAGGAAACCTGCTTTCTCAGATTGCTAGACAACAGTTCAATCAAATCTTATTAATGAATTTTATTTACACAAAATAAATGACAATACTTAACTTTGAAAATTTAACAGTGATGTGTCACAAGCAATGGACAACAGACAAAATAAGTAAATCTCTTCAGTATACACAATTCATTATACGAGGGTTGTTTTTTAAGTAAGGGCCATTTTTATTTTTTAAAAAAAATACAAATACTTTTGTAAAAAAACTTTTATTTTCTGATTCTACACACTTTTACCTATTTTTCTACATAGTTGCCTTGTTTATTTAAGCACTTGTCATACTGTACAACTAAGTTTTTAATTCCCTCTTCAAAGAATTCGGCCGCCTGCTCCGACAGCCAAGAGTTCACGGCCACTTTCACTTCATCGTCGTCATTGAAGCGCTGTCCGCCAAGATAGTGTTTCAGGTACCGGAAAAGGTGAAAATCGCTAAGAGCAAGGTCGGGGCTGTATGGTGCATGGTCCAAAACTTCCCAGCCAAAAGAATCAATCAAATCTCTAGTCTTTTGAGAGGTGTGAGGCCTAGCGTTATCGTGCAGGAGCAAAACTCCTTTTGTCAGCATGCCGCACCTTTTGCTTTGAATTGCTCTGCGGAGCTTCTTTAGAGTTGCACAGTAGGCATCTGAGTTGATTGTCATTCCTCGTGGCATAAAGTCCACTAGCAAAACACCGCGCCAGTCCCAGAACACAGTTGCCATAATCTTGCGCTTTGACAGCATCTGTTTGGCTTTGACCTTGACGGGTGAGGTTGTGTGTCGCCATTCCATTGATTGTCGCTTGCTTTCAGGAGTGATATGGGATACCCATGTTTCATCTCCAGTGACAATTTGACTCAACATGTCATCTCCTTCTTCCTCGTAATGAATCAAAAAGTCCAATGAAGTGGCAAATCTCTTCCCTTTGTGGTCCTCTGTGAGGAGTCTGGGTACCCACCGAGAACACAGTTTCTTAAAGTTTAGGTTTTCAGACACAATTTTGTACAAAACCGATCTTGAAACTTGTGGAAATTCCAAAGAAAGAGTGGAAATTGTGAATCTTCTGTCCTCACGAATCTTTGTTTCGACTGCAGCCACCAAATCATCAGTGATCACAGAGGGTCGGTCTGAGCGTTCTTCGTCATGGATGTTTTGATGGCCATTTTTAAACTCTCTAACCCATTGACGCACTTTACCTTCACTCATTGTATTCAAGCCATAAACTTCTGTTAACTGACGATGAATTTTTAGAGCTGATAGGCTTCTCGCGGTCAAAAAACGTATCACTGACTGTATCTCACATGCGGCGGGCGATTCAATAATCGTAAACATTATAAAGTAGCACAGCGATGCGTACACGTCAGCTACAGAGCTGCAACTTGCATCAGTGTGAATGGGAAAGATGCCGGCAAGTGGCGCGGTGGCTTGTTGCGGCGTCCGCGCGAACTACGGGACTATACGCGCAAACGGCCCTTACTTAAAAAACAACCCTTGTACATGTGAAACAATATAGTTCCTAAGTCACTGCTGTAGAGCTAGTACAATAGTTAGTTTTCCACTTGGCTGTGGCCAGGCGGTGCGGCACTTATGTCCTCTTCACGTGCAATTGGCTGACGTCTTCTTCACAGCCCTCTCTGCTCTAACGTTCCTGCCCAGCACCCCGATGCTTGAATGTTATGCCAGAAAAATTCGGAGATGAAGGGGCTTGCACAGGATAGAGTAGCATGGAGACCTACATCAAATCACTCTTCCGACTGCAGACCACAATGACAATAATATATTTAAAAAAAATGTGTAGCTATATCTAGTCAAACGTTTATTAGAACAACATACAAATATATGAAGTAATTCGGTCTAGAACTTTTTGAGATGTTTGGTAACAATGTTAAACTACAACCTTGTCTTTATATAGTAGTATAGACTACACAAGTTGCAAATTTGAGTGAACAGTAACTGCATACAATTATTTTAGAGAAACTGTCAATGAAAACTATAATTGGCTTTACAAATTATGATCATGCTCATTTATGTTATCTGATTGCTGATTTGCCATCAACTATGGATATGTACCTGCCATGATGTGCATGCACAGTCCACTACAGCTCCAGTATGGGTGTACATTTCTCCAGCTGCCTGGTGAGCTACGAATTTGTCAATTATCAGTATTTTTTTATTTTTTAAATAGTTGAAGTGCGTCTTAGCAGTTAAAATTTTGACAAGGTCTTTCTATCAGTGTATTCTTCCCATTATAAAAACTGTCAGGACATGTTTTGCCATGTTGGATTGCACCATTCTCTTATTAGTTTTCCACTCTTGACTCTTTTGGATGTATTTTCAGTAATCTATATCTTCCTTGTGGCCTCAGCAGCCAGATACTGTGGTCGTACGAGTGTGAGCTCCAGCGGTCGTGTGTGTGTGAGCTCTAACGAAGACCTTGTTAGCCGAAAGCTCATTTTCTGAGTCTTTTTGTAGTGCCTATCTATGATTTAGCCTCTGTGCTATATGGTAAGCAGCAACTATCCTTTTCGTAATATTGTTACATTCCATTCTGGATTTTCCATTGTTGAATATCTTGCACCTTTAGGTTCTTTGGCTTTCAAGTCTCATCTGGCGCAGGCACCAACAGTCTGTCTTTCCTTCTCATCCCACCCAGTAAATCTCACCAGACCCGGCATTCTGAGTGACTTTTCCTTAAGTCTTCCCATTTCGTAAACCTCCCAGTCCTTTCGCTTCATTCTTCTTTCTTTCTCTTCAATGCTTCTGTCAGGAGGGGGGAGTCATTAGCTCTAAAAACTTGTTTATTTTGACATCTTTTGTATGTTTTTCCTGTCGCTCCTTGATGACTAGATTTTTTACGTATCCATATTTTACGTAGAAATAAAACGTCTGACAGAGAACTTGAGTGTTCTCAAATGTAGATTAAAGATGTTTCATTTTTATAGAAAAACCTAAAAATGGCCGGCAAATTGCCACGTAAATATTTTTTTCACCTTTTGTAATTCTGTTGCCATACACCATATCGTAATGTTTATCCTGAAAACAATCTAAGAAACAAATAATAATCAAACAAACTAAAGGTCTCAGAGTTCATCTTGTGCAATAAAACTAGCTCAGTACCACACACATTCAATGACAAGAGTTGTGAATTACACAGAGCTCAGTTCACAAAATAAAAGCCTTGAGTACAACTTAACAAAAATCAGATTAAAAATGTAATTGTTAGCAATATAAAAGTACACACTACTCTCAAACTAGGGCACAAAACAAAGAATGCCGAGCTGTGTGCGGCTCACATTGATGCCGTTCATAGCTTGGCATCTTGTAATAGCGGTAGTGGCGTCTTGTTTTCTTAGTGTGTTCACTGGCGCCACTAAGTTTGCTCGCCTTGTCTGTCCGTGAGTGGCAGCAGCAGTGCTTATCGACAGCGCGTACTGTGGTACCATCTTTGGAGTGGCCTCTAGTATTTCCGGGTCATGGTGTTTCGAGTGGGTTGAGTTGGGACGGAGCAGCAGTGAGGTCCAGACAGCCAGTACTCGCTCGACCGCTGGTAACACACATGCACTCTCCGACGCAAGGATGTTGTCGTGAGACTGCATGACCACATCAAGGACCAGATTCAGCGAGTTTTAGTTTAATGGACCATGATATTCGAGTAGTGCAACTTTCACCTGTGGGTGTGTGTCCACCCATCGAAGTGACCTCATGACAATAAGTTGTCAGTCAATGATTTATACTCGGATCTTTCCCATGCCTGACTTGAGTGGGGATGACTGTTGGTTGGTCATTTGGTCGGTCATCGCAGTGGATGATAAGCATTTGGTCGTCCGACCGCTTCTGGCTTCTCTGTGTTTGTGCCGACTTATAATTTGTCTGTGTTGTTTCACAGTGACTGGTTTTACTATTGTGAGTTGTTGGTGGAATTGTTTTCCTGGATCCATGTGTATCTTGTGCTTTTGAATGACCAATTATTTTAATGCTGTCTGCGTACTGGATTTGGAGAGGAGTTGCGAATGGATATCAGGTCAATTGGGGGCACAGCAGCGAGCAGGTCCATGCAGTGCGAGGACAAGCCGGGGCCACTGGCGGCGTGCTGCCACTGCTGGATCGAGGAGGGGTAGCTGGGAGAGCAACGACTTTACTGCACACCGGACCCTGGATGTTTAAGTTGAGGGAAGAGTTAACTGCTAATGCAACCTCGACTATTCTGGGATCTCGCCTTTGGTCATCGGGCTGTTGCTCCCAGGGCCGCTGAGCCTGGCGGCAACGAGCAAAGTGGTTCAAGGCAGTGAAATATTGCAGCCGTCTTTCTCTACCTGTTATTCATCAGTGAGTTTAGTACTATTCTTATTAGTGAAGTGCAATCAGTGGTATTTTCTGGTTTGTGGCCGCTAACGCCCCAGTTACCTGACCTGGAGGTCAGCATACTTTACCGGCAGTGTACCTTTCCTTGTAGTGTTGATGCTGTCCGACACGGCACATACTTCGACAGCTTCTTGTATTGTACTGTGCATATATTTTTTGGGAGGTCTACCTCAGTTCTAGTGTTTCCTTTGGCCTTGGGTGTTTTCTGAAGACGTAGTGCTGTCTGTCTCTTCGCCCTTGACTAAAAATATTCCATCATTGTACCGGTGATCGGACGTTGGGTGGATAGGTTAGTCAGTCGGTTGGTGCTTAAGCTGCCTCTAGTTTGAGTTGCCATCCTGTTATGTGAGTACAACTCCTGGCTGCCTGTCTCACCTTACCTTATGTTGAGTTACCTTCCCAGGCCAACCCCTGGAACACTTGCTGAGAACCGCTTGTCCTGATTCCTTAGATTGTTATGTATGTTTTAAGGATATTTGTAATTTTCTAAGTATTTTTGGTGTGGCCTTCAGCCGAGCAATAATTTCACTTCTTTGGTGATAAGGCCTTCAGCTGTGTTACAGGAAGTTTTTTTAAAGCAAACTTGCTTTAAAAGCAAGGGATTTATTTTAAAAGTGCTATTTGGAATTGTTTTTCTGACTTCTAACTCAGGTCTTCAGCCATTTGTTATTTGAAATCGTCTGTGGCCTTCAGCCAAGTAATAATTTCACTTCTTTTATAATAAGGCCTTCAACCACATTACAGTTTGTTTTAAAATGAAGTATTTATGTTAATATGTGCTATTTGGAATTTTTCTTCTGACTTCCAATTCAGGTCTTCAGCCCTTTGATGTTTCAGGTTATTGCTGGTGGCCTTTAGCCCCAAAATTGTGGAATTTTTTTTCTGTGTTAAGGCCTTGAGCTGTCATACAGTCAAGTGTGTTTTTTTAAGAGATTGTTTCAAAATTTTAATTTCTTTAAATAAAGTTTACATATTTGTTGTGCAACCAAGAGTAACTGATTATGGCCCCATCCACAATCGTAACCTTATCCTTCCCCATTCTGAGAAACCAGCTCTTAAATGCCATACCACAAAAATCCAATAAAGATCTTGTAATAAACACAGATGAGGAGTCGTAATCATGCATCAAAGAGACTGAAATAACAAAGAGCTTGCATTTTTTGCAGCTACATTACAAAGCTAGAACTTGACCCCATATGACAAAATTAAAAAAGAAAGCCTACAATGCAACTTTGCGCTAAGCAACAACAAAGTAATTTAATGTGCAGTAACGAACTCACGGACGCCCAGGCTAAGATAATAACTTAAAAGTCACTAAGTTAGTAGACCCGTATGACCCATTTTAAACGTCATAAAGAACCCATAAGTTATAATAGAACAAAAAAATTTCATAATGCACACAACAGAATTAAATGTTTGAGAATAAGTTTTCAATTAGTAACAGTATATGAAACATTGATCTATAAACATGAGAGGCATTCAAAATACATGAATGGCTTTTAAATAAGTACACAGATGATTTCCTGGCAGTTGTGGGTTGTATTATTGTGACAAAAGCAAGCGCAAATGCTAAAAAGAGTGACAGTTGAGTGACCATACAGCCAAGATAAATTTTGCAGCAAAGGAGTGATGAAGTAATTAAATACTAGTGCAATCCAGCTTATGCACGTACTGCAACAAGCTTAACAGAAGCTGTATTGAAGATCTGAGTAGTATAAATATGAACCATGCAATAGTCAAAATATGGGAACTGATGCTAAAAATTAAGGTTTATACATGTTACCTTCAACCTGGAGATTGGTTTGATGCAGCTCTCCTATTGCTTTATGCATCCAGGTAATTGAGGAATACATGAAGGCAGCATAATGATCTATTTATGTTAGGGCTAATTACAGACTGCAAAAGATATTTGCTCTTCACATTTATCACACAGAGTGGTGTTCCAGTGTGACTTTGTTTCCTAATCAGCAATTGTTTTTGTAGTGCCAAAATATTCTTTCTGAATATACATTTACAGAATTTTACATAACTGATCATTTTTGGATATCTGGTTACATTACTACTTTTCCTAGTCTCTTAAATATATACAAATACTCCATCTGTTCTCCTTCCCTTTTCTCACAGACTTATCAAGATGATCTTCAGATAGCTCACATTCTGTTTCACCATTTCTAATCTCTTGTTTTGAAAATAAACAGTTTTTGTGTTTCACTTCTGCTTGCTACATGTAGTGCACCAACACTGTAATTCAGATCAGATTTAAATACAAAAGCAACTGACTTTACAGTTTTTCATTATATTTCATTCAATTTTAACAACATCGTTTTTATATTCTTTAAGCATAAAAAATCAAATTTTCACATGCTGTAACATGGTTTTGAATGGAACAGTGATCCAGAATGTGTAGAATAAATTTCTTTATTCGTCGTCTATGATCACAAACTTGTAGGTCCTCAGACTACTGGTTTTGGTCAGCAATAAACATCTTCAGATCTGTAAAGACACATTGGAAAAAAACACAAATACAACTAGCGGTTTGTCAAAAGCTTAAAACAATAAAACAGGCCATGACGAAAAGTATTACTGATGTACGTGTGAAAATTATGCACTTTAAATATGATGAGGCATACCTGAATTAAAAAAAAGGTCCTAATATAATGGAGCCACAGTGGTATCATAAAATGATAAACGCAACATCAGCACCAGCATTGACACACATGTATAAAATAGAAATATTTTTTGAATAGCTTGTGGGACCAGGTGAACTTTTATGATTTTTTAGCTTAGTTTTTGTTTTGTTTTGGAGGCTGGTTTTTTACTCCATTTTGAAAGTTTGTCTTTTCCTAAGAAAACCTCAATTTCTGAATTCCTTTGTTCCTCATTCCCACTTTTGTCTTCCTGTTCAGAGTTACTAGATAAAGCGAAAGTGAAAATGGCACACTCGTTCAAAATTGTCAGAAAGAAACAAGTACAACATGAACAGTGTGCGAAATATGGAGTTCCTCACTACCATTTTCCTTGTGAAACAATGCAATATTAGGGGTCTGAGTTGAGGATGGAGAGTAGAGGGTAGGAGATGGGGAAGGAGGGTCAGGTAAACAAATACCTAGAGCTTCCACATCGCAGGGCTCTGCATATGCTACAACACTACAAAATTCTACAGTCACTGCTTGAAGATTAATAAGGAAGTAGTAGAGTAACAATAATTCTGATATGCTCTTGTGGCAAATTTTGGGTGAAAATATGATGACATTCATAAGAACAAGCTTATGGAGTACACAAAATAACACAAAAATGATAAGACAAATAGCAAAAGAAGCCAAATGAATGAAAAAGACTGTAAAAAATAATCAGTGCCCTCTGTTGGTGTTACTGCCAGAATGTCGTATTGGCGAGAGTGGTTAGAGAAATGTAACCACCAAAATGCCCCTCACATCCTATAACACACTGTTACAAGAAAAGAACGATGAAAGACCACACCAGACGATTAACAGGATTATCTAGTTAATGAAATATATTATATAAACAGAAAAGGGACAAGTAAACATGAGAACTGTGCACCCAATGCAAGAGAATGAAGTAAATGTGTAAAGCACTCTATACTAGGAAAAGATATAGGCAAGATACACTGATCAGTCAGAACATTATGACCACTGACATACTATTGATATAAACCCATCCAGGCGATAGCAGCATAAATTGGTGAGTAACAACTGCTAGTCAGACATATGTATGGTGCATGTAGTATCTGTGAGCATGGTGTCCGTGTGTATAATGGGGAAGGCGCACAATCTATGCGAGTTTGACTTGGGGCAGATTGTGACAGCCCAGGGGCCTGACACGAGCATTTTGGAACCTGCATGACATGTCAGGTGTTCGAGGAGTGCTGCGGTGAATGTCTTCGACCCATGGCGAAACCACATCCAGATTTCATGGGATTGCGTGACCACCCCTCATTCCAGATGTCAAATGCCTTAGGGTGGGCAGACTGGTAAAACAGGAAAGGTGGCAAACTGTGGTGGAACTAACACCACACTTTAATGTTGGGCAGAGTAAAAGTGTGTCTGAACAAATCGTGCACCGAACACTCCTAATGATGGTAACACCACAGCATCGGCAACTATGACTGAAATGGGTGCATGACCATCAGCATTGGACATTGGCACAGCAGAGTGTTGCATGGTTTGTTGAATCTAGATACCTTCTTCATAAGGCCAATGGGAGAGCATGAATCCATCATCTTCCAGGGGAACTGCTCCGTGACACCTGTGCTGTGGGACAGAGACAAGATGCTGGTGGCTCCATTAAGCTCTGGGGAACATTCACATGGGCATCCATGGGTCCAATGGAGCTTGTGCAAGGAGCCTTGATGGCAAAGTTGTATTGTACACTGGTTGCAAACCATGTACACCCTTTCACGATGATCATGTTTCCTGAAGGCAGTGGAAGTTTTCAACAAGATAATGCCCCATCACAAGGCCATGAGTGTGATGGAGTGGTTCGAGCAACATAGTGGTAAGTTCCAACTCAACAAATCTGAATCCGTTTGAACAGATCTGGGATTTGATTGCACGTGATGTCAGATCTCATTGTCCCCCCTCCCCAGGAGTTACAGGAATTAGGTGACGTGTGCATGCAGATGTGGTGTCAACTCCCTCCAGCGACCTACCAAAGCCTCAATGCTTCCATGCCATGATGCATCACTGCTGTCATCTGTGTCAAAGGTGGACATACAGGCTATTAGGTAGGTGGTCATAATGTTTGCGCTTATAAGTGTATATACAAGAGGGGCTTTTAGTGATTAAAGTAGAACATTGTCAAACAAACCAAAGTAGGCACAGGGTACAAAATTGGTCTGCCCATTGAGCACTTTTGTTGGATCTTGTTTTTTCATTTTATAATTTTTTTTCAACAAAATTGAGAGCATGGCCCTTTGCACCCTTTGGAGAATATGTATATTACTATCAATGCTCCCTATGGAATGACCAGTTTCTGATAAATGCAATCCCAAAGCTGTTTTGTTCAGTGGCTGTGATAGCTCCTTAAATGTCATGTTAAGAGAGCAGCTGGTTTGGCCAAAATAACATTTACCACAGTTATTACAAGTAATCCTGTATACTTCAGACCCATCAGATTTGTCATATGACCTTTTCATGTTATGTTTTACTTGCGCTTTTAGGATTATGTCAACTTTAAAGTCAAATCTAACATTAGATTTTCTGAAACTTTTTCTATTTGCTGTGACATTCTGCCCTGAAATTTTATAGGAATGGTTTTCGTTCATTCTTTATTGGTTCTATTTTCCGGCTGAGTGTGCATCTGCCCACCGTTTATTATACATTTCTGTAGCCTCTGATGTAGCTTGCCCTTACAGAAGTCTAAAGAAATGTATAATAAGCAGCAGGCAGTTGCACACTCAATCAGAAAACAGAACCAATAAAGAATGAATGAAAACCATTCCTATGAAATTTCACAGCAAATAGAAAAATATTTCAAAAATCTAATATTAGTTTTGGCTTCCAAGTTCACAACACCCTAAAACTGTGAGTAAAACATAAACTGAAAAGGGCATATGACAAATTTGATGGTTTTGGAGTATACAGGATTTTTTGTACACTGAAGTGCCAAAGGAACTGGTATAGTCATGCGTATTCAAATACAGAGGTATGTAAACAGGTAGAATACAGCACTGAAGTCTGCAAAGCCTATACAAGACAAGTGTCTGGCGCAGTTGTTATATTGTTTACTGCTGCTACAAATGGCAGGTTACCAAGATTTAAGTGAGTTTGAAAATTATGTTATAGTTGGCGCACGAGTGATAGGACACAGCATCTCCAAGGTAGAGATGAAATGGGGATTTTACTGTTCGACCATTTCACATGTTTACTGTGAATGTCAGGAATCCAGTAAAACATCAAATCTCCAACATCACTGCAGCCAGAAAAAGATCCTGCAAGAATGGGACCAACGACAACTGAAGAGAATCATTCACCGTGACAGAAATGCAAGCCTTCCGCAAATTTTTGGAGATTTCAGTGCTGGGCCACCAACTAGTGTTAGTGTGTGAACCATTCAATGAAACATCATCGATATGGGCTTTTGGAGCCGAAGGCCCACTCGTGTACCCTTGATGACTGCACGGCACAAAACTTTACATCTTGCCTGGGTCCATCAACACCGACATTGGACTGTTGATGACTGGAAACATGTTGCCTGGTCGGATGAGTCTTGTTTCAGATTGTATCAAGCTGATGGAGGTGTATGGGTATGGAGACAAACTCATGAATCCGTGAACCCTGAATGTCAGCAGGGGACTGTCCAAGCTGGTGGAGGCTCTGTAGTGGTGTGGGGCATGTGCAGTTGGTCTGATATGGGACACCTGATATGTCTTGATATGACTCCGATAGGTGACGCGTACATAAGCAGCCTGTCTGATCACCTGCATCCATTTATGTTCATTGTGCATTTCGATGGACTTGGGTAATTCCAGCAGGACAATGCGAAACCCCACATGCCCAGAGCCAAAACAGAGTGGCTCCAAGAACACTATTCTGAGTTTAAACACTTCCCCTGACAACCAAATTCCCCAGACATGAACATTATTGAGCATATCTGGGATGCCTCGCAACATGCTGTTCATAAGAGTTCTCCACCCCCTCGCACTCTTACGGATTTATGGACAGCCCTGCAGGATTCATCGTGTCAATCCTCTCCTGCACTACATCAGACATTAGTCGAGAACATGCCAAGTCATATTGCGCCATTTCTGCATGCTCGCGGAGGTCCTACACGATATTAGGAAGGTGTAACAGTTTCTTTGGCTCTTCAGTGTAATAACTATGGTAAATATTATATCAGCCAAACTGGCTGCTCTTTTAATATAAGGTTTAAGGAGCATTCACAGCCACATAACAACACAGCTTTGGGATTTTATTTATCAAAAACTGATCATTCTATAGGGAGCATTGAGAATAGTATGCATATGCAAAAGGGCCATGCTCTCCACTTGCGGGAAGAGCTTGAAATTTATAAAGTGAAAAAAATAAGAACAAACAAAAGTGCTCAATGGACAGAGCAATTTTGTGCCCAGTGGCTACTTTGCTTTGCTTGACAATATTCTACTTTAATCACTGAAAGATTCTGTTCTATATATCATGCTTATGTCTTTACATAGAATAGAGCGCTTTACATATTTACTTTGTTTTCTTACATTGAGCGAATAATTCTTGTTTTTTCTTGTCCCTTCTCTGTTTATATTACGTATTTCACTAACTGGATAATCTTATTAATGGCCTGGTATGTGTTTTATCATTCTTTTCTTGGAACGGCATGTTGCAGGGTACAAGGGGTCCTCTGGCTGTTATGTTCCTCTAACTACTACTCATCTGTATGGTATTCTGGCATTAAAGCTAACAGGAGGTGCTGATTACTTACTACAGTCTGTTTTCATTCATTTGGCTTCTTTTGCTGTTTGGTTCATCATTTTTATTTTATTCTGGGTACTCTTAAGCTTCTTCTTATGTATGTCCTTATAGTTTCATCTTAAATTCGTTACAAGAGCATGACTGAATAATTGCCACTTAACTATTGCCTTTTTCATAATCTACCTTTTATTGTGTTTTAATTTACTGAATTGTATTACTGTAAAGACTTATACAGCTGGTAAGCCCGTTACAGACTTTACTGATACTATTCTTCTTTCTAATTTATATCATATAGTTATACAGGGTGTTACAAAAAGGTACGGCCAAACTTTCAGGAAACATTCCTCACACACAAATAAAGAAAAGATGTTATGTGGACATGTGTCCGGAAACGCTTAATTTCCATGTTAGAGCTCATTTTAGTTTCGTCAGTATGTACTGTACTTCCTCGATTCACCGCCAGATGGCCCAACTGAAGGAAGGTAATGTTGACTTCGGTACTTGTGTTACCATGCGACATTTCTGTGAACGTTTGGGCAGGCATTGTTGGTGATGTCTTGATTGGGCCCCATGTTCTTCCACCTATGCTCAATGGAGCACGTTATCATGATTTCATACAGGATACTCTACCTGTGCTGCTAGAACATGTGCCTTTACAAGTACGACACAACATGTGGTTCATGCACGATGGAGCTCCTGCACATTTCAGTCGAAGTGTTCATATGCTTCTCAACAACAGATTCGGTGACCGATGGATTGGTAGAGGCGGACCAATTCCATGGCCTCCACGCTCTCCTGACCTCAACCCTCTTGACTTTCATTTATGGGGGCATTTGAAAGCTCTTGTCCACGCAACCCCGGTACCAAATGTAGAGACCCTTCGTGCTCGTATTGTGGACGGCTGTGATACAATATGCCATTCTCCAGGGCTGCATCAGCGCATCAGGGATTCCATGCGATGCAAGGGTGGATGCGTGTATCCTCGCTAATGGAGGACATTTTGAACATTTCTTGTAACAAAGTGTTTGAAGTCACGGTGGTACGTTCTGTTGCTGTGTGTTTCCATTCCATGATTAATGTGATTTGAAGAGAAGTAATAAAAAGAGCTCCAACATGGAAAGTAAGCGTTTCCAGACACATGTCCACATAACATATTTTCTTTCGTTGGGTGTGAGGAATGTTTCCTGAAAGTTTGTCCGTACCTTTTTGTAACTCCCTGTATAATTAAAGAATACATGTATGGCTGCAGTAGCATCATCTGGCAAGCTTGTGACAAAAATGTTTTGAGGCTGCTGTAAGGGAGTTAGTTTTGAACAGTAGCGCTGTTAACAAGGTGACTGTAGTATATACTATATTTTATATGTGCGTGACGATGCTGGTGCTGATTTTGTGGTTATTGTTTAATGATACCACTGTGGCTCCATTACATCGGGACTTTTTTTTTTCTTTTAAAATTCAGATGTGCTTCATCATTTATAAAGTAAATAATTTTCGCAAGTATGTCAATAATACTTTTCATCGTGGCCTATTTTATTGTTTCAAGCTGTAGATAATCCATTAGCTGTATTTGTGCTTTTTCCCATGTTTTACTGCAGATCTGAAGATGGTCATTGCCGACTGAAACCAGTAGCATGAGAACCTACAAGTTTGTGATCATGGACATGACATAAAGAAAGTTATTCTAAAAAATCAAATGGCACAAGCAAATTATGTGCAAGCTAATACACAATCCTGTTCATTGTGATCATACTTTCTGAACAAGTAATGTGGCAGAAGTATATTTCAGTGCCATTACAAAACTGAACAACAATAATACTCAAACAATTTCAAAATCAGACATTTGAAGTTTTTCAGTCTTTGTGATGTGAATAGGCAAGTATCTCCAAAGCCACGTTTAAGCAGATAATTCTAAGAGAGAAAGAGGAGGATATCGAGCAAAGAAAAGAAAGATAGATAGAGTTTAATATTTCATCAATTTCATGAGAGATACGACACTAGTTCTGTTTCAGGGGTTCAGGCCATGAACAGTTTTACAAACTGTTCTGATATTTACTTTGAATAATTCATGAAAATCATATTAAACCTACTACACAACAATTGATAAATAACTTGCACAGAAAAGACGTAGGTGGTTGATATTTTTTTTCATCTAAACAAAAGTGAGTACATTCAAAATCTTTCCATAGACCACAGAAAGTTTATTTTATAATTTATTATCAAAAACTGTACATGAAAATAACATTTTTACAATCTGTTCATGGTATTAACACTATAAAAACATTGTATTTTACAAAGATTATTACAACTGCTTACACTTTTCTGGAATAAACATTACTATGAAAATATATATCTATAATCATAGTTTGGTATGATACATAATGTTTCATCATTTACTATCTGAAATACAATTTAATTTTAGATAATGTCTGTGGTTGCGTCAATTATTGTTTAACAAATGTTATCAGCATTGTCAAAAATGGAAACTACAGTTGTCTGACAACAGATAATATAAATAAAGACAGAGTTATGGCAAATATATTGCTTAACACTCTTTGCAAAACATAGGTAAGACAAATTACATTATCTAAGCTAAACACACAATTACTGTCAGACCGATGTCAAGAACATGCAACATCCACCTAGAAATTTCAAATGAAAAATGTCAAGTAAGAAAAATAGAAAGGAACCAGAGTTGAGAAAGTGGGGGCACAGAAGGTTCATTCAGAAGCATAAGTAAACAAAAATTTCACAAAGTAAGAGATCTCATATACAACTAACAACAAAAAGTGTGTATATGCTTTTTTTTCTTTTTCTCATTGGTTAAATCATAACTATTTATTACTAGTCATAATGATATGAAGTTTTTATTCACTTCAGATTCCTGTGGAGCTTTCTATTCTTGAAAGACTTCTTTTTAGTTAAAATGATGTTTATGTCTCTGTTCTTTATAATCAATGATGTTAGACTTTGTAATCGTGTCCTATATTACACATTTACTGTATACAATATAACCCCACAGAATTAAATAAAACTCAGTTTAATTTGTTCCTTGGAGTAGTCTGAGTGAAGAATAATTTCATTAACAAAATGAATAATTAAAATAACTGTCATCAATTAACAAGTTCAAATCAGATATTTAAATAAATAAAGACGAATAAAACAGCTACTAATTGCACTCCGAGGCACCAACAGTTACTTAATAAAAATATGGAAAAACATGTGCACGCAAGTGCAAGCGCGCGCGCACACACACACACACACACACACACACACACACACACACACACAAGTTTATACTGACACTGGAGTTGCAGTTGCTTTTCCTGCATTTAAGTACAAATTTCACTCTGTTTATTCCTATAAACTTAAAGCTGTCCAGTTCAACACCAAAATTTTACTAAATAATCTGAGAATTTATTAAAATGTCTTGATAAATTAGGTAAAAAAATAAAATCAGTCTCACATGTGCACCTGAGTATTGTGGAATTAGCTGTGTCTTAAAGCTTGCTTCGTGGAATTCAAAGAGAGTGGACGGGTATGCTGAGCAACTGCCTTACACAATAAATGACAAACTGTGAATGTGCCATAAAACATTTTTAAACTATACCATCAAATTAGAGCACACTGAAGTCATGTTCCTGGAGAAAGAAAAGGTTCCAGTATCTTTATGGTCTTCACTTTTCAATGTGCTGGAACTTTGGAGAATATCTGCTGCAAGTTAGTGGCAGAAGTCCCACGTAAGACAATGACATAATCACATCACACCTGAAAACGAGTCAGATCATGCAGCTAAGTAACTTCTATCACTGCATCTCTAATTTTAATGATTGTGTTATGTTTACTATATGAACATCATGCTTAAATATAAGATATAAACATTATGTAACACAACATAAAAGCAAACAGCGATCTGCTATCTGTTTCAAAGGAAATCAAGACGAGTGAGTTAGGTGTGTTGTGAATGGTAAAACTTTTTGAAATGTTCCATATGAATGAGAATCTCTACTATGTAACTGATAAAATCCAAGTTATCAGTATTGGGTGTCTTATCTAAACAACACTGTCAATGAATGAATTTTTAACTAAAATGGACATCACACTGTCACTCACTGCACGGGATTAGTGACCTCTTTAATTTCTCCAAGGTGACATTTCTTGCAGCATATTTATGGTAAGTTTCACTTTGAAAGCCACAAAATATTGGTGTGAAACATTTAGAGGTAGTATTTCCAATGAAAGCAGATAGTCTATCAAGTTTTAGAACTTCAAAACATTACTTTAGTGATCATCTGTGAAACTACACTTCAAGTCTGCCTATTCATATACTTGTGTCAAAGGTCATTGTACTTCATTGCCATGCATACATACAAGAAAAGTATAAAATGATAAAAGAAAACTATACACTGCTGAATTCTGCATGGGGCCTTATTGGGAAACAGACTATTTACTTGAAGCACGGTAGATAAATTAATGGTAGCATGGCCATGTTTTGGAAACTACGCATCTTGCTGTGACAACTGTAACAGCAGTCTCTGTCATTGAGTATTGTTCTTGTGTAACTAAAACAAATGTTACAACTTTGTTTAAAATGGTGTGTGTTTGGGGGGGGGGGGGGGCAATCATAAATGGTATATCAAAGTACGTAATATCCCAATGAAAATGGTCAGAATGTAATGCTAACAAATGTGATTCTATCACAAGTAAAACATTGAGAGTATACAAATAGAACAGTCTTCCTGTGTTATATACACATTTATCAGTATGAATTAACGCTTGTGTTTGTAATACTGAAGCATGAGCAAGGCAGTGACAATGTCCAGATGGTGGAAATTATCAATAATGAAATATGAATGAGATTTAAGTGCATAATTGGCATCAATAACATTGTAAAATTATGATAAAATATCGGACAGTGAGAAATATCATCGTAATTGGATGTCCCCAGATGTAAATAAGACAGAGATAAAATGTTGAGGTATAAAGTGGTGAGAAGCAGTCATTTCCATCATGTTCTGTGTTATAAAAAAAAACAAGAAATTAAGTGAATGATTATGAAACAGAAAGACTATGCAGTCTATGGCACACATCATGCAACTTCAACTATGATGTATAAATTTAGCTCTATATATGGAGTGTTAACTGCCAAAATCACAGATGCATTTCTGGTATGGCTTCTGACATAATAACAAAAATTCAATTGATAGTGTATTAAAAAGTTTCTAATTATCCTGGTTCCTTAATATTTAATCAAATGACACCCACCAGCTAGAACACTTTGCAATGGGAAGCCCTCCTCTAACATTGCCTTCTTTTTATATAGAAATAACCGATACCATGTATAGTATTGATTCTTGTACAGGTAAACATTATATCAGCTGTTTAACTGAATGAACTTCATATGATTTTGTATAGGATGTGTTATGTTTCGGGCTAAAATATGTAAAAAGAAATCAATTTGTTAGTACTCTGTACGTACAGTAAAAATTACTCTTCTTTTAGAAATATTTGAAATTATGAAATATCTGGCATACTTAAAATTCCTATTATTAATTGCATTATCTGACTATAATTATAGAACTTATTTCTGGACTCTCTCACAAAATAATGATACATTTTGGTAAAGATTCTGCTTTTGTCAAGAAAGTTTGTGAACTCTTTTGCTTTGTAAATTCTCTGGAATATTGTGAGTACCACAGAATGTTCATAGTAGAGGACACGCCTCTGATGGAATAAAACATGTTTTTGATTGTGTCACTAATAATGTAATTTGTGATGTGATAGAAGAGGAAATTGTAAAGATGGAGTGGTATTGAAAAATGTGACAAAGAATAAAACTAAAGAATAATACAGGCAAATCATCTTCAGTTATTTAGTCAATGATATAAATCAAAATTTCACCCACAAGAATATACCCCTAGATGCAATAACTGCAGCCAACAACAAGAAGAGAAAATGAAGATAAGTAAAAAGTTTTTATTTTGTATATCTCACACCTCTCGAAACTTTCAAAACTTGTGCAGAGACAGAGGGTGAGATTACAACTTCAATAACCATTTTTATTAGCCTTCAACACTGAAATTTCAAAAACATCACTACTACAAAAACAAGGAAATTTATAAATTTATACAATCCAAAGACTAACCGAACTGTCAACTCTGTTCTCTTGACAGCACAACACTTCACAACGTAATGCGCACTTTCCCGTCTGACGGCGATGACTCCTACACAGTCCCCCCCCCCCCCCCCCCCCCCCCTGACAGCAGACCTCTGGGAATGTTTTCTATCAGTATGTGATCCATCAACCTGCTCAAGAATTTGCCTCTGGTGCTTATTTCTTCTCTCAAGGGGCTGATCGGCCTCCTAGAGGCTGCTTTCCTGCTGTCCCTGTGGGGGAACAGTGTCTCTTACTTACTTACTTACTTTCATTCATTCATGATCTCTTCACCTGACTTCAATATGTGTGTGGGTTTTTCTCTGTTCAATGAAACCATCTGCCATTTACCATTAGCATCTATTTGTCTTGCACTTTATACAGCCCTGAATAAGGTGAATGTAGTGGTTATTGAACTGCATCCTCCTGATTATAACGTGTGAACATGAATGAAGCTCCTTGCGCAGGAGATGTTGCTGTTCCTGTGCCGTGAACCAGCTGAAGGATGGAGCTTGGATATGTGGTTACGTATTTGTTGTGGGACAAACAGCATTTCCCCCATGGCTGAATGCTCGGCTGTAGCAAAAAATTCTGCTGGCAGATATTAGATCTCTCCATAAATCAATTTGGCTGTAGATGCTCATAAATCTGGTTTACAAGCGGTTCACAATCCCAGTAGAACCAATGACAAAGCCGAGATCCAACTCTCCACAAGCATAACAACATAGCTTTACAGTTCAAGTGCCAACATTTCACCATTCCATTACTCAATGGATGGTAGGCAGTTGTGTGATAAAGCCAGAATCCACACAGTCTGGACACCTTTAAGAATGACAACTCAAACTGGCAACCCTGGTCAGTGGACACATGCAAAGGGCAAACCAAATTGTGCTATCCATGTAGCCAGGAAGATTTGTGCTACCATCTCTCCTGGTGTGTCCAACAATGGCACTGCTTCAGCCTATTGTGTATATTGGTCTTCGGTCATTAGCAGATAGCAAAGCACTTCCGATGGCGGCAATGGTCTCACGATATCTAAGTGGACATGTGCAAACAATTCTGTCATCAGTGGGAAATCCCCTACTGATTTGTGGATGAGGTGCCCATTTTTGCAACTCTGGACTGCCAGACATGTCTTCATCTGTACATGGCAAATGTTCCTTATGCTTGGCCACACAAACCAGTCTGTCATGAGATTCACTGTGGTGTTTGCAGTCGAGTGGGCTACCCCATGAATACTGTCAAAGGACAACTTCTACAGTTCATTGGGGACAAATGGCCATGGCTTGTCTTGTGAGATATTGCACCAGACTTTCTTAAACTGCAGTCCCGTATAAATGTTCTGTCACAACTCTTTGAGCTAGGGATCAAGTGTTTGTGCCTTTGCTAAATGTTCATAATCAATAATCTAGGAGATAGCCGCCAATCTAGACAAGACTTCAACAACTATGTTATCCATGTGTTGCAAGTCCATGGTCAACTGACTGCCTGAATTGCCATGGGGAGCAGGTGTCTTTGTTCTTGGTGAATGCGAATGTCATCGGTTTATGATCAGTATAAACCGTGAATGTTCTAGCTTCCACATATGGACAAAAGTATAGCTCTGCCTCATATACTGCAAGTAACTCTTAGTCATAAGCATTCCATTTGACCTGCTCGTCCTTGTACTGCTGGAGGGCTGCTCCAATCAACTGTTGGCTGGCATCGATCACTACAGCTTATGGTGCCTGTTGAACAGGATGTGCCAACAGGATTGCCTTTCTTGGGCTGGATTTGACTTGCTCAAATGCCTTCTGCATTTTGAGAATGAATTTCAGAGGCCATCAGTGGTATTGATAGCTACGATGACAGGGTGTAGGTGCAAGTTTGTAGGTTGGCACTACGACACCGACACCGATGACAGTGCCCTCTAGCCAGCTCTGTGGAGATCTACGAGCTTTGCTCCAGATTCAGTCCATTTGATTCCGAGGAGACGACCTAGCAACATTGTTTCTACTTCATAGGGGGCCATTACTGACTTTGTTCCTTCAATGACAGGTTTTCTCACTACTAGTAGCCCTTACCGTTGATACCTGTACGGCTTCGCACCTACGTGCTCATCTGTACGCAAAGTTAAGTAAAAGAGTTACAGCGTGTACACAGTACTTCCTTTTCCTGTTCCTACTCGCTTCCTACATTTGGCCTACACATTCAGTATACAGGAGCAGACCCACATGCCGCCTTCCAGGCAGGATACAAAAGTTGGCGATGAGGATGGGATAAAAAATTTTTTTTCCTCTCCTATCATTTCCTTTTTCACTCGGTACTGCTTTAGTTTTTTTTTTGTGATATCCCCCTGTGACTGAGTGACTGTATCTAAGTGCTGCTACCTTTCGCTATATAAACTTTCATTTGTGTAAACCATGGCTTTGCCACAGGAACAGGCTTCGCTGTTCGATCTTGTAAGTTTTCAAGCTCAGCAAATGATGCAGCTGCTTGCTGCCATAAATGGACTGGTCACACTACAAACTGCAGCTACTACGGCGCCTCCAACGCCACCGCCTGTACCAATGCCAACGACGGTTCCAGAGCCGCCATTTCGTGCCTTCAATCCTGACGCTGAACGCTGGCCAGAATACATCACCCAGCTCGAGGCACACTTCGCAGCATACAACATACCAAGTACAGAGCGGCTTGCCTTTTTCACTGCCAACGCGGGTGTTTTGTTATATCGTGTGCTCGTCAAGTTTTTTCCCATCACCCACCCAGAAACTAAAACTTACGATGAAGTGATTGATGCTTTAAGCTCCCACTTCTTTGATAGTGTAAATGTGGTAGCTGCACGCTACAAATTCTTTTGCCTCCGGCATGGCCCTACTCAGTCGAACAAATCTTGGTTAGCAGACCTTCAGGGACTAACATCTGATTGTGACTTTAATTGCTCGTGTGGACGCTCGTATGCAAATATAATGATTAGAGATGCTATTGCGCAGAATGTGGCAGAACACTGCATCCGCGAGCAAATGCTCAGGTTTAAAAACCCGTCTTTGCAGGAAGTAGTGGACCTGCTAGAAAGACAAGATACATTAGATATGGCTAGTCCGCATTCGACGTGACTCCATGTGTGTGTGTACTGTTAGCGCGGCACAACACGTGCACTCCTGCCCAGCCCGAGGACTGCCGGGCATGCCATGCCACTCGTGCGCATGTAAACATGTTTCACACCAGGCACCCACTAAGAAACAGAAATCATGTCCGAACGTCTTTCGTGCCCACCCACGGGACAGTTGCCCATTCCGTCACGCACAGTGTTATTTTTGTAATAAGAAAGGACACATGCAAGCTGTGTGTAGTAAGAGAAACTCTGATTCACAACTTGTCTCTGGCTTGTGTGACTTGCGTGGGCATCACTGCAATGGCAACCGTCGTGATCATGACTCACACCAGCCTATGCATGTTAATACCATTTATTTAAAGCATTCTGCTTTACATGCTTCTACAGCTCGTTGTGTGAACCAAGTTTTGCCAGACACTTCCTCTCGTATTGAGCGCGATGCGAGGAAACTTTTTGTGATTTTGCACACTTGTGGACGTTCTGTTCGCATGCAGCTGGACACTGGTGCATAAGTTTCTTTACTGAACAAATCAACGTATGACTTGCTTGGTTTGCCTCCGCTTCGTCGTTCGCATTCCACGCTGACTGCATTTACTGGACAGGAAATCTCAGTGCTCAGCGTGTGTAGTTTGCAACGACGCGTACAGTTTCTTTCCATGTGCTCTGCTCTAGTGATGCTACAAACATTTTTGGCTTGGACGCATTTGAACTTTTTGGACTCGCAATTCAGGACAATGTACTTTGCATCAACGCTAGTGACCATGCAGACAGTGGTGCCACACTATGCGATGTTTTTGCTGAACTCTTTTCTGATGGCCTTTGTTGTGCCACAGACTTTGCAGCGCATGTTGTAGTTTAACACAATTCCATGCATATTTTCTGGCGTGCACGCCAAGTACTGCATACACTGCGCGACGCCTTAGCTGTTGAACTTCAGCATTTGCAAGACAGTGGTGTTATTGAACCTGTTTCTGCTTCGCCATAGGCTTCGCCTATAGTGTGTGTGAAAAAACCAAACGGTCGTCTCCGTATTTGTGCTGACTTTAAATCTACAGTAAATCCCCAGACAGTGGTAGCTATGTTTCCCTTACCGCATCCTGAAGACATTTTTGATAAGCTTGGAGCGGGAAAATTCTTTTGCATGATTGACTTGCGGGACGCACACTTTCAGATTCCACTCGACGAACAGTCGCAGAGCTATTTTGTGATCAACACCCACCTTGCATTGTTCAAGTTTCGCCGCCTTCTGTTCGGTTGTGCTTCGGCTCCTGCTATTTTCAGTCTTACTTGCAACAGTTGTGTGCCACTGTCCCTGGTTGTTCCAACTATCTGGATGATATAGTCGTATCAGGTCGCATCCCTGACGAACATCTTCAGAATTTGCGTGCCTTATTTACTGTATTTGTGCAGGCAGGACTAAAGTGTAACAGAGACAAGTGCAAATTTTTTCACACTGCGATTCAGTATTTAAGACATATGATTAATTGACAGGGTATCCACCCCTCGCTGTCCCATCTCAGTGCAATTAGAGACTTGCCAGTGCCCAGGAACTTGAAAGAACTTCAGTCTGTGTTGGGCAAAATTACATATTATATTCGGTTTATACCAAATGCAGTGCAGATTGCAGCGCCTTTGCATCGCCTTCAGTGTAAGAATGTTCCTTTTGTTTGACCTTCGGAATGTGGAGCTGCTTTCCACAAGCTCAAATCTGCTTTGTTGAGTGATTGCTGTTTGATTCCTTTGGATCCCTCCAAACCTGCTGTTTTGGCTGTCGATGCATCGTCTCACGGCGTCGGAGTGGTTCTCTCGCACTGCATTAATTCTGTCTATCGTCCGATCGCCTTTGCATCTAAGATGCTCAATTCTGCCCAGCAAAACTATTCTCAAACCGAGAAGGAAGCTTTAGCTGTTGTCTATGGAGTAACCAAGTTTCATGATTTTTTGTACGGTTGAAAGTTCTATTTGGTCACTGACCATAAGCCTTTGACGTGGTCGTTCCACCCGTCAAAACCAGTTCCAGCCCGTACTGCACAAACGTCACAATGTTGGTCTTTGTTTTTGTCTAACTACAATTACAAAACCTTGTTTCGTCCTATGGCGCAGCATGGCAATGCTGACGCTTTGTCTCGTCTACCTATCGATTCTGACACAGTGTTTGATTCTTCTGAATTGTCATGCATGTTTATTGATTCGCAAGATAAGGAATTAGCTGATGGTTTTCCTGTGGATTTTCGTCGCATTGGTTCCGTGACAGCCACCGAAGCTTCTTTGCATACTCTTTTGCAGTATATTCATATTTAATTGCCTCCCTCTGCTACACAGATTCGTTATCTACTTGTTCGACATTACTTTGCGCAACGTCACAACTTGTCTGTACACCACAGTGTTATCTTGTTATGAACTGACAATTATCAGTCTCGTGTGGTTGTACCTCGTTTGTTGCAGTCGCAAATCCTCCAACTGCTGCACGCTAATAATTGGGGTATAGTGCGGGAGAAGCAATTAATGCGTCGTCACTGCACTTGGGTCGGCATTGTTAAACATATTGAGAATTTTCTTACTAAGTGTCGCTCTTGTGCGGAGCATCAATCTGTTCCCTGCCAGTGCTTCTTTGCATGGTCGACTCCTACTGCGCCTTGGCAGTGTGTTCATATTTATTTGCGGGTCCTTTCTGGAACACTAGCTGGTTGATAGTCATTGATGCATACAGCAACTTCCCTTTTGTTGTACCTATGTCTTCTACTACATCTGCCAGTACAATTTGGCCTTTGATGCCTATTTTTTGTATCGAGGGCCTTCCTGAAGTTATTGTTTCCGACAATGGCCCAGAATTTGTGTCCTTTGAGTTTGAAGCGTTCTGTGCTGCTAATGGCATTCACAATCTGACCTCAGCCACGTTCTACCCCCAGTCGAACACCGAGGCTGAACACTTTATGCGTACGTTTAAGTCGCAGATGAGCAAGTTGCACGACACCCACTCTCGTGAGCGCGCGCTATGGACTTTCCTTGCTTCATATAGCTCCCAGCTGCGCGGCACCCATACCGCAGTGGAATTGCTACATGGCTGTGCCCATCGGTCGCTCCTGCAGCTATTGCAGCCACCGCTGCGTGCTCCCGCTGCTTTGCCTCGTTCTGGCTTTGCGCTGAATGATTTGGTGTTCTATTGCATTTTCTCCGGCAGGCAGCGCTGGGAGCAGGGGCACATTCTTCGCCAGCTTGCTGCGCCTTATTTGTCATTTATCGTCCCTCTGTCACTTTCAAATGACACCGGAACCAGATCCGTTTGTGCTGTCCTTGGTTTCCTGCCGCTGGTTTTCTGGCAGAACTGGAGGCTTTGTGGCTTCCTCTGCCTCAGCCCACAACTCCACCGACGGAGCCTCCACCGTTTGCACCTCCGCAGCGGGTGCGCCTGCCGTCGTCGCTGCTGCCGGTCTGGTCACCTGCACCGCATGGGTGCCTCTCATGCCGCCATGGCCCCACTTCTGGCCGTCTCCGCCGCCGTGTTCCTCCGTGGTGCCCGAACCGATGGATGCTGGGGCTGCTGTCACGAGGCCTCTGCCATCAACCATGGAGGTCATTGCTCCGCCTCATCACCCAAGCATACACAGTGGCAGTGCGTGTGCCTGGGCAGGTTTTCCACGGGGCGTTTTCCTCGCCCGCTCGTGGGTGGACAGTGCACCCTGGCAGTTTCGCTGTCCACCCCCTCAGCAGCGCCGCCCCTGGGTCCCTCCACCTGCCGCCGGAAGCCCTTCTCAACGACGGTGCGTCGTTTCAGGGGGGAAGGATGTGGTATCAATAGCTACGATGCCAAGGTGTAGGTGCAAGTTTGTAGGTTGGCACTATGACACCGACACCACCCTCTAGCCAGCGCTGTGGAGATATATGAGCTCCGCTCCAGATTCAGCCCATTTGATTCCGAGGAGACAACCTAGCAACATTGTTTCTACTTCATAGGGGGCCATTACTGACCTTGTTACTTCAATGATAGTTTTTCTCACTACTAGGAGCCCTTACCGTTGATACCTGTACGGCTTTGCATCTACGAGCTCATCTGTATGCAAAGTTAAGTATACGAGTTATAACTTATACACAGTACAGCAGTACTTCCTTTTCCTGCTCCTACTCGCTTCCTACATTCAACCTACCCATTCAGTTTACGAGCAGACCCACGTGCTGCCTTCCAGGCTAGATACAGAAATCACACTGTCATATTTCTACCTGTTAGTGTTGCTGTCATCAACAGTACCTGCTTTTCACCCATCTCTAATAGATGCTGTCAGTAATAACTTACAGCTCCAAGAAACCCTTTAAGTTGGTGATAATCAGTAGAGCACGGTATTTCTTTGATGAAAGCTACTTTGTCTTTCAGTGGGCGTGTCCCAGCCGCTGACGATGTAGCGTAACCTAGAAATGTTTCTGGTGCTTCCTACCAGCAGTACACTGATCTCCAATGTGGAATCCAGGAGATAGTAGAGGTCTGACCTCGCGTCTCTAATGTCCAATCTATGGGGCAGGATAGGTAAGTGAGATAAGTCACTCACCATGTTGAGCTCCTTCCTATGCTCACCTCCCTGCTGCAGATGCTTTTGTTGAGTCTTGCGACTGTGCCTACTGCTGGGCGCTGATGCCGTTTGGGTAGGTGCATCTCATAGCACTGTTGTTGAGTCAGCAGTGATTACAACAGACATGTTGCTAAAAACTGCTCTGGTTCATCCCACTGTTGTACCTCGTGTCCTGTCTTGGTGAGCTCTTCCAGCTGGACACTGTCTCTGTGGCATGTTCATCTTCTGCAGTTTATGTAACTGCTTCATTACATCCAACTACTGCTCTTTCTGGGTAGCTCCTAACTCATCAGCAACCAATGCAACACTTACTGTAGTGAGGCATTTAATGTTTCAAAAACTCTGTCCGCTAACACTATGAGTGCAGTAACACAATCTTTTTTGTATATGACCACTGCTGTTTTGATTGCCCCAGTAGCTATGCTAACTATACATGACACAGTGTCCTGTCCAGTAATTCTGTGTCGCCAATGATGTCAGGGGAGTGCCATCAGTACTCGGAGGGAATCATCTCCCCCATCAACTTCTTAGGCAAAACTTGTTGAATGCGCTGATCCAACAGTTAATACACACTGCTGATTAATAACTCTGTCAAAAAAAAAAAAAAAAAAAAAAAAAAAAAAAAAAAAAAAAAAAAAAAATGAATTGTTGCTTTTCTGGCGACGTGAGAATGAAATGTGTCTATAGCAGGTACCTAGGGATCTAATGTGTTTATCGCTACTGCGAATTTCGTTCATTCATCCCTTACTTCATTCTGTTCAAATGCCCGCTCCAGCACTGCAAATCACAATGCCAGTTTGTCTGGCAGAAATTGTCGTGTCTGTACCTTCATCTGTGGTCTTCCAATAAACCACATCTGGCACCACCTGGTGATTACACACTCATCATTGGACTTCCCTGCTCTGACATCACTAATTGCAGGTCTGCGATTTGTGTCTGCAAACTGTCCTGGAAGGTTGCGAACTGCTTTCTTGTTTGTCATCTAGTTATGTCTTGACCTGATGATATCATATGGTTCTGTGTGTCCATTTTACTGTTTTTACTTGCTTGCACCACTTTATGGCAATCCCTGTTTCTCACTATTTAATCAAATGATACACACCAACTAGAATGCTTCAATAACCTTTTTCATCAGACTTCAACAAAGAAATTCCAAAATCATTGCTACTACAAAGACAAGGAAATTTATGTAAACCAAGGAGTAACCAACTCTGTTCTCTCCAAAGCACAACACTTCATGGTGTACTGTGGGCTTTCCTTGTTGATGTGGTGACTCCCACAAGCTGTTTAAGAACACTGCTCCCATTTAAGGTATGCACAAAACAAATCTATCGATACACACAAAGGAAATTATTAATGGTATTTTGAGACAAATTTTATATTTACCGAAGTGTAGACATAATACTATTTTCAGTAATGTGTACATTCTATAAGTTACAGAGATGATAAAAATAAACACCTAGATAACATGGATGGCATACAGTTGTAAGTAGTGAAAATTTATGAAATAGATATTTTATGCTGATGTAGAATTTCAATATAATATACATATTTGATTTGACAGAGAAAAAACTGAGTACTGGTTGCCACTTGCCTTTTGTCTTGGGAGCCATGCGTCTTGTAATGGCCGTTGTAATAGCAGTCACAGTATCATCGAGCAAATCATGCAGCAGTGCACATGCTGTTTCATTGCGCAGCTGTGCTTCATCACGCCGGTAGTCAATCCAACCAGGTTCTTCGTCACGTGCCTCACGCACAAGCAACTCATCAA
Organism: Schistocerca americana; assembly: GCF_021461395.2. Taxonomy (NCBI): domain Eukaryota; kingdom Metazoa; phylum Arthropoda; class Insecta; order Orthoptera; family Acrididae; genus Schistocerca; species Schistocerca americana. Next base: position 333,641,446 of record NC_060122.1, on the reverse strand, counting down.
CATGGTCACGTCGTCGCCATCGTGGTCCTACAGCCAAGCGCCTGAGTTTGCCAGCAGAGCCTGATCCTGCACCAGCACTACCATCTAGAAGGGCTGTTGCCCTCCGTGTCACGTGTGCTCGCACTGCTTCCTGACTTCGCTTCACTGTCATCTGTTGTCGAGGAGTCTCTTCACCATACTCATCATCTGTACCTATAAACATACAACAACTTAAGAGTTTTCACTTAAATGATGTACTGTTAGAATAATTTTTGTACTAGTTTGTGAGTACTACTTTAGTCCCCTTGCCTCAACCTGCACTATGCGCAACTAAGCTTAGTAGCAATTAAAAATTAATGATGATGAAAAATCTGTACCCTTCACGTACGATAAACTACATTTCACCAACACCCATCTTGTCGTAAATACAATTTTCTGTGGAAGAGCAGGATGATTAAGGTTTAACCTCCCCACAGACCACATCATCAAATACAAACTTGGCTTGGTGAGGGATACAGGATTTCAGCATGTCCTTTCCAAAGGAACCATCTTGGAATTTGTCTCAAACTATTTAACAAAATCTTAGAAAACCTAAATCTAACTCACTGAAAAGAAATTTTAACTCTGTTGCTGTTAAAGGTAATACATACGCTCTTGCCTCCCCCTGACCCAGGACAGGCTTTATAAGCCAGTTATATGGGACTGTACAGGTAGTGAGCAGACAAGGTACCTTGGTAGCTATCCGGAAAAAACTAGAAGCTGTATTGGTCATTGTGACACACCTCAGGGTGTTCCCCTAAGCTACAGTGATGCTGGGGCTTCACTGGCAAAAACTGTGACACATCTGGTATTCCAGAAATGCCCGAAAACACTGTCCTCAAAATGTGCAACATCTGACCAGCCTGTCCTTATTCAAGAGTGAGTGTTGAACAAAGGTGGGTTCTTGTATCTCTGAGTTGGAAGCAACTGGGGAAACTGGCTGCACATCTGTACCACTATGACTCAGCAATAACAGCAAGATGCTACCCAGTGTTGATAATGTATCTAAGCCACCAGGAGTTGCCTCTTCTGTTGCGCCGAAGGACTCGCGTCCAAAGCACAGCTCCAATGTTAGTGAGGTAACAGAGCCTCTCAGGGAAATGACAGGCAGACTGAGAAAGAAGGCCAGTGTGTACTCATTATGCTTGCTGGAAAGACTCATTTGAGTTGTGGAAAAGGCTCTGGCAGCAGTTATTGTATACTATGGGTGAAACTTCTTGAAAATATGAGGGGGATTTTACTAACTTTAATTATCATCTTGAAAGAAAATGTTGTTAATAGAAGTTTTGTTTATTTGGAGGTCCAAGTTTGCAGTCCTGGTATGCTCTGAAATGCAGAGACCACACTACAGCAGCATGCTGCTAGAGGAGACAAAACAAAATGGCACAGTCTCATGTGGTAAGCCATTTTCTGAATTCGCAGAGGGACAATGCTGCAACAATGCGTGCTGAGATGATGGAAGTATACAGGAACACTGGACCATATTTGCTACATTTGTCAGATAGTGTAGATGTTTCAAGTGCTGTTAAGCAAGCCTAAATGATGAAAACAAAGTGTCAGATCATCTCTCCATGAAGAATCGGGAATAGCAAGAGAAGCGGACGCCCTGATGCTTGAAGGCCATCACAGTACAATCCAGGCAAGAACAGAAAAAGTGAAAATTGGATGTGGATCAGTTTTCAATATCTTGCATGACATTTTGAACATGACAAAGATCTCCATCTGCTGGGTTCTGCAATCGAGCAGCCTGCCAAGCTGCAGCAGCAACTCAAATGTGCTGTGTTAGACAAAATCACATGATTTATTTAGCTGCTTAATCACAGTGGATGAGTGCTCAGTGTATCACTATAATTCCAAGGCAGAGGTGCAAACCAAGCAATGGATTTGTGCCGATATCCCGTTACCAGAAATGTAAATACCCAATCATCAGTTATTTACATAAAACAAATATTTGTTAATAACTTTAAAAATAGTTGCATGTAGTAATATTATTACCAAACAGAAGTAGACAAGAAATTTTGTCTTACCGTGCATATCGGGCTCCTTTGTTCATATTAATTAAAGCTTAACACTTTGGACACTGGTTGATATCACTGAGAATATAGTACTTTGATGATTCGATCATTCAGTTTCGACTGACCATTGGTGCTACAGCGGGTGATTTAAGTTTTGTCAACAGCAGTGTAGGCGTGGAGACGTTGAGAAGGTTTTTGGAATTCCTTTTTTTTGCCCCCTACCACATTATGTTGTTCATGACAGGCAAACTGTCAGAGGAGCATACAACTGAAATCTGCTAACGAGGAGGAGGAGGAGGAGGATATTAGTGTTTAACGTCCCGTCGACAATGAGGTCATTAGAGACGGAGCGCAAGCTCGTGTTAGGGAAGGATGGGGAAGGAAATCGGCCGTGCCCTTTCAAAGGAACCATCCCGGCATTTGCCAGAAGCGATTTAGGGAAATCACGGAAAACCTAAATCAGGATGGCCGGAGACGGGATTGAACCGTCGTCCTCCCGAATGCGAGTCCAGTGTGCTAACCACTGCGCCACCTCGCTCGGTCTGCTAACGAAATTATGGGTTGGTGTCAAGGAGAAATTTGGTGGTAAGCCGTCCAAGGGGGGTATTTTTGCTCTGTGACAATGTCCACCTTAGCCTGACAGGACAGGTACACATGATGCTTCTCTGGGCTATTAAATTTTTTCTCCTGACAAGGTAGCCAGTGACAGGCATTTATAGAATGCAAATGTAATTTTTGAGGTAGAACATTTCCAAAACAGCTAAAATACAGCCTTCAACAAACAAGTTCTCCATCCAATCTTCCATTGCAGTGAATTATTGTCACATTGAAAAGTCAATATGTTGAGACAGACACATGCCATCACGAAGTTTCATTGCCACAGCAATTTTTTTTTCCAAGATGATAAAGCTTTATGACTACTTCTTGCAGTCATGTTGGCGCTAAAACCACTCATAACCTAGGTTTGGCAGCCATTCTACGTCTATATCTACATGGATACTCTGCAAATCACATTCAAGTGCCTGGCAGAGGGTTCACTGAACCACCTTCACAATTCTCTATTATTCCAATATCGTATAGCGAATGAACTCATATATCTTTCCGTACGAGCTCTGATTTCCCTTACTTTATCATGGTGATCGTTCCTCACTATGTAGGTTGGCGTCAACAAAATATTTTCGCATTTGGAGAAGAAAGCTGGTGATTGAAATTTCTTGAGAAGATTCCGTTGCAACAAAAAACGCCTTTCTTTTAACGATTTCCAGTCAAAATCCTGTATCATTTCTGTGACACTCTCTCCCATATTTTGCGATAATACAAAAAGTGCTGCCTTTCTTTGAACTTTTTCAAGGTACTCAGTCAGTCCTACCTAATAAGGATCCCACACCGCACAGCAATATTCAAAAAGAAGACAGACAAGTGTAGTGTAGAAAGTCTCCTTAGTAGGTCTTTTACATTTTCTAAGTGTCCTGCCAATAAAACGCAGTCTTTGGTTAGCCTTCCCCACAACATTTTCTGTGTGTTCCTTCCAATTTAAGTTGTTCATAATTGTAATACCTAGGTATTTAGTTGAATTTAAGGCTTTTAGATTAGACTGATTTATCGTGTAACCGAAGTTCAATGAGTTCCTTTTAGCACTCATGTGGATGATCTCTCACTTTTCGTTATTTAGGGTCAACTGCCACTTTTCGCACCATTCAAATATCTTTCCTAAATCGTTTTGCAGTTTGTTTTGATCTTCTGACAACTTTATTAGTCAATAAACGACAGCATCATCAGCAAACAACTGAAGGCGGCTGCTCAGATTGTCTCCAAAATAGTTTATATAGATAAGAACAGCAAAGGGCCTATAACACTACCATGGGGAATGCCAGAAATTACTTCTGTTGTACTCGATAACATTCCGTCAATTACAGCAAACTGTGACCTCTCTGACAGGAAATCACAAATCCAGTCACTTAACTGAGATGATATTCCATAAGCACGCAATTTCACTATGAGCTGCTAGTGTGGTACAGTGTCAAAAGCCTTCTGGAAATCCATAAATATGGAACTGATCTGAAATATCTTGTAAATAGCACTCAACACTTCATCTGAATAAAGAGCTAGTTGTGTTTCACAGGTACGATGTTTTCTAAACCCATGATGACTGTGTGTCAATAGACTGTTTTCTTCAATGTAATTCATAATGTTCGACACAATATATGTTCTAAAATCCTGCTGCATATCGACGTTAATGATATGGGCCTGTAATTTAGTGGATTACTCCTACTACCTTTCTTAAATATTGGTGTGACCTGGGCAACTTTTCAGTCTTTGGGTACGGATCTTTCATCGAGTGAATGGTTGTATATGATTGTTAAGTATGGAGATAATGGATCAGCATACTCAGAAAGGAACCTAATTGGTATACAGTCTGGACCAGAAGACTTGCTTTTATTAAGTGATTTAAGTTGCTTCACTAATCCTAGGATATTTACTTCTACGTTACTCGTGTTGACTGCTGTTCTTGATTCGAATTCTGGAATATTTACTTTGTCTTCTTTTGTGAAGGCATTTCGGAAGGCTGTGTTTAGTAACTCTGCTTTGGCAGCACTGTCTTCGATAGTATCTCCATTGCCATCGCGCAGAGAAGGCATTGATTGTTTCTTGGCGCTAACATACTTCACATACGACCAGAATCTCTCTGGATTTTCAGCCAGGTTTCGAGACAAAGTTTTGTTGTGGAAACTATTATAGGCATCCTGCACTGAAGTCCGCGCTAAATTTCGAGCTTCTGTAAAAGATCGCCAATCTTGGGGATTTTGCATCTGTTTAAATTTGGCATGTTTGTTTTGTTGTTTCTGCAACTGTGTTCTAACCCGTTTTGCGTAACAAGGCGGATCAGCTCCGTCGTTTGTTAATTTATTTGGTATAAATCTCTAAATTGCTCCCGATACTATTTCTTTGAATTTAAGCCACATCTGGTCTACACTTACATTATTAATTTGGAATGAGTGGAGATTCTCTCTTAGGAACGCATCAAGTGAATTTTTATCTGCTTTTTTGAATAGGTATATTTTTTGCTTATTTTTCGAGGATTTGGGGACTACAATATTCAATCTCGCTATGAAAACCCTGTGTTCAATAATCCCTGTATCGGTTTTGATGCTCGTTATTAACTCAGGATTATTTGCTGTTACGAGCTCAAGTGTGTTTTCACAACCGTTTACTATTCGTGTCGGCTCATGGAATAACTGCTCGAAATAAGTTTCAGAGAATGCGTTTAGCATAATTTCGGATGATATTTTATGCATAGCCCAGGAAATAAACATGTATTTTCGCTAACATATTGAGGGCAAATTAAAGTCACTACCAACTATTATCATATAAGTCGAGTACGTGTTTGAAATCAAACTCAAGTTTTCTTTGAACCTTTCAACAACTGTATCATCTGAATTGGGTGGGGGGGGGGGGGGGGGGGGGGGGGAGGTGTCAGTAAAAGGATCCAATTACTATTTTATTCCGGTTGCCAACAATGACCTCTGCCCATACTAACTCACAGGAAGCATCTACTTCAATTTTGCGACAATATAAACTACTTCCGACAGCAACAAGCACGCCAACGCCAACCGTGTTTAGTCTATCCTTTCGGAACACCATTAGGTTCATCGCAAAAATATCGGCTGAGCTTATATCCGGCTTTAGCCAGCTTTTAGTGCCTATAACGATTTGAGCATCAGTGCTTTCTGATAGTGCTTGGAGCTCTGGTACTTTCCCAACACAGCTACGACAATTTACAACTGTTATACCAATGATTCCTGTATCAACGTTCTTCCTGTGTTCAGCCTGCACCCTTTGTGGCTGAAGCCCTTCTTATGTTTTTCCGAGACCCTCTAACCTAAAAAACCACGCACTCCACACCACACAGCCTCTGCTACCCAAGTAGCCACCTCCTGTGTATAGTGGACACCTGACCTATTCAGTGGAACCCGAAACCCAACCACCCTTTGGTGCAAGTTGAGGAATCTGCAGCCTACACGGGCCGCAGAACTGTCTGAACCTCTGATTCAGACCCTCCACTCAGCTGTGTACCAGAGGTCTGCAATTGGTCCTGTCGACTATGCTGCAAATGGTCAGCTCAGCTTTCATCTTGCAAGCAAGACTGGCAGCCTTTACCACTTCTGTTAGCTGCTCGAATCCAGAGAAAATCTCTTCTGATCCAAAGTGACACACATCATTGGTACCGATGTGAGCAACCACCAGCAGTTGGCTGCACCCTGTGCTCTTCATGGCATCCGGGAGGACCCTTTCCACATCTGGAACGACTCCACCCAGTATGCACATGGAGTGCACATTGGTTTCTTACCCTTCTTGTCAGCCAAGTCCCTAAGGGGCCCCATTACGCGCCTAACGTTGGAGTTCCCAACTACCAATAATCCCACCCTCTACGATTGCCTGCATCTTGCAGGCTGAGTGGTTTCCTCTGAAACAGGAGAGGTGACAGCATCTGGCTCAGCGACAGTGTCAGTCGCAGCCTTTACACGACAGGCTGAACTGCTCTAGACAAATATTTGATGCACTGTTTTCAGAATCAATCATGGTCCTATGGTTTGTAGCCAGCTGGATAGACTGAACAAGAGCTCTGACAATTCTGATTTGATCTCTGGCGCCAATATCCCAACTGTTGCAATCAGGTGGAGAATTATAGATACTCCCCCCTACAAAAAATATCTCCAAATGAGGTAGGCATGCACTACACAAAGGAAGTGGCTACTAAGGCAGCAGAGTACACCTGGCGTGGTCCCCCCCCCCCCCCCCCCCCCCCCCCGACGGGGATGTGCATGACAAGAGTCTTGGTGGCTGACAACTGAAAGCCATGGATGAGGGCCATGCCTCCACCTCTCGTATGGCACCTTGCAGTTGACACTCAGCGACGTCCACACTAGAGCAGCAATAGTAGAGGCAAAAGTCATCAGCTTACAGGGAGGGTGATACTGAGGACTCCAAAGTTGCTGCTAGACCATTGATGTCAACTAGAAAGAGAGGAACACTCAGTGCAGAGCCCTGCATGACCCCATTGTGTGAAATGTGGGGTACTGTGGGAGGCACCAACTTGAACCCGCAATGCATGGTGCAACACGAAGTCCTGAGTAAAATTTGGGAGTGGATCCCAGAGACCTCTTTTGTGTAAGGTAGCAAGGCCATGGTATCACAAGCCTTTTGCAGCTCGAAGAAGACCGCTATAAGGTCTTGACATTGGGCAAACGCTGTTCAAACAGCAGACTCCAGGTAAATCAGGTTATCAGTAGTGAAACAGCCTTGGCAAAAAACCATCCTGGGGTGGAGCCAAAAGACCCCGAGACTCAAGGAGCCAACACATCCACAGGCTCACCATGTTATCAAGTAATTTACAGAGAATATTGGTGAGACTTACTGGGCGATAATTGCTTCTAGAGGTGTTTACCCAGTTCAATCGTGGGATGATGATACTTTCTCACCTTTGCAATGGGAACTTGCCCTCACTCCAAATGCAGTTAAAGATGGCAAGGATATGATGTTGACAATTCATTGACAGGTGCTTGATCATTTGGTTGTCGATGCCATTCAGCCCTGGGGTTTTATCAGAGCAATGGGCTAGGACATTGATGAATTTCCATTCGCTCAGTGGAGCATTAAATTACTCCAGATGATGTATTGTAAATGGTAATTGCTTTCGTTCCACCTGCTGTTTTAGGACACACTCTCAGATGGAGAGGCTCAAGCATAATGCAGAGCAAAATTTTCGGTGGCTGTGGGTCAGTGTAGGCAGTGCCATTCAAGGTAATAACAAGTACACCTGCAGATGTCTGGTATCCCTAGACACATCTGATCTTTGCCCAAACCTGGAAAGGGGAGTTACGTGGTCCAATGGTTGAAACATACCATTTCCAACATTCCTGTTTCCATCGTTTTATTAGATGGCAGGGCCGGGCATGGAGCCGTTTAAAGACAATGAGGCGCTCCATCAATGGGTGCCGCTTATGGCCCTGGAGAGTCTGCTTATGATCTCTAATGGCCTCTGAGGTTTCTGATGACTAACAAGGTGCGGTCTTCTATCAGGGCCAGCACAAACAATAAGAGATCGCCAAATCAGCTTCTGAAAGAATAGGTGCAATTGTATTCTGAATTGTCTCTTTGATGTCTCCATGCAGCAGGGAGCCGAGGTCGACAGCAGAGGTGAAAGCACCCCAGTCAATACTGTCGAGAGCCCATCTGGACAGGCATCCAGCGGAGTAACGCTGAGGGAGGGACAGGAAGATTGGGAAGTGGTCACTACCACACAGGTCATCATGGACTCTACAGTGGTTGGATGGGAGAAGACAAGGGCCTGCAAATAGAAATGTCAATGGCAAAGAAAGTTCTGTGTGCCACACACAAGTGTGTGTGGGGGTACCAATACTCAAAAAGCAAAGGTCAAGTTGTGCCAGTAAGTTTTCCGTGGCCAGTTATTGTTGCTCCACATCACAAGAGGTTATGGGCATTGAAATCACCTAAGATTATGAAAGGTGGGGGGACAGCTGGGTAACCAATGCAAACAATATGTTCTTAGACACTTCACCATTGGGAGGGAGGTACATACAGCAGATGGTAATATCATGAAATGCTCTTAGCTGAACAGTCACACCCTCAAAAGGTGTATTAAGAGGCACAAGGTTGCTACATAGTGTGTCCAGAATGTATGTACAAACTCCGTCCGCACCCTCCAGAGGTGTATTAACAGGCATAAGGTGGCTATACAGTGTCCAGAGCATATGTACAAATCTGCCCGCATGATTCTTATAATCGCCCTGATATCCATGAAGGGCTGAGGTCTGCATTTTTGGAAACCAAATCTCCTGACAGGCAAAGCAGAAGACGGGGGAAGTTCTTAAAAGATATTGTAGCTCACCGAGGGGGTGGAAAAAAGTGCTACATTTCCACTGGAGAATAATGTTGTTGTTGTACTGTGAGGCCATGAAGTGACCGAGGAGGCAGTTATGTCCTTGGTCACCTGCTGCCACTGACAGGTATTATGGCATCGATATCGGATTCCATTGTGTGGTGCAAACTGAGGCCTCAGGGGTTGCTGGAATCTCTGCCTCGGCCACAGGAGTGTAAAAGGGAGGATCTATTGGCATGGGGGCCACTGAAATGTTTTATTTCTAGGAGGAATTTTTCCTTGTCTTTTCTTTTCTTAGAGGAGTTCAATGATTGTGAGGGCTTCTTCAAATTAGTTTCAGGCAAAGACGATGATTGCAAAGCCCTGTGACAAGCAGCTTGTGGTTCCTTCGGTCATCACCTATTGTCTGACTCTGGACTGACGGAAAACTTGGAAGAAAGTGTCCTGAGGGACCCCTTCCTGGCAAGAGAATCCAGAGGGAGGTGATTCGTCGCCAGCTGGGAGGTGGGGACCAATGTCCCTGCTGGGTGAGAAGCCACTGGTCCCAAAGTATGTGTGGGGGGAAGCAACAAGAGGGGAGCCCCAACCATCACGGGGCAGGCATGGTTGAGTGGTCCTGACGACCCACTGTAGGAGGTGTAATGGCCGGAATACCATCATAAAAGAAGGAGACGTCATTGTAGCTGTAGCAAATGACATTGTTTTACAGGCTATGTGCAACCGCTTGTACTACTTTTTGGCATCTTGACACGATAGTTTGTACGGAGTCTTGTATCCTTGTATTTTCTTCTCTCTCTGGAAACCAGTGCAATCTGACAAGGGGGTGGGGGATCACAAGGAGTGCTCGTACGCAGTAATTGTCCACAATCTCTAGAGATGAAGCTAGCATTGCAACACACAGACATGTGCCAAAATTTCAATCACTGCATGTGGGGGAGCTTCTGGTTTCACATCACATCGCTATACCATCACCTTGATCTTTGCAGACAATGGATCACCTTCAAAGATCAAGATGAAGGCAACAGTTGGAACCCTATTGTCCTGTTGCCCCCTATGTAAACGAAAGTCAAAGTGAACACCCCATCGCTCCATGCTGGCACATGCAAGAACAGGTCTTGGTGGAAAATGATGCCCTGAACCATATTTAGAATGTTACGGGGAGTGACAGTCACCAGTATGTCACCTAACTTGTTACAAGTGAGCAGTGCCTGTGACTGGGCAGGGGAAGCTGTTTTGATCAAAACTAACACACTTTTTAGTGTCGAGATGGCTGCCACCTCTCAAACTTGTCTTCTAAGTTCTCCACAAAGAATAAGGTGGTTGTGGCCAGAAGGAATTTCTATGCTTCCCATTAAGCCCTACATTCCTCCCTTGGTGTAGCCAGGGGAGGTACCATTTTAGGGTTGTATCTCTGTGCATTAAAAGAGGGCTTGCCTTCCATAGAGACTGCTGGGTTCATACGGGTACCAGCCAGAGGAAACTTCATCTGCTCTTCCTATGGGTGCCACCCAGCTTCAGCCACGGTCACCTGGGCAGTAATCCATTGCTCGGATGCCCCATGCCCCAGTTACAGCGGGCACATACTCCTTGGCATAAATGGGGAGTTTTCAGCTCAGGCACCAACAGTGCAATCCCTGCATGGTTAGGGGGTTACCACAATGCAGGTACTCCATGACACCCCCACCCCACAACCGTATAGCTACCGTGCTGAGTTTTGGCGTGTTACGTTACTAAAGAGAAGGGAGCAAAGATGGAAAGGTGCAAGGGTGGAGCATATGCCGCACTGGCCAATATTCCCTGCACGATACATATTTCAGGAGAATTCCAAAAATTGGTGGTAGGTCAAACCCAACAATGGGCACCATGTGTTTATTTAAGGAAAAGTTTTTGAAATGTCGGAAGGTCCCAACATTAATCTCACTTATTAAAGGTAATGACATCCACATCATAATAGGAACAGAAAGCTGGCTGAAACCAAAAGAGGATAGCAATGAAGTACTGTATTCAGATTGGAATGTAAATCACAAGGACAGCCTAGGAGCCAATGGTGGTGGCATTGTTATTGCTATATAGAACTTGATAATACATATAGTGAAGTTATTACAGGACCTGAATGTGAAATAATTTGGGTGAAGATTATCATTAAAGATGGGTCATACATTGTCATTGGATGCTTTTAGAGACCATCTGCCCCAGGAGCCATTGAGGCAGAGTGTTTCAGATAATGCTATTGTGATATAAGGGAATTTTTCGTTTGCCAGCTTTGGAATGCAAAAGTTTGTATGTTTAAAACTGGTGCCCACAAATATGTATTCTGAATATCTTGCCTGAAAATTACTCCGAGCAAATAGTCAGAGAACTGACACATAGGGGCAAAGTCTAGACTCCCAAGTAACTAACACTGCTGAACTTCTTGAATGAGCAAATGCAGAGCAGACAATCGGTGATCATAAGGCTGTTCCAGGGTCAATGAATGCAGGTGTTCTGTGGAATGTTAACAATAATAAAAAGTTTTTTGTTTAGCAATAGTGACAAGAGGCAAAAAAAAAGTAGAAGCCTTGTTGGCAAACAAAAACTAAATCAAGCTTTTGACAAACAAAAACTAAATCAAGCTTTTGACAAACAAAAACTAAATCAAGCTTTTGACAAACAAAAACCAAATCAAGCTGAACGAGTGTTAGGAGAGTGATGTGAAAAGTGTTTGACAAGGTAAGTAAAATTTTGCCAACTGATCTGAATGTTGTTGTTGTGGTCTTCAGTCCAGAGACTGCAGCTCTCCATGCTACTCCATCCTGTGCAAGCTTCTTCATCTCCCAGTACCTATATCCTTCTGAATCTGCTTAGTGTATTCATCTGTGTTATCATGGCAAGCTGCAGATCTGTCGCCAGGCTGATAAGC